>NC_056727.1:1137451785-1137794285 GCF_019279795.1 Protopterus annectens | reverse complement strand
GACACAGTAGCCATGTTGGCTTGTCTTCCAGTAGAAAGGGCACAGAATCTCGTACAACAAATTCACCCATCTTCTCACCCTCCGAAAAGTCAAGGTAAAGACTGTACTGAAACTTCTAGGGACCATGGCCTCCACCATATTACTAATGCCTTTAGCCAGACTACACATGCGGATTCTTCAGTGGCTTCTATCATCCCAGTGTTTTTTCCAACAACTGCCTCTATACCACCGCATCCTGTTAAGATTCTTGCAAGAAGGACCTCCATTGGTGGGTCCAACCCAACCAGGTAATGACAGGCATCTCATTCCTCCCTCGCCAACTCGTTGCCACTGTGACCATGGATGCCTCATAGATAGGGTGGGGGGGCATTATCTAGGCAGGACTGTCCAAGGCACATGGCAGGATCACGAGGCCCACCTGCATATCAGTGTCCTAGAGATGAGGGCAGTGCTCCTGGCATTGCAAGCACTCCACGACCTTCTTCCTCTTGGGACGATTGCAATACAATCAGACAACATGTTGGTAGTATGGTATCTCAACAAACAAGGCGGAACCAGATCACACCCACTCTGTCTAGAGGCCATTCGGGTTTGGAAATGGGTGATATCTTCCCAGCGCTTTCTTATGGCAACACACATCCCGGGGACAGCCAACGTGATAGCCAACAAACTCAGCCGGGCAATCTTGATACCTCACAAGTGGTCTCTGAAGCAGGAAATAGCGGAACAGATTTTCTGCAGATGGGGACAGCTTTGTTGGGATCTTTTTGCCAACCCAATGAACTCCAAATGCAGCAGCTATTTTTCCCTCATCTCCCCTCCGGGGGAGTCACAGAGAGACGCACTTGTTCACTATTGACCCCTGGATCTCCTTTGTTTTCCCGCCTTTTCCTCTCATATCCAAGGTTATTCAGAAAGCAAAACTGCTGGGAAGCAAATTGACCCTCTTCACTCCTTACTGGCCTCGTCAGGTTTGGTTCCCCTTCCTCGGGCCTCACCTACTAGACCCATGGACTCTGGACCCAGTGCCAGATCTATTGACACACATGTCAGGCTCTCTTCATCCCAGCCTCCACACGCTCAGTTTGGCAGCTTGGATGCTCCAGTTCCATCCCTAGTCAGGCTTCATGATTTCTCACCCTCTGTGACTCACATCCTTACATCTTCTCGTAAACCTTCCACTAGAAGGTTATACACCAGTAAATGGAGAAGGTTTTCTATCTGGGCTGAGGAAAGGAATGTTGACCCTTATACTGTATCTATCCCGGTGGTATTAGAATTCTTGTCTGAACTTTTTTATCAGGCCTCTGCTGCTGCCACAATTAGGGTTCAAGTTGGCAGCAGTTTCCATTTGGGTCAACAGGACTCCAATCTGATGTCACATAGATTGTGTAAGACCTTCCTTAAAGGTGCCACTTTGTTGAGACCTCCCTTTCAGGAACTGGTTGCTTCATGTCATTTGAACTTCGTTCTTTCCAAATTAACGTCTCCACCCTTTGAGCCAGCTCATTCGTCTCCTTTGAAATTTCTCTCTTTGAAGACTTTGTTTCTGGTGGCAATCACATCTGCTAGATGAGTTTCAGAGTTACAAGCACTGTCTGTCAAACCCCCTTATTTGATTTTTCACAAAGACAGTATCTCTTCGTACTAATCCATCCTTTGTCCCCAAGGTGTGCTCCCATAACAATTTGAACTAAACTATAGAGCTTCCGATGTTCTTCCCTAATCATTCCAACGCAGCAGAATACAGATTCCATCAGTTGGACATTCACAGACCGTTGCGGTTCCATTTACACCAGACCAAGGAATTCAGGAAGTCAGACCAATTATTTGATGTGAAGTTGTTCTATCTCGCCATCTTGTTCTTACACGTGGGTCGGAACCGATCCCTCGTCTCCGAATCGGCTGCTTTTCAAGCTCTGACTCTCAGAGAAGCTCGAGACCTAGTGTATATCCCATGATGCTCTACTGTGAATCCCCAGATCTAGTTTGCCGTTGCAACAGATCAACAGCTCGTTGGAGTTAGAATTTGAAGAAATACATCTAGTCACAGATAAATAATCTTAGCGCTTTCGTTTACTTCACATAGGTAAACTTCATCAGACAAAATAGTACTAAGAATAAATTCCTTATATAGGATTTAATGAAAATTACTGTATGGAAAATCGCTGTCACGTCACCAAATGTGGATGGGATTCCAACTAAACCGAGTTTTTGTTGCAGGTCTAAATATAAAAAACTAAACTGTTTAAAAAAAAAACTTAACTATTATTTAACAGAATAGTAATAAGGTTAAGCGTAATATTAATATATAGTGTGCTTCCTCAGAACACACTGTTTTCAAATTCATCATAAATTAATTAGAAAAATTAAATTAAAAAAAAACAAAGCTACTACTATCCTAATCAAAAATATTTGGTTTTTGTTTACTATTTTTATTTTCTTAGTGTTCTTACTATGAATGTGTTTAAATAATCATAAAATAATATAATTCTATCCTATTTCATAAATATTCCAAAAAACCAGAGTCCTAAGCTCTTACATACTTTATTATTTTCTTATTCTAAATATATTATTGTACATAACTTAATTTCTCTAATAATCTTTCTAATACTATCTAAATTAATATTAAAAATAAAAAAAATAAAAATAAAATAAATTAAATATAAAATGCTACAAATTAGTATTTTTTAAATAAAATGTTGCTATAACACTATAAATGTTGCTAAAAATCTCTTGCCTGGTAGTAATACAATTCCATAAAAAATGGTATTCCGTCGTCAATATCCGCCAATAACATTCTCTATATAATGATTATTTATAAAAAGATGATTATTTACAAACATTCTCTAAATATATCTGAAACATAAGACTAGTAAAGATGAAAAGGAAAACCAAATATTTTGGTTATTGTATTTTAGTAGTTTTGATATTTTTTGAATTTTGAATTTAAGTATTCTTGAATTGAATGAAAAATTTGTGTTGTATTAGGAAGGTGACTATTTGTGTGTGGTTAAGCTTAACCTTATCACTATTTGTGTTTAAATTAAACTAAACGGATGTTTTCCTATTTGGTTAAATGCTTTTAAAAAACAGCCCGGTTTTACTTTAGTTGGAAAGCCTGTATTTAATTTTAGGTTTATTTAGCCACGCTACAGTTCTTTTCATTCAGTTTTATTTCGCCAATTTGCAGAATTTCATTGTTATTGGATTTCGGAAGAAAAGTAATCGCTTTTAAACGCAAAATGGATCTGAAGATAAGTTATCAGACGCTCGGTCTGAAATTTCCAAATTAAAAGTTAACTAACAAGGATGGTGAACTAGTTCATACGGGAGAAATTAACAAACTTGGAGGAGTTAACAAACAAGGCGAGCCACAAGGCAACTAGGAGTGCAGGAGATAGGACGGGAGAGGAACAAGTAAGAGTAGTTTTGTGCGACCCCGTAATGAACTTGTGCTCTGTTGTGTGCAGTTGTGCGGGCTTAAGCAAGGGACACACCTAATGGGCGGGTATCCAGGCACAGTATGGAGGGCAGGTTTCTAATGACATTGAACAAATCGATTGTGCTTCCAGGCACTCAAGATCCCTACAACTACGATTTACAGATCAATCATTTGGAGATCATCGGGATGAACAGCAAGCCTAACGCCAGGACTAACGGTACCAGAGAATCTCTTGGACTGCCTAAAGGAGCCAGATGCCGATTTAACTAGTCCAGAAAAAACTACTGCAGCTAGTCAACAGTTTTACTAACACTGTTACAACTAGTTTACAACCCAACAATGTCTGTAACATTTAGTCAAAGCCTTAAAAACACAAAACAAAGAAATTTTGGACAAAAATTGCATATTTGATAAAAAGGGAGTTTGAAAAAAAGAAGGTTTAAAAGAATAGTAATAAATAAATAAATAAAAATAATTTTTAATAAATGTGTATTTAATAGACAGGTATTGTATCAAGTAGACAAAAAAAACATAAAAGCTTATTTATAATGCATAGACACCAATGGGGCTTCTGTTTTAAGGGTTAACCTTTGGGTACTGTATTTGTGTAAGACAAAAACAAATATTTTTATAAGTTTTTGCAACGAGATGGGTATAAATTTTTTTAGCCTGTTTTTATATATTTTAACTGAATACACAAAATAAGTAAGGCATCGAATACTTGCAAAAAGGAACTAAAACTTATAGATACTATGTTTGAAAGTGTAGTATAAAAAGTATGATAATGCTAAATGGGATAGTATAGGAGATAAACAGTTTGATAAAGCTTTAAAAAGAGTAGATAAAATGACAGATAGAAAGGAAAGAACAAGTAGATAAAATGAAAGATAGAAAAAATAAAAAATTTAATAGGGACAAAACAGGCTACAATAAAAAATTTAAAATAATTTGAAAAGGAAGAAATCAAGAACTAAAAAAGAAAACCAAGAAATACAACAAAAGGCAGACAATCACACATAAGGGAAGAGAAGACAGAATAATTCTCCACAACAGTAAGCAATTTCAGAAGAACAAGAGGTTGAATGATAACAGAACAATTAGAAGGCATGATGCCCAACGGACAGTCAGGGTAAGCATATTGAGGGAGAAGGAGTAATTAATAGAGTAAATTTACAGATATTGCGAAATACTACTTTATAATTAAAGAAAGAAATATTTAATTAGATAAAAAAATTTTAGAAAATTCAATGCTACTGTGATTAATATAATAAAAAAGATATTTAACCTGATAATAACGTTTATATAAAATATTAAATATAATTAGAAAAATTTTAGAATAATGGAACGTAATGAAGACATTTTAAGGGATATATTAGAAATGATTAAATACATATGTATATATGAAAGAATATAACAAGATAGCGTAAAAACATTTTATAAAATAATGAACAATAAAGTGGGTGGGAAAGAAAAGCGGTTATACATGATTAAGAAGATGGTGAACAAAGAATGAACATGGAGAATGAACAAATGATTATACATGATACCTATAAGGCAAAGACAATATGGAGATTGGATGAAAAGAAATCTAATAACCATGGAAGAGATAATGATAATAATGGAATTCCTTGACATTATCCATAATTGTAAGAATAATGAAAGAATTTTAAGGAATTATGAATATATTTAGAATGGAATATGATATATACAATACAATTGAAGATATAATAGATACAAAGAGTACATTGCTGGGGATAAGAGGTACGCTATATCCATGTTAACCCACCTAGGGGTGAAGCAAATGATAAGAAGTTCCTTATCAAGATTAAATAGACATTCCCGGAAAACCTATTTAAAATAAAAAAGAAATAATAGAACCTTACTTAGACATTATACTTAAAACAATAGGAGTAGTTATATATTCATAATGACCACCTCATTGGGTATATTAACTTATTATTTTTCTTATAGGAGAACAGTTATAGAAGGAATATTTTGACCTTTTTACAAATATGACTAAGTGTATCCATTATGACACTTGATTAATAGCATTAAACCATTATGGATACTTGAATGACATTCTATCATAGTGGAGGGTTGATGTTATTGTTTCTAAATGTGCATAACTTGGAAGGGGATGGGAGCATTAATGTTACAGAAGCAATCCCTATTTATGATTCAAACAGGGGGCAGGAATATTTCTGATTAATATAACTAGTAAAGTTAAGTGGCAATACAACTATTTGCGTAGTTCTAGGAAATTTATAAAAATGGAAAAAGATGGCAGCTTTTGAACATTATATATCAATCATTGAATTATATACAAATTTTGTAATGTTTAGTTGGGAGGAGAGTATACAATTTTGGGATGGTTATATAAGAATCATTGCTAAAAACATACACCAGGCTACAACAGTAGTGACTATATTAAGTTTACATCTAACATTAGTAGTGAAGGTGTACCCTACTGCACCAAGATTAAAACAAAAAGACATATGACAAGCAAACACATCACATAGGCAGAAAGACCAACGTATGGGATATTTAATTGAGATGAGAGTAGATATATACTTACATTTAATAGAGAAGCAAATGAGAATACAGATGTATGGGAATCAGGAGTTAAAGAGGTCATTGAACAAAAGGGGAGTTTATATAGCCTATTTGCCAACAAACAACAAAAGGGATGGAATAACACCTATATTGGGGAAAAGGGAGAAAGATTCAGGCAGACAAGAATACATAATTACATGACTGATATGCACAATAAATGGTATACTAAAGCTAATAGATTTTAGACTAGTAGCTACAGAGATAGAGAAAAGTGGAAACAAGCATAGCAGATAGATTTGGTGTAAACAGGGGCAGAGTATAAAGGTAGGATTACTAGGAATTGCTAATTTATTGGCAATACAAAATAAAAGGAACATCAAACTTGTAAAGCATTAGATTAAAAGTAAACCTCAAACAGCATTAGTAGATGGGCAGAGAAAGTATGCAAAAATATACTGATAAAGCAATGAAGAGATAAAGAATTAAAAGTTAGTTATAACACAGAGAAAAAGGTATGATTACAGCCCAGGCATATAGTAAGAACAACAAACATAAAGGAAATGTAGAAAAACATACATAAAAATATAAAAACAAAAATAAAAAAGAATACCAAGACACATATTCTATAAAATCAGAATCAGAGACAAAATATTAAGAAAATAATAGAAAGTCTGATAGTACAGAGGAAAACAAATATAGTTGGAATTATATTACATGAACAGAGGTATTTGGCTATTCGGGGTAAAGGATTTTATTATTTATCTTATATTGAAGTATGCTTCTAAATATTTTGAATATATTTATAGCCCACCTTCATTAATTGATTTTTTTTGGTCAAACCATACACCCATATTTTGATTATTGATTTTATTTTTTTTATATTTTGTGTATATTATTTGATTTTTGTATATTTTAAGCATAGTATTCATTGAATAGACATTTTTGATATTTTTTAATATTAGTATTGACATATTTCAGTTGTACTTTTTTAATAAGATAATATAAATTTATTTCTGAAATTAAGATATTTTTAGTTGTAATATTTCTAATAGTTATAAAAACATTTTTAACAAGTAGTAATACTAATTATTAGTGTTAGGAATATTATTATATCTATATACAGTCATTAATTTTATTATTTTTAAGTAAAATTGGATATGAATTGAAAAAATTATTTTCTAGTGTTTTATGTAGTTTTTTAATAATTTAAATTTTTTAATATTTTTTATGTATTTAATGAATGATGAATTTGAATGTTTATGTTCTGAGGAAGAAGTTAGCTTCTGTTGGAAGTATTTAACTTTGTTGGAAACTTGCATAAAACATTTGCGTGAAAACTATAAATGGTATAGTTTTTTAAAAATAAACAGATTTTTGACAGTTGTTTGTCTAATTGTAGTAGGATTCAGGATTTACAGAACTGACATCACCAAATTGATTGAACAGACAGAACATTTAAAGAAACAGTACATTAGAATATACTAATGCAAAAATAAACCACTATAAATATTAAATTACTATCTAAAAACATATTTATACTAATATAATATATCACAATACCCAATAAAAAATGAGAAAAAATACTTTTGTGCCTACTTGTATACAAATTGAAGTTTTAGCTAAGGGCTGTACTTTTGTCCCCTCTACTAGGGGGGATGTAGCTAGGATGCTGGTTGATTTAAAACTTTTTACTAGAAATTTGAATCTGCATGTTATGCATTGTTAATGAGTTTAGAACTGCCAGTATTTTTAATCCCCCATTACATCCAACCATCTCATTATCTGAAAAAGTGTGTTCTAATGATATTAGAACTTCTTTTAATGATAAAACTTCTCATAGAACACAACAATTCAACTTAACTAAGGATGAAGATGAGGCACTAAAATCCCTGAGGTTTGCAAATATCCGGATTATTAAACCGGATAAGGGAGGGGGATTGGCCTTTTTTGATAATGAAAGGTATACAGAGAAAATGAAAAATCTCCTTTTGAATGAAGCATATATGAAAGTGTCTAAGAATGAGATGAATGGGGCATACCAACGGGTTAAGGGATTTATTAATTACCTTTTTATTGATGGCAGTATTGACATTGATACGTTTAATTTCTTTTGTATCAATCAACCTTTGATCCCTGTGATTTTCGGACTGCCTAAAATACATAAGGACGTTAGGGACCCTTCTTTTCGCCCCATAGTGGATGGTAGACAGTCTATCACTTACAGCTGTGCTAAATTTGTAGATAATAAATTGAAAATAGCTATTCGTGATGAAATCCAAATATTCTTGGGCCTTCTTAGAGAGTCTAAATATCAAATTCTCTGAAGATTATAATTTTCTCACCACTGATGTACATTATTTGTACACTGTTATACCTCACGACATTAGATGTGATTTGATGAGGGAATTTTTATTAGAGAAACGTGTTGAAGGTACCACTATTGATTTGATTTTATATCTATTGGATTTAGTCCTTAAGAATAACTATTTTATGTTTGACCAGGAATATTATCTCCAAAAAACGGGTGTCGCTATGGGATCTCCTTGCGGCGGCACCTTCGCTAATGTAGTGATTGCTTTTTGGGAAAAACATTTCCTTTTTGAAAATCTTGAATTTAAACAAAAAGCAGTATGGTATGCCCGTTTTTTGGATGATATCTTTATTCTTTGGAAAGATGATGAGTATTCTGTAGAACTGTTCATGCAAGAAATCCTGAAATATACTGAATTTTTGAAATTCACTTGGGAGTTTCATACTGAGAGAATTGGCTATTTGGATGTAGATTTAATCAAAGATGCTCCTAACTGTAGATTTGTTTCAAGAATTTATAGGAAACCTTCTTATTCTAATGCCTTTTTACATTTTACTAGTTGCCATCCTAAATTTCAGAAGAGCTGTAGTTAAGGGGCGACTAGTTAGGGCGGCTAGGATGGTTTCCTTAGAATCAGATTTTATTGATGAATGTAACAATCTGAGAAGTATATTCTTGAAATGTGGGTATCCTGATATTTGGTTAGATGAACTTATTGATGAGGTTCATCGGAAAAGAGTGAATGGTTGGTTTATCCCATTATTGAATAAAATATGGGTTGACGAACTGTTCAGTTTAAATCTTGATGTTACCACACATGAATTTCATTTAGATTTCGGCATACATACATCATCTAGCCATCCAGTGATAGAAACTACTACTAATATTAATAGCAATACTTCAGAATTGAGTAATGAGAGATTAAGTTTGGTTACAACATATTCATTGGATTCTTTCATGGTTAGGTCTATTCTTTATAAGAACTGGTGTTTTTTTAAATGAAGACCATACTATTCAAAAAAGTATTGGAGATTGTCCCAAGTTAACTTTCAGGAGAGGTATGAATATAAAATGCCTTTTAGACCGTCAGATTTCGAATTATTACTCACCTTATAATGGTGTGTATAAATGCGAATGCTGTAAGTGGTGTAAATTTATTAATGTAAGTAAGTCTTTTTGCATTTTGAATAGGAAATACAACATAAAAGGCAAATTTAATTGTAATTCTAAAGGGGTCATATATCTCAGTATCTGTAAAACATGTAATGCCTTTTATGTAGGCAAAACCGAGAGACCCCTTAAAAGTAGAATTTATGAACACCTTTATGCGGTCGAGAAGGCTAATTTAAATAATGCCTTGGCGAGACATATTAACCATAATGCTAACCATAAATATGAATTTATGGCTATTGATAAGAGTTGATGAAAATACCAGGGGTGGACCTCTTTCACTCAAATTAGATGAAAAAGAATTGTTATGGCAGTTAAAATTGAATGCCATGGTCCACCCAGGTTTAAATGATTCAATTTCCATAGGTAGCATCTTAAAAATGAGGGCACTTATGAGATCATTTATTATAATAATTTTATTTTTCTATTCTATTTTAATACACACACACACACACACACACACATATATATATATATATTTTTTTTCTCCTTTTTTTTAATTGGGTATTGTGATATATTATATTAGTATAAATATGTTTTTTAGATAGTAATTTAATATTTATAGTGGTTTATTTTTGCATTAGTATATTCTAATGTACTGTTTCTTTAAATGTTCTGTCTGTTCAATCAATTTGGTGATGTCAGTTATGTAAATCCTATATAAGGAATTTATTCTTAGTACTATTTTGTCTGATGAAGTTTACCTATGTGAAGTAAGCGAAAGCGCTAACATTATTTATCTGTGACTGGGTGTTTTTCTTCAAATTCGTGTTCCTGTTGGTTTGAAGTTTCATTTTAGCTCGTCGGAGTTAGCTCGGGCCAGTGACTTAAATTTTCTATTATTATTAGTATTTCTCTTCTAATTTTTTTAGTATTATATAGCTCAGTGTGATAGTATCATAGTGTTAGGATTCTAGTTTAGCTTAATTGCTAGGACTTCTAAGTAGTTCTTTTTCAGGGCTTAGGCCTTCTTTATTGGGCGTGACAGGGCTCTGTCAGTTAGTGTGTATCGTGTTTCTTACATATATATAGTGTGGTAGTCTAGTAAATAGTTTAGTAAACAGTTTTATTAGATAGTTAGACCTTATAAATATATCTAGTGTGATTTAGTACTGTGTTTAGATATATGTGTGTGTGTATATATATATATATATATATATATATATATATATATATATATATTTACATACATCTTGGAACTTGTTTGTGTTACTTAGTGTTGGAGTTAAAAGATGTCAGGAAAACAGAAATCAGGATTTAAAAGGTGTGAGTGCGGTCAAAAAATGTCTGTTACAGACAACCACTCCACCTGCATGTACTCTTTGAGCTCTGTACACCTACAAGAGATGTGCTCTATCTGCCGTTCCTTTAGCGCCAGGGTTCTCCTGGAAAGGCGAAGGAAACTGGTAGACAGAGGACTCCTGAATCCTGGTTTTCAGGCTACTTTAAATAAGGCTGACACCTTTTCCAAGGCTTCGAAGGGGTCGAAGTCTTCCAAAGGATCCTCGGAGCCCAAGTCTTCGGCTCCGAGTTCCTCGGCTATGGTCCGTGCATCGGCTCCACAGTCCTTGGAGCCGTGTACCGATATTGGAGACTCCTCAGTCTCCAATTCTTCAATCGGTTCCATCTTCTGCTCCTTCGACACATCCCTCGACGCATTCTTCGAGGCTTTCCGATGTGGATCTGGACCAAGTGGGTAAGAGACTTTTAGAGAACCCGGCCCTAGCCAAAATGCTATCTGCTTCGAGCCATTCGGCTTTGAAGCCTGATATCCCTACCATGGCTTCTTCACCTCCTCCTCCGAAGCCAGTCGAGCGAACGGAGCCGGGGCAGACGGAACCAATATTGGTAGAACCCTTGGAGCCGAGGTTTGATCCACCTCCCTCGGCTCCATCGACCTTGATCTCCTCGGTCCCGACCGGGGAATCTCAGGGCCGACAGTCCCTCGCTGGCTCCGGGGTGGAGAGCCGAACCGATACTTCGGTTCCAACTCTTCCACTCGGGGCTTCGGCGCAGGTGGCCTCAGCTCCGTCCTCTGGATTGGAGCCGAGGGTCTCGGTCCAGGGAGAGCTGCCGGTCTCTTCGGAGCCGACTGACTTCTTGGACCGGGATTCTGGTGCCTTCGATGCCATGAGGAAGGTCATGGCTGCCAAGACCACTACCTCCTCGGATCTGTCCTCCCCTCCCTCTAAGGGGCCTCGTTCTACCTCTTCCCCGTAGATCCCCACAAAGCATCGAGATCCAGGGCCTCAGGTATCCCCATTGGGTGGCCCCTCCTCTCTTGGGACTTACCGGATGCTCCCACCGATGAAGAACCTAGAAAGAAATTGTGCAAGAGGAGGCACTTGGATTCCCCACAGGAATCCCTGACATCGGATACCGACTTGGAGGAATCGGAAGGGTCCCCACGATCCCCCTCAGAGGATGTCTAATTCGCAGACATATTGGAAATCTTAAGGCAGAGAGGTGATTGGCAGTCCCTTGCCCCTTCTGAGGACGAGTTGGTTCTCCTGAAGGCCTTTGGATCTCAACCATCCACTTCCTGGGTTACTCCGCCCTTCGATGAACTGATGGAGCTGGTTGCTCGAAGGGCGTGGGAGTCCCCTGACTCAGTGGAACTGGTCCCTCGGAGGCCCAACAAATTTATTACTTCCCCCACTGACCAGGCTTTTCTTACAAAGGGAGTCCCAGTTGATGCCATGGTGGTGGCGGTGGCCACCAAGAAAGAGATGTCGGAAACCTCTTCTGCTGTCCATCCTCCTAATAGGGATTCTAGGACGATGGACAGATATGGGAAACGCATATTTAGTTCTGCGGCATTTTCCATGAAGTCATTCAACTACCTGACACATTTTATCCGCCTTCAACGAGATCTCCTAAAAGAGCTGGGAGATGCTGTCCAGGGTAACACAGCTGATGCAGTCTCTGAAAAGGTGACTGCCCAACTCAACACCTTTAATTCAGTAGTAAACTCATCCATGCGACTCATTTTTGTATGCTGCCGATGGATCGAGTAGGGCGGCAGGCTCAGCGGTAGCTCTTCGGCGACAGTCCTGGATGTGCCTTTGCTCCTTTGCGGAAGCCTTTAAGTCTTCCTTTGTCAATACCCCATTTGACGGGTCCGCCTTGTTCGGACCCAAAGTTAAGGAGACACTTACTAGGTGTGAACAAGAAGGGAAGACTCTGTCTGCTGTAGGAGTCCGTTTTTCCACTCCAACTAGACCGTACCCCAAAGTGCAGCGAAGTGGAAAAATGTGGTTCCGAAAACCTCAAGGAGCTTTCCAAAACACACGTACTAATACCCCCTCTAGAGGCAGAGGAGGGGGCAAAAATGGAAGACGCCATCCAAACGGCAGAGGCGGTCCGCAGAACCAGGGCGACAGGGATCAGTTCTCTGGTAAGCCCTATCAGCATTCCTGAAAGGAAGCCCGGCTGTCCTACTCTGGAGGCAGTCGGGGGTCGCTTGGCTTTATACCCAAACACCTGGCTAAACATTACAACGGATTCTTGGGTAAAAAGCGTCATTACCAGAGGTTATTACATTCCCTTTACAAAACCCCCACCCATAGGTACAAGGATCCCAGATGTTCCACCCAGTCTGAGAAAACTAGCGGCCGTAGAAATTCAAAACCTGCTAGACAACAGAGTCATCCAGCCAGTCCCGGCGGACCAAATAGGATCCGGAACTTACTCAAGGTTCTTTTTAGTTCCAAAGAAAACAGGGGATGGGAGGCCCATACTAGACCTCAGCAAACTCAACACCTTCATCAAGAAGGAAAAGTTCCGGATGGTCACGCTGCAGTCGATTCTCCCATTCTTAGCAACAGGCAATTGGATGTGCTCTATAGATCTCAAGGATGCTTACTACCACATCAAAATTGACAGATCATCCAGAGATCACCTGCGTTTCTGGCTGGTGGCCAGTCATTACCAATTCAGAGCCCTGCTCTTTGGTCTCACCACAGCCCCCAGGGTGTTCACCAAATGTATGGCAGTGGTCACGGCTCACCTGAGACGGTTGGGATTCCGGGTGTTTCCATATCTGGACGACTGGCTCCTCACCGCCACCTCCAGGCATCAACTAATCCAAGCAAGTGACTACACCATAGACCTTTGTTTCCCAGTTGGACATAACCCTAAACTTCGAAAAATCTGCGTTATCGCCCTCGCAACATATTACATTTATAGGGGCAGAACTGGACACAGTCAATGCAAGGATCAGGTTGCCCCAATCAAGAATTATAACTCTAAAAAATCAATTATCCAGTCTCTTAGCCCGCAACAAAGCTCCAGCGTCCCAGGTTCTACAGCTTTTAGGCACAATGGCAGCCACATTGATAGCAGTTCCGTTAGGCCGCATGCACATGCGAATATTCCAGTGGTTACTCTTCGCGCAATGGTCTTACCAACAACTGAAACAGCAAAACGAAGCCAGCAATCATATAGCAGATCCGATAAAATCCTTTATTGATAGATTCCTTATAGTAACATCAACTATAAGGAATCTATCAATAAAGGATTTTATCGGATCTGCTGTATGGTTGCTGGCTTCGTTTTGCTGTTTGGGTACTTTTGTTTTTGGTGCCGTGCAACATTCCCCATGCAGGAGGCTGTTTTTGAGTCTTACCAACAACTGCCTATGTCGCACGAGATCCGGTTAACCAATCTTTGCAAGAAGGATCTCAGTTGCTGGTCGAACAGCGACCAAGTGATAATCGGACGTCCCTTTGTTCTTCCCCAACCCTCAGCCACAGTGACCACGGATGCTTCCCTGATAGGGTGGGGGGGCTATTTCAGGGAATGACGGTCCAAGGCACTTGGTCAATCATGGAAACACCCTTGCATATAAATGTCCTAGAGCTGAGAGCGGTGTTCCTAGTGTTGCAACACTTTCACGACTCTCTTCCTCCAGGCACAATTGCTATCCAGACGGACAACATGTCGGTTGTCTGGTTCATCAACAAACAAGGGGGAACCAGATCGTACTCTTTATGCCAGGAGGCCCTAAGAATTTGCCAATGGGCTGTGTCCACCAGACGCTTTCTGATAGCAATGCACATCCCAGGGTCATCCAATGTGATAATGGACAGACTTAGCAGAGCCATGCTGTTGCCCCACGAGTGGTCTCTCAAACAAGAGGTGGCAGAAAACATTTTCCGCAGATGGGGCCAGCCTTGCTGCGACCTATTTGCATTTCCGATGAATGCCAAATGCAGCAGCTACTTTGCCCTTTATCCCCCACCGGGGAACGAACCCAGGGATGCGCTCGTACACGATTGGCCCCCGGGCCTCCTATATGCATTTCCGCCAATACCTCTAATTCCCAAATTCATGCAGAAAGCCAAAAGTCTGGGAAGGACTGCAATTTTGATGGCCCCGTCTTGGCCTCGACAGATTTGGTTTCCCTTCCTGCGGAAGTATCAAGTGGAAGAACCATGGATCCTGGACCCAGTGCCAGATCTTCTGACTCATTCGTCGGGAGTTCTTCATCCCTCCTTCACTTCCCTAAAACTGACAGCTTGGCTTCTCCGATTCCCACATTAGCCAGGTCACAAGATTTGTCTTCTGCATTCCAACATATTATAGTTTCCTCTCATAAACTATCCACCAGGAAACTATATAATAGCAAATGGAAACGATTTGTTCACTGGGCTTCTCAACATGACACTGACCCTTGTCTTCCTTGTTCCATGATGGCGCAGCAGCTGCCACCATTAGAGTTCAATTGGCTGCTATCTCAAACTTCCATGTAGGCTTTAACAGCTCTAACATCATGTCGCATAGACTATGTAAAGCATTCTTAAAAGGAACCCACCATCTCAGGCCACCTATTAGGCATCCTGTGTACCCCTGGAATTTGAATCTGGTTTTATCCCAACTGATGCTCACGCCCTTTGAACCTGCTTCATCTTGTCATTTAAAATTTTTGTCTTGGAAAACTTTATTCCTGGTAGCCATTACATCTGCACGTAGGTTCTCCGAACTTCAAGCCTTGTCCTCCAAACCCCCATACATGATTTTTCACCGTGATAGGGTATCCATCAGGACTAATCCTACCTTTCTTCCCAAGATCTCTTCAGAAAATAACTTAAATCAGTCCATTGAGCTCCCAACCTTCTTCAGACACCTTACCAACAAACTTGAATATATGTTACACAAGCTTGATGTACATAGACAACTGAGGTTCTATCTGGATAGAACGAAGGATTTCAGACAATCGGATCAACTCTTCGTCTCTTTTGCAGAGAATAAGCAAGGTTTCGCAGTGTCAAAAACCACACTGTCCAAGTGGCTCTCTGACTGCATCAGATTCATTCATGCTTCCACTAATCAAACATTAGAAACTAGCATCAAAGCCCAATCTACACGAGCTGTTTCTACACAATTGGCTCTTGCAGCTCACTTGCCTTTAGATACCATATGTGTAGCTGCCATGTGGTCAAAACCTCACACGTTTATCACTCATTGCAAAGTAGATAGGACCTCCAGGGACAGGGCTACGTTTGGTTCCACTGTGCTCAAGAATGTTCTCCCGTGAGCCACCCAGGATTAGGGTGCTTGGGACACTATGCACGTGTAAGAACAAAACGGCGAGATAGAACAACTTCACATAAAGAAGTTATGTCCTTACCATAACGTTCCATGTGAGTTGTTCATCTCGCCTTTTTGTTCTTACATTCCCGCCCACCTTCTCCCTCCAGTCGAGTGAGATGGTTGCCTTGGAGGATTGGTTCAGTTGTCAGTCTGTTTTATGCATTCTTACTCTTCTTGTTTACTTCTATTTTAATAGTTACCTAAGTAGGTAGACTCCATAGTCTTATTCTGTTTGTAGGCTGTCTTGGTTGCAGCATACTAGATCTGGGGATTCACAGTAGAGCATCATGGGATATACACTAGGTCTCGAGCTTCTCTGAGAGTCTGAGCTTGAAAAGCGGCCGATTCCCACATGTAATAACAAAAAGGCGAGATGAACAACTCACATAGGTTCATAGGTTCATACTAGGCTATCTGCCCGAGGGCATTTACAAGCCTAGCCCATAGTTTTGTGGCTTACGCCACCCCTTTAGTTTGGAGAAACTATGCCCATTATTTTGCTGTGCTTCTGTCGAGCAGTGACACTGAGGTAATCCCTGGGGTATATCTGCGATCTCCCATCCATTGGTCAAGATTCCTCTTGAACAAGGCCAGCGAGGTGCTCTGCCTCACATATACGGGGATTTTGTTCCACAGCATAGGGAGTCTTTGGGTGATGAATCTATCCCTCCAGCACTTCCTATTAATAACCGTGTCGAGGTTTAAGTCTCCCGCCCTTGTGGCTCTGAGGGATCTAGATTTTTTGAGGTGAAGCATGTTCATCAAATCTGGGTTTGACATGGCCTTGTAATTCAGGCACAGGTCACCTCTGAGCAAGCGGTAAGCAACTGAATAGAGCTGGAGTTCTTTCAGTCGGGCAGCATAAGACAGATTTTTGAGACCCTTTATCCTTTTGGTGAGGAACTTTTGTGGCCTCTCCAGCTGCTTCAAGTGTCGGGTCAGATACATTCCGAATGGGGCATTGTACTCAATCATTGGTCTGAGTGATGAGTATAGGGAGACTATGACCTCCCTTGATCTAGATGTGAATCCCTTCATGATAAGGTGGGCAATGTAGAAGGTCTTCCTAACTACTTTAGCAATATGAGTGTCGAATGAAAGGCTACTGTCAACCTGGGTCCCCAGGTCCCTGATAACTTCTGTGCTCAGTGGATTGCCACCTATATGGTATCTAGGAGTAACCTTGTTTTTCCCTAAGGGTATGACTATGCATTTCTTGGCATTTAACTTTAGGCCATGGCTCTGGCACCAGTTATCCGTTTCTGTGAGACCCTTCTGAAGGATATCTGTGTCAGATGTGTTTTCGACACGGCCCAGTTTGCAGTCATCTGCAAACTTTGTCAGCCATAACCCTCCTGTGTTTGCTTGTACTTCAGAAAAGTAGATGCCAAACAAGAGTGGGCCCAGGACTGAGCCCTGTGGGACACCACTTGTGACAGGCTTTGAGTCTGACATGGCGCCAGCAACTCTGACCCTGTGGGTTCTGTCACTCAGCCAGTTTGCAACCCATCTTGTGATGTATGGGTTTACATTTAAGCTGATGAGTTTTTCAATGATACCCGAGTGGGGTATTGTATCAAGGCCTTCGCCAGGTCGAGGTAGGCTGTATGGACTGCCTTTCCTCATCAATGGCCTTGGTGACTGTTTCAAAAAGTCAACCAAGTTTAAAAGGCATGATCTGCCTTTGACAAAGCCAAACTGGGTTGGATCCAAAGTCTGCAAATTCCCTATGTCTTTATTTATGAGATCCATTATGATCCTCTCCATGGCTTTGCAGATAAGGCTTGTCAAGCTAATGGGATGGTAATTTCCAGGGTCGGTGGAGGCAGTGCCTTTGTGAAGTGAGACCACAGTCGCTGCGCCACTCCTGGGCATGATACGGAGGTGAGACTAAGATTAAACAGCTGTCCTAACTGCGGGTTTAATTCCTCATTGAGTTCGTGGAGCACACAGCCGGGGACACCATCAGGTCCCATGGATGCTGTGTTTTTTGCCTTGGAGAGAGCAGTTCTCACCTGGGCGTTAGAGATGTTTGGGGGGCTATAATCATTTGGTATAGATATCTCTCATTTTGGGGAGAAGTTTGCACTGAACCGGTCAGCCGGTATGTTGGCAGTGTCTGTAGGATCAGTAATCTTCACATCATTTTGAACTGATTCTGAGCATATCTGGGAGTTTCCTCCCAGGTTTCTAACATAGCTAAAGAATGCCTTATGATTGTCTTTTGAGTCCTTAGCTATTTTTCTCTCAAAATTAGCTTTGGATGATTTTATGAGAGCTCTTAGCTTTTTACTTATAGTGATCAGCGGTGTCTTACCTTTTAAGGATTTTGCTCTATCTTGTAGTAGCTTCCTCCTTTTGTTGTAGAGTTTGTTTATGGCTGGGGTCCACCAGACTGGACGCTTGCCTTTGGTACAAAGAGTCTTTGTTTTGCTTGGGATTGCCTGATCCATGCAGCCCTGCAGGTGCTGGTAGAAGGCATTTGTAAGTGATTCAGCGGCTTGAATAATGTTTACCGCCTCGGGGCCTTAAAGGAGACCACACTAGTCTTTAGAAGTGTGAAGTCGGCTTTCGAGAAGTTCTTTACTGTGGTCTTTTTTATTTCAGGTGGGGGCGGGATGAGGACCTCTAGCGAGATTAGTTTGTGATCTGATCTCACCAGTGAGGGGTATACTTCTGGTGTTGAACATTGTGCTCCCATGTTCGTGATGATGAGATCAAGTATGTTTTCTCCTCTTGTGGGGATGGTGACTAGTTGTTCCATGGCATTTGAGTTTATGAATTCCAGGAACTTTTGGGCTAGAGTGTTTGGGCTTGAGTAGTGTTCCCAGTCTATATTAGGGTAATTGAAGTCACCTAGTATGATGGTGTTCGAGATACATTTATCCCTCCAGTGTTTTCAGGAAAGCCATGTGAGGTTCCTGAGTTTGCGAGGGTGGCCTGTAACATGCTACAAATTGCAGAGCAGTCTTGCCTATGGTTAATTGCACCTGGATGGTCTCCGATGCATCGTGCGTTGCCACCAATCTTGAGGTGTGGGTGTCCTTGATGAATATGGATACCCCCCTCCTTTCTTGGTATTGTCCGGATTTTAGGGCCAGAACGCATGATATGAGGTAAAACCTGATAGTGCTGGGGTGCTCTCAGGAGCCTTGAACCAGGTTTCTGTCACAGCACAGACATCGATGTTCTCCATACTGAGAAGGGCCTCGAGTGCGTGCATCTTGAGGTTGAGACTTCTGGCATTGATCAGCATTACCCTTAGTTTTTTTTCTTTATTGTGTTCTAGGGTGGTAGGTTTAGAATTTGAGCCTTGCCTAAAAAAGGCACTATGGGGGTGGCAAGAGCCTTTGCCAAAATCTGGAATCCCAGGGGTGACAAGTGCAAGCCGTCCCTTGCAAAGCAGAGTGGCTTGTCCAGCATGTCATCCCAGGCAGGCAGACATTGGATCCCCTTTGAATGACACCAGAGTTTAAGCCAATTGTTAAAGCTGATCATCTTATCTCTGTATTGTGGCATCATTCTTGGTGAAGGTAGGATACTGCTCAAGGTCAGGGTCATACCTGCTTGGGCTACATAATCAGAGAGCTCCTCAATGTCTCTTTTCATGTAGTCCAAGGAGGTACGTCTCAGGTCATTTACACCAGCGTGGACAATGATTGAATCGTACTTGTACCTGCTGTTGAGAGACCTGAGTGCTTGCGTTATGTGGCGGATTCTAGCGCCCGACAGGCAGCTTACTGTGACCTTCTCCTTACTCAGTCTGGTGAGTGGGACGTCAGTGTGTCTGACTATGGAGTCACCAATGACTAGTGTGTCTGGCATTGTGTTTGGCCTTAAGGGCTGTGACTGCTTGACACTCTGACTGTGTGGTCTATGTGTTGCAGGTGTTGTGTTCTGAGGTGGTAGTTGTTTGGGTGTCTGCTTTGGTGGCCTCTGCTGTTTTTGTAGATTTTTGATCAGAGCCTCCGAGTATGTCTTTGTGTGTTTATGTGTATGATTTGAGGTTGTGATGGTACTATGTGAGACTGGGTCTATAGTGTTTGTGGTTACCTTCTCCTCCTGTCTGGTCTTGCCAGTCCTATGTTGAGAGAGCTCAGCCTCCAGTTTGGCCGTATAGTTGCATCTCTCGCATGTATTTGTGTTTTGTGGGAGGAGGAGAGGGTTGTCTGTGTACATGAGGCAATTGTAACATTGCCTCAATATTCCCAGGTTCACCAGCTGAGCAGGAGAGGACATTAGCAACTGATCCCTCGACATGCTAGAAGGAATAGACAAAAAAACTTAAAAAAAGGTTCTGGGGGATGTGGGTGACCGAGAAATGGGGTTTGCCTTTTTGGTGTACTATCTATAACAAGAGTGCTGTATCAAGGTGATAAGTACTGTAGGAGCAAGTGCTGGGCTTTACAGATAGAGAATAGTCTACTTTGGAGTCAAGTAGAGATAATCTTTTTAGTTATAGGATACGCTGATTAGATCAGTAGTATAGTTCGAGGAAGGTAGTTTTAAGGGAAAATTTGAAGAGTGGACTTTAGGTAGCCCGAATAGTTTAAACCTGATTAACCACTGCTGCCCTAGTGTGCAACGGTGGCAGCTCCGCGCTAAAGCGCGCTTTATAGCAGGGGGCTGGAAAAGACAGGAAATGACCCAAAATGGCCAATAAACTACAAGTTACTGCCTTAAAGTACTCCTCACTCTCACTGGTGAGTAAAGAAACTTCCTCCTGACCAAACAAGGAAAATGGAGAAACACAGGAACCAAGACAAAGCCCAGAGATCAGCAAAATCTGGTCTCTGGAACACTAGCTAGGAAAGTATGGAAAACAAAGATATTTTTTTTGTTTTTTTCAAGATTTTTTTTACAGAAAGGCAGAAAACACAATAAATGCTATAATTTTCGACTAATTGCTATCAAAAGCTAGTACACTTGAGTGTATTAGCCTGTAATTTAACTTTTAAGCAAAACTTAAATTAGCAAGTGCAGTAAACAGTTTGAGCTTATAAAGACAGTAAAACAGTGCAAACTTCGATAAAACAAGCAAAAACAGTGGTCGAAAGTTTCAAAAGGTCAAAAAAGCCAAGAAAAATACTTAAAATCTGGAAAGGTAGTCTTTTCTGGTCTCTGCTGCTACAGGAACACTGCTGGCCACCACGAGGAGCTGTGCTGAGTTCTCAATAGCTGGAAAAGCCCGCCAAAGCGCGCTTTATAGCAGGGGGCTGGAAAAGACAGGAAATGACCCATGGAACGTTACAGTAAGGACAGAACTTCTTTTTTCCTTATCCGACTCCAGATTAGGTCTCCAAAGTGACCTTCTCTAATTGGAGCTCCAGTTGTATATCTTACATTTATTCTTCTGATGGTAAGCCTTTACCTTTCAAATTTAAGGCCCATTCCACGAGATATCTGTCTACTTCTGCAGCCCTTCAAGCCAGGGTTCCAACTGATATCTGTGCAGCAGCAACATGGGCTACCCCTCGCACATTTATTACTCATTACAAGTTGGATTTGAGACTAGGGATAGAGCCTCCTTTGGTTCCACAGTACTCAGGAGTATTTTCCCATGAGCCACCCAAGAATAAGGTGCTAGGGGCGCTGTACCATATGTAAGAATGAAGGCGGGATAGGACTACAGAACATAAAGAAGTTATGTACTCACCATAACGTTCCATGTTTGTAGTCCATCTCGCCCTTCATTCTTACAAACCCACCTTCCTGGAAAGATCTGGAAACAGTAACATTTTTTCCTAATAAGTGGAGACCTTTTATTATTGTTGTTCTTTCTGGATAGTTTTTGTTCTTTCTCTCTATAGTTAGCAGCAAACAAGATCTGGGGCTTGTACTGGTACACCATGGGATACCTACCTAGCCACGAGCCAACTAGAAGATTTTGAGCTTGCAGAAATGCCGAGTCGGAGCCAAGGATCGGCTCCGAACCCATATGTAAGAATGAAGGGAGAGATGGACTACAAACATGAAACGTTATGGTGAGTACATAACTTCTTTTTTTCTGATTGTGCCTATCTAAGGAGGTCTTAACTGTGTAGCTCGGAAATACCCCTTCAAATTGGGTAATCCCAATCCGCCCTGTTCTGCTGGAAGAATCAGTTTATCCCACTTGATTCTTGCCGTCTTCTCCTCCCAGATAAAGTCCTTCAGCTCTTTATTAATTGCTATTCACAACTTCTCCTCTGGTTGATAAAAATATGCCTGACCTGTGTGCAAGACTAAAGGGACTAAAAACATTTTAATTGCTTATATCTTACTATCTATAGCCGTATAAAAAAGCTTCCATTTTCTCAGTTTTTGTAGTATTTTTTGTTTAGCCTCTTCCCACATATCCTTAGCTGCCACACTAGAATCATTTTTAATCCATATTACTAAATGCTTCATTTTTTCATGTCCCCATAAATGTGGGTATTCCTGAACCAGTTCATATGTGGATACATAATTTACCACTATTGCCTTTGTTTTAGCTTCATTAATTTTGTATTCCTAAAAGATCTGAAACTGTCTCAGTGTTCCACAACACTGTAATGTCTTTTTCCTAGTTTTATCAAGTATAAATAGTATCATCTGCAAATAAAGCCAGCTTTTCGTGACTATCATACCAATTATATCCTTGAATTTCATAATCCCTTATTTTCTTTGCCAGTGGTTCCAAATACAGTGCAAATAAAGGAGAAAGATGACACCCCTGCCTGGTTCCTCTGTTCAAGCAGATATGATCAGAGAAGACTCCACCTACTTTAATTTCCACCTCCAATCCTTCATATATCCTTCCTAATCAACCTTATAATTTTTTCGGGAAATGCAAATGCTTCCATTGATCTAATAATGTCCCAGCTTACTCTGCCAAATGCTTTCTCAGCATCAACACCCACCAACAACAATGGTATTTTCTTACATTCTGTTTTCCTCTGGATCATCAGTGTTCTGTTAATGCTGTCAGATGTTTGCCTCCCCTCCGCAAAACCACATTCATCCATATCTATCAGTTTTGGCATTACTTTTGCCATTCTTTTAGCCATTATGGACAAGAACACTTTATAATCATGGTTTTGGATTGAAATGGGCCTTTATGAAGCTGGATCTGATTGATCTTTACCTTCTTTAGGTATTACAGCTACCAATGCTTTCTTCCAGGACAGTGGCACTTCTCCTCTTAAGACACTGTTAACAAAACCTTCCAGATCTTTGAGTTTTTTCCTCCTAGCTTCCAGACTTCCACAGGAGTACCATCTATTCTTGGAGGCTTCCCTGTAGATTAGTTATACATTACAATTTTTCTCATCTCTTCCTATTCTAACCCTTAGTAATTGAGCCGCATCTAGCTCTAACTTTGGCATATTTAATTATTCCATAAGCATTTCCATTTGTATCTTCTCTTGATTTTCATATTTCTCTGTTTTATACAGACTTTCATAGAATTTCTGAAATATTTCTAATACCTCTATAGGATCTCTTGTTACCTTCCTTGTTATAGGCTCCCAAAGCTTGGTGACGGCCCTTTCTACTTTCTGTAGCCTGAGTCATTGTGATTAAAGTTTTTGTGCTATAGTGTTGTAAAAAAAAAAAAAAAAAAAAAAAATCAGCTTCTTAACAGCAGTCTTTCTAAGCTTGTGCATATTATCGAGGTAATCCCTTATTTTCTGCCTAGCGTTCTGCAGTTGATCCTCTTCTTGTTTTGTGAGATTCCCCCATTCTGCAATACTTAAAAACATTTGTTAGTTCCTCTAAATAATTCTTCTTACTTCTTAACCATAGCTCCCTTTCTTTTATTGCTACCCTGTTTTTAAACTCCAGCCTAATTTTATCCCACTCCCTAGCTATATTTTCAGAAAATATTTCTATCCTCACTTACAGCTTCTGAATAAACTCCACTGCCCATTCCTTAAATTTCCGTCTTTTCAGCAGATAGGTGGGAAAGCGGCAATGTCTCATTTTTATTTCATTGCCCAGTGCTTTTATTTTATCTATTGTTGGAGCATAATCTGAAGTAGTTATTGGGTGAGTATCAAGAACTTCAATTAAATGCACATGTTGCTGTGAAATGTAAATTCTTTCTAGCCTTGCTCAGTTTTTATATCTTGGGGAATAATATGTAAATTCACTGTGAAGTCCTATTGCTGAGTTCACATCTTCCATGCCAGATATTTTCATAAATTTCTTCAAAAGTCTACCCTCTTTACATTTATTACATATTCTATCCTGTTTTCTCTTGTATGACATATTTGCCCCCGCTGGTAATTTCCTATGGACAACCTCCACAAAAAAAAAAATCATTACATTCTTTAATTTTGAATCTTGTCATTATTGCTTTCTTCTTATCTATTTCTGACTCTTTCCATGGATCCACCAAATAAAAGGATCTCATAATGTTAACTTGCCATTCGTTTCTATTCTTTTCAATCACGCTCTTTTTTAATTTCCACAGTACAATTGTGCTGTAAAATCATTTCATTTCTTCATTAAAAACAATTTTACTTCATTTTTCATTTCCATTTCTTCACAAACTTCTGTGTATTTACAATGCATTATTGTTTTATCAAGTCTTTATTTTTTTTTCATTATTCCTTTTAGAACTTTGTACATAAAGAGGCTGCATGCACAATCGGATTAATCAGCCCCAATCCCCCTTGTTCATCTTTCATATACAAAATTTCCATCGTAACCAGGTTCAGGCTTGACCTGCAAATAAATTAAATTATCTGCATAATTTCTTTTTCATGTTTCATTGGCATCATGTAAACATTTGCTATATAAATTGTTTTACCTATTATTATGGTGTTTATTTAAACATGCTTTCTTCTTGTAAGAAAACATAAGTCTTCCAGAATGTAATCTTTGATTTCTTTAATTATTTTGTCCCATTGTTCATATCTGTATTCTGTACTTCCAAATACTATTCCTAAAGTATCTATACTCTTCTCATTGTATTCCACACTTCATTTAATACCTTCATACCCAAATCCTTTACTTTTCTCGCTATTTATGCTTAAACCAACTGTGTATTTAATTTTCCATTATTTTTTTTTCCATCCAAGCTTTATTTTATTGCTATTACTACAATATCCTCAGTGTATGTGTACATTATTGGCCGCTGTATTTCCTCCATAATTCTGTATCCTCCTCTACTTCACATTTTATTAATTTCCATTACAACTGTGTTTATGATTACAGCAAGATCATACTGCTTGCAGGACATCCTTCGTTTATACCACAGTCTTTTTTCAAATTATCCTCAATCCAACTGTGTGTTTAGTCTCGCATAATTCTTTACATATATTGATTTAATTACTTTTAATATATTTTCATATATGTTATATGCGTGTAAAATACTCCATAATGCTTTATACAGAGTATTATCATATGCCTTACTAACATCCCGTTATGATTTTTGTTTCCACTTTTTTGTTAATAATGTCATCAATTACTTCCCTTATTATGCACAATAAGTCTAGACTCCCCTTTCCTTTTCTCCCTAACAAATTCTGATCAAGTAGTCTCTGTTTTGCATTGTAATGTTTTAGTTACTATTCTCATGAAAGTTTTATAGTCAGTGTTATTCAATGTAATTGGTCTCAATTTTTTTATTTCATCTTTATCTCCTTTCTTTAATATAAGATGTGTGTTCAATCTCCGTTTGTTCTTACACATGGATGTCGGAGCCGATCCTCGGCTCCGAGTCGGCCGCTTAGCAAAGCTTTGCATCCAGAAGAAGCTCGAGACCAACCTACCTCCCACAATTCCCTCTGCCTTTACCTCAGATCTAGTTTGCCGCTGCAACCGATCGCATCGTTTCTGAAGAGCTCTGACCAACTGGGAAGATAAGCTTTCTTTCTTTCAAAATTTTTTTCTTGAAGAGTTTTAAAATTATTGACTTATATTTAGTGTGTGTGTGTGTGTGTGTGTGTGTGTGTGTGTGTGTGTGTGTGTGTGTGTGTGTGTGTGTGTGTGTGTGTGTGGTCTGGTCATCCCTTTTCTGTTGTATATAGTATATTTATACTTGTATATAGTTTAGGTTTACCTTGAGGCCTACCCCACCTACTAAACTTGGATTGGGATACTTGTATTATTATTGCTGTGACTTTCTCACCTATTTTGACAGTGTTTGTTGATACTCCACAGTACCTTTTTCTTACAGAATGTCTGAAAAAGCCAAATCAGGATTTAAGAGGTGACAGTGTGGGCAGAAGATGTCTGTCACCGACAACCATAGCTCCTGTGTCTACTGTCTTGGCCCTCTCCATCTGCAGGAAGACTGTTCTATCTGTCATTCCTTTAGTGGAAGGGTCATGACAGATAGGCGCAGGAAGCTTATGGACAGAGGTCTTTTGAAGCCTGCCTTCCAAGAGGCTTTGGACAAGTCAGACCAGGCTTCTAAATCCTCGAAGGAGTCGAAGATTTCGGAGCCCATGTCATCGGCTCCGCGTTCTTCTTTTAAGGTTCGTTCACCGGTTCCACAGACTTCGGGGCCGAGTGTCGAGCTTCTGTCTGTCACCGAGCCTCGAGTCTTGGAACCGGTGACGGAGCTTCCACCTCCTGCTCTTTTGAGATCGGCACCGTCCTCGATTCCTTCGACGCGATCTTCCAGGCCACTCTCCGACACCGACGTAGATCGTGTGGTGCAGAAGCTAATGGAGAACACGGCCCTGTCCAAACTTATTGCAGTCTCCTCTCAATTAGTGTCGAGACTCGAAGGCCTTCCTTTATCTCCATCTGATCCTCCTCCGAGGCCTACTCAGCCCTCGGAGCCAGGAGACATTGATCTGATGATAGTGGAGCCCTTGGTGCCGGAACCGTCTCTTTCTCGGTCGGCACCGTTGACCTCGACTCCATCGGAATCATTACCGGAGTCGCGGAGCCGTCGATCTATCCTTGGTTCCGGGACCGAGAGTCGAACCGATGTTTCGGTGCCGACTCTCCCCCTCGGCACGGATCGCTTCGGCTCTGTCCTCTGGGTCGATGCCCTTGGCTTCCATGTCGGAGATACCTCCGCGTTCTTCGGAACCGGGGGATTCCTCGGCTCGGGCTCCAGGGGCCTTCGACCTTTTGAGGAAGGTATTGTCTTCTCAGACAACCACTTCAGCAGAAGCAACTTCTCCCTCCCACAAAGGTCCGTTGTCTTCTTCTGCACCCACGACTACACAAAAGCGTCGAGCACCAGTGTCTCAGCCACTCCCAGAGGGAGCCCCTTCTACCTCGGAGGCTTCATCGGATGTCCCCCCCGATGACGTTCCAAGGAAAAGATTGTGCAAGAGGAGGCACTTGGATTCTCCACAAGAATCTTTAACATCAGACACTGACTTAGATGAGTCAGAAGGGTCCCCAAAATCACCCTCGGAGGATGTCTCCTTTTCTGACATCCTGGAGATCCTGAAACAGAGAGGTGATTGGCAAGCCCTACCCCCTTCTGAGGATGAGTCGGTTTTGCTGAAGGCATTTGGTGCTCGCCCTTCTTCCTCCTGGGTCACTCTGCCCTTCGAGTTAATGGAGTTAATTGCTCGAAGGGCATGGGAGGCACCTGACACAGTGGAGCCAGTTCCCAGGAAGCCTAACAAATATATAACTGCCCCTCAGGATAAATCATACCTCACTAAAGGAGTTCCAGTGGACGCTATGGTGGTGGCAGCTGCCACGAAAAAGGAGATGTCCGAATCTTCCTCGTCTGTTCATCCTCCTAACAGAGATTCTAGGACCATGGACAGATATGGGAAGCGCATTTTCAGCTCAACAACTTTCTCCATGCGATCGCTGAACTACTTGACACATTTCACACGATTACAGAGGGATCTAGTCAAAGAGTTGGGAGATACCCTCCAGGGTAGTACAGATGCTGCTGTCTCGGATAAGGTTACAGCACAGCTCAATACCCTTACATCTATTGTAAACTCGTCCATGAGGCTCATCTCGTATGCGGCCGAAGGATCGAGTAGGGCTGCAGCTTCAGCGATTGCTCTTCGTAGACAATCCTGGATGCGCCTGTGCTCCTTTGCAGAAGCCTTCAAGTCTTCCTTTACTAACGCCCCCTTTGATGGTGCCACTCTCTTTGGCCCCAAAGTGAAGGAGACCCTGACCCAGTGTGAGCAAGAGGGAAAGACTCTGTCTGCTGTCGGAGTCCGTTTTTCCACCCCATCCAGACCGTACCCCAAAGGGCAACTAGGTGGGAAAATGTGGTTTCGCAAACCCCAGGGTTCTTTCCCAGGCACACAGGGTGATGCCCCCTCCAGAGGCAGGGGGGGCAGAGGTGGAAGACGCCGCCCTGGTGGCAGAGAGGGTCCACAGAACCAAGGCGACAGGGATATACCATCCCTGGGAAGCCTTTCCAGCACTCCTGAGAGGAGGCCCGACTGTCCTGCTCTGGAGGCAGTCGGGGGACGCTTAGCTTTATACCCTCAGGCCTGGCAAAACCTTACTTCAGACAAATGGGTAAAAAGCATTATTACCAGAGGTTACAAAATTCCCTTTCTATTTCCCCCGTTACCACAGAAAAGATTCCCAGATGTACCGCCCCATCTGCGAGAACCTGCAGCTATAGAAATCTCAAAGCTGCTAGAAAAAAAGAGTCATCCAACCAGTCCCGGCGGACCAAAGAGGATCCGGAACTTACTCAAGGTTCTTTTTAGTTCCAAAAAAGACAGGGGACTGGAGGCCAATTCTGGACCTAAGCAATCTCAATACCTATGTGAAGAAAGAAAAGTTCCGGATGGTCACGCTTCAATCGATCCTTCCGTTCTTACAGAAGGTCGACTGGATGTGCTCAATAGATCTCAAGGATGCATACTACTACATCAAAATGGCCAGAGCGTCCAGAGATCACCTGCGCTTCCGGCTGGGAGCCAGCCACTTTGTTTTGAGCCCTGCCCTTTGGTCTAACCTCAGCCCCCAGGGTTTTCACCAAATGCATGGCAGTGGCAGCGTCTCACTTGAAACGCCTAGGATTCCGGGTGTTTCCGTATCTGGACGACTGGCTCCTTACTGCCACTACCGAGTGTCGACTGATACAGGCCAGGGACTACACACTCAGCCTTTGTGTTCAGCTAGGGATTTCGATAAATTACGAAAAATCTGCGTTACAGCCCTCGCAGCTTATTTCATTTATAGGGGCAAATTTAGATACCCGTTCTTTGCTACTAAGACTCCCCTCCGCAAGAATAACTTCCCTACAAGAACACATATCTCTCCTACTATTGTCCAGAAAATCCCCAGCAAAACTAGTCCTGAAAGTCTTGGGACTCATGTCAGCTTCCCTCATTGCAGTTCCCATGGGAAGGCTACACATGAGAGTTCTCCAATGGCTGCTGTTTGCGCAGTGGTCGTTCCAACAGTTACCACTGACACACGAAATTCACATTACGAATACCTGCAAAGCACACCTGTCTTTGTGGCTACAGAATCGCAATTTCTTCAGCGGCCGACCGTTTGTTTTACCCACACCAACAGCCACAGTGACCACGGACGCTTCCCTGATAGGGTGGGGGGGCATTTTTCAGGGACAGACAGTCCAAGGCGAATGGACCAGTTTAGAGTACAACCTGCACATCAATGTTCTGGAGATGAGGGCAGTGTTTCTAGCGTTGCAACACTTTTCCCCCCTTCTACCTCTAGGGACCATTGCAGTTCAAACGGACAACATGTCCGTAGTCTGGTACATAAACAAATAAGGAGGAACCAAATCTTACCAGTTGTGCAGAGAGGCCATGAGAATTTGGCAATGGGCAGAGTCCACGGGTCGCTTTCTGATAGCAACGCACATCCCGGGGTTATCCAACGTCATAGGCGGACAGGTTGAGCAGAGCCATCCTGTTACCTCACGAGTGGTCCCTCAACCAGATAGTAGCGGAAAGGATATTCCGCAAGTGGGGCCAGCCTTGCTGCGATCTGTTTGCGTCTCCAATGAACACCAAATGCAGATGCTACTTTGCCCTGTTACCCCCTCCAGGGGATGTCCCCAGGGACACTCTGATTCACGATTGGCCCCCGGGTCTCCTGTACGCTTTCCTCCCTATACCTCTGATACCGAGATTTCTCCAGAAAGCCAAGGATCAGGAGAGGACTATAATTCTCATTGCCCCATTCTGGCCTCGTCAGATTTGGTTTCCCTTTCTTCAAGCACACCAAATACGGGAGCCCTGGATTCTGGACCCGGTGCCAGACCTACTGACTCATTCATCAGGAGCTCCCCACCCGTCACTCCTGTCCCTCAGGCTAGCAGCTTGGCTGCTCCGCTTCCCTACTTAGCCAGGTCTGATCTTCTCTCTCCGGCAGTTCAAGACATTCTGGTAGCCTCTCATAAGGCGTCCACTACAAAAATTTACACCGGTAAGTGGAAATGTTTCGTCTACTGGGCGACTGCACAACATTTAGATCCCTTAGTAGCCCCACTAAACAAGATTTTAGAGTTCCTATCCATGCTGTTTCATCAAGGGGCCTCTACTGCCACTTTAAAAGTTCAGTTGGCTGCCATTTCTAACTTTCATGTAGGAGAGAATGGGGCGCCCATTATGGCTCATAGGCTTTGTAAAGCCTTCTTGAAAGGCTCCTTTCATCTTAGACCAGCAGTTAGGTTTCCTACAGCTCCTTGGAATCTAAATCTTCTCTTATCCCAACTAATGTTACCACCCTTTGAACCAGCTTCTTCTTGTTCCTTAAAGTTCTTGTCCTGGAAAACTCTTTTCCTAGTAGCTATCACTTCAGCCAGACGAGTATCGGAACTTCAGGCTCTCTCCATTAAACAGCCATATTTAATTTTTCACCCGGACAGGGTATCTTTATGCACCAACCCTTCTTTCCTCCCCAAGGTTTGTTCAGTTAACAACATTAATCAATCCATTGAGCTTCCCACATTTTTCAAAAATCATTCCAATAAGCTAGAATATATGTTGCACAAGTTGGATGTTCATAGACAACTCAGATTCTACCTAGATAGAACTAAAGACCATAGGAAAGCAGACCAACTCTTTATAGCCTTTGCGGACAACAAAAAGGGCATGGCAGTGACGAAGCGTACTCTTTCCAAATGGCTGACTGATTGTATTACCTTCGTTTATTCTGCTTCTAGTCAGAGTTTGCCCACCAAACCAAAGGGACATTCTACTAGATCAGTTTCTACATCTTTGGCTCATGCGGCTCGTCTGCCTTTGGACACTATTTGTGCGGCCGCCACTTGGTCTAAACCACATACGTTCATCACTCATTATAAAGTGGATAGGATTTCCAGGGACAGAGCATCTTTTGGTTCCACTGTGCTCAGGAACGTTCTTCCGTGAGTCACTCAGGGTTACGGAGCTAGGGACGCTACCCATGTGTAAGAACAAACGGCGAGATTGAACACACTCACATAAAGAAGTTATGTCCTTACCATAACGTTCCATGTGGAGTGTTCATCTCGCCTTTGTTCTTACATTCCCACCCTCAGGTCTGGAAGAACGTCCGGTTTAGATGTCTGGTCTGTTTGTCTCCCACTAATGGTCTCTCTGTTGTTCTACTGGCTTGAGTTAGTTACGTTCCTTGTGTATACGTATGTGTTCCTTGGAGAATTACATTGTTATTGCTGGATCTGGTGTTGTTTTTTTTTGCAAACTAGATCTGAGGTAAAGGCAGAGGGAATTGTGGGAGGTAGATTGGTCTCGAGCTTCTTCTGGATGCAAAGCTTTGCTAAGCGGCCGACTCGGAGCCGAGGATCGGCTCCGACACCCATGTGTAAGAACAAAGGCGAGATGAACACTCCACATGGAACGTTATGGTAAGGACATAACTTCTTTTTTTATCACACCTGTGCACATTTCTTTATACTTAATTCCTTTTTCTAGCCACTCATTCATTACTTAAACACAATTTGTTGCCAGTCATACATTTCTTTATATATACTATAGTAATTTCCGCCCAAACCTATAGCTGAATTAACATTAATATATTTCAAGATCTCCTTCAACTCATTTAGGTTTATTTTTCTCTTTAAATATTCAATGTTAAGTTGTCATTCTCGCCTTCATTCTTGCTGGATGGCTCCGACTCGGCCTATACTATAGCTCGAGAGCTATTTTTACCAGCTCGAGGCAGCCCTATAACCCACAATACCATGCGCTAACTCCTCAGATCTCGTTTGCCGCTTCGCTGCGAGGTTGTCTTTTTTTACCGGCTCAGGTCAGTAAGAGATTTATTCTATTTAACTAAAATTTCAGGTAGTTTCTCCAGTTAGTTACCCTTGTTTAGGTCCCTACTAATTGTACAACCCTTTTTGTAGGCATGTTTCCCTTCTCTAGTTAATTTTTATCTTTGGGCCTACAGGCTTTACCTTAGTTTTCCCCACCCCTTATAGTGTCTGTGTGTGTGGGTTTTAGTCAGTTCCCTTAACTTTCCTAATTTTAAGTTGTGTGTGTGTGTGGACTGACTGTGTTTACTGTGGTTAGGACTATGTCCAAAGACACTTAGGTCTCGGGATTCAAGAAGTGTGACTCGTGCTGTCAGAAAATGTCTCTGACAGATGGTCACACTTCTTGTGTCTATTGCTTGGGGCCATTACACCTGCAGGACTCTTGTTCCATCTGTCACGGGTTTAGTTCAAGAGTCCTGCAGGAGAGGCATAATAAGCTCATCCTAAGGGGCTTGTTAAAGCCTGATGACTCCCCGTCCAAGTCTGGCTCGGGGAAGTCTTCACAAACCACCAAACCCCTCGGCTCCAGCTTCTGAGTCGAGGGCTGGCGTTATCAAGATGGCTCCGACATCGGTTCCATCTGGATCTGAGGTGGGTAAAGTGGTATCCGCTCCGAAACCAGCATCGGAGCCGACCCCAGCGAGCAAGCGCTCTAGATCCCCCTCGATAGACTCCGTCCAATCGGCTTAGAGATCCCCTCTCCTATCGGAGCGGAGTCATAGGACTCACTCATCTAGGTCATCCAGGCTCTCCGATCACGACATCGAGAGGGTGGTCAGTAGGCTCATAAAATCTCAGGCACTAGCCCAAATGCCCCAGAGCCCATCTCACCAGACTGTGGCTCCTTCGGTACCGCCATCGATTCCTCCTCCGACTCACCTCTCGAGTTTGGAGCCGGAGTTTGTCGGAACCGTAACCTTACCCACATCGGAGCCGATACTCCCACCTTCAGCTACGGTGTCGTTGGCTCCGACCTCTTCATTTGTTCCGTCCGTGGAGAGGTCCGGGCGCCGGACTCCATTGTCTGCTCCGAGGGGGCGAGTGGCATCGGACCCTTGTCCGACCCCGCTCTCCCTCTCGGAGCTTCGGCTCTGGTTAGTTCGGCCCCGACATCATTCTCGGAGCCTTCTCTGTCGGTGCCGGGGGCGGTTCCGGTCTCTTCGGAGCCGGGACTACCTTTGGTATCTGATAGGGGAGCCTTCGAGGTGATGAGGAGCGTGCTGGACCCAGTGTCCACTCCAAGGTTAAGTTCTGCAGCTCCTCCCTCTACAGTGCCTGTTACAGTCTCTGGCCACCCTCCTATATCTGACAGCAGAGATCCGAAGCATAGGGTACCCACCTTGGATGTCTCCTCCTCTTCTGAGGGCTCCCCTGAAGTTTCAGGGGAACCCCTTAGGAAAAGAAAGTGCAAGAGGAAGCACATAGACTCCCCCGAGTCTGTCATGTCAGACACCGACTTGGATGAGTCGGAGGGTACCCCCAGATCCCCCTCTGAGGATGTCTCTTTTTCAGACATCCTAGAGATCCTAAAACAGAGGGGAAATTGGTCCACTCTCAAACCTTCCGAGGACGAGTCTGTTTACCTTGACGCTTTTGGATCTCGCCCTTCCACCTCCTGGGTGTCTCCCCCTTTCGACCCACTAATGGAGGTAGTGGCTAGAAAGGCGTGGGCAGCTCCTGATTCAATGGAACCTACCCCTAGGAGGCCTTCTAAATTTATTTCTGCACCAGAGGACAAGTGCTTTCTCACCAAAGGTGTTTCAGTTGATGCTATGGTGGTAGCAGCAGCCACTAAGAAGGAATTGGCTGATCCTTCTGTACCTGTTCATCCTCCTAACAAAGAGTCCAGGACCATGGACAGGTACGGCAAGCTGACATTTGCTTCAGCGACCTTTACTATGTGATCGCTGAACTATTTATGTCATTTCACCCACCTTCAGAGAGACCTGCTCAAAGAGCTGGGTGAAACGGTACAGGATCCTTCTGCTGCGGGGTATCAGGACAAGATAAACTCCCAGCTGGCCACCGTGAACTCCATTGTTAACTCCTCCATGCGGCTTATCTCTTACGCAGCCGATGGAGCGAGTAGGGCCGCTGGCACAGGTGTTGCATTGAGAAGTCACGCTTGGATGCGACTCTGTAACTTTGCCAATCCCTTCAAGGCATCCTTCACCAACACCCCCTTTGATGGTTCAGAATTATTTGGACCTCAGGTGAAGAATACCCTCACCAGATGCGAGCAAGATGGTAAGACACTCTCTGCCGTGGGAGTCCATTTTTCCACACCTTCTAGACCTTATCCTAAGGGACAGAGAGGTGGAAAGATGTGGTTCCGCAAACCACAGGGAGTCGCGCCTGACGCACGTGGTGAATTTCCCCTTAGAGGCAGAGGGGGGAATAATAACAGACGCCACCCTAGGGGCAGAGGGGGTCCACAGAACCAGGGTTCCAAGGAATCTTTCCCTGACCAGCCCTTTCAGCATCCCTGAGAAGCTGCCCGACTGTCCGCATTCGGAAGCAGTCTGAGGAAGATTATCTCTGTACCCTGAAGCCTGGCTATCCCTCTCCCAAGACACATGGGTACAGAAGATCATATCCGAGGGTTACAAAATTCCCTTCACTTCCCCTCCGGTACAACCGCCAAGACCCCTACTAGATGTACCACCCACACAAAGGGGTCAGGCTCAGCTAGAAATAAAAAAGCTGTTAACAAAGAGAGTCATCCAGGCAGTCCCAGCAGATCAGCTAGGAACCGGAATCTACTCCAGATTCTTTTTGGTACCAAAAAAAACTGGAGATTGGAGACCCATTTTGGACCTCAGCAGATTGAACAACTCTGTACAAAAGACAAAATTTCGGATGGTAACACTGCAGTCCATTCTACTCTTTTTGGGCAGAGACAACTGGATGTACTCCTTAGACCTCCAGGATGCGTACTATCATATAAAGATACACAGGCACTCCAGGAGGTTTCTCCGCTTCCTGCTGGGAGCCAGTCATTATCAATTCAGAACCTTGCCCTTTGGTCTCACCACAGCCCCCCGGGTGTTCACCAAATGCTTGACAGTGGTCATGGCTCACCTGAGACAAAAAGGATTCCAGGTGTTTCCATATCTAGACGACTGGCTCATTTCCGCTACCACCAAGCAGCATCCAGGGATTACACTATTCAACTTTGCAACAGTCTAGGTATTTCTATAAATTTTGCAAAGTCCTCCTTGTCGCCTTGTCAATGTATAAACTTTATAGGCGCTGTATTAAACACCACAGAAATGTCTGCAACATTACCACCTCAGAGAGTGTCAGACATAAGGCGGAATGTTCAGAACCTGTTTCAGCCCAACAGAGTTCAAGTCAAGCTAGTATTGAAAGCGTTAGGCCTCATGGCAGCGGCGATTCTTCTACTCCCATTAGCCCGCTTCCACATGAGGCTCCTTCAGTGGATGCTGTTTTCTCAGTGGTCTTTTCAACAGCTACCAATGACTCACAATATTTTGATAACCCCTTCTTGCAAGAATCATCTCTCCTGGTGGATGGTTTCCCCTCAGCTTTTTCAGGGCAGACCCTTTATCCCCCCCCCCCCAGTTGCCATGGTGACAACGGATGCCTCCCTGATCAGGTGGGGGGGGGGCATTATCAGGGCAGGACGGTCCAGGGCACATGGCAACAATCAGAACGCCACCTGCACATAAATGTCCTGGAGATGAGGGCGGTGCTTTTGACGTTGCAAGCCCTTCAGAGCTCCCTTCCCACAGGGACTATAGCAATTCAAATGGACAATATGTCTGTGGTGTGGTACATAAACAAGCAGGGTGGAACAAAGTCCTACCCCCTATGTCGAGAAGCACTCAGACTTTGGCAATGGAGTATTTCCTCTCAACGGTTTCTGATAGCAACGCTCATCCCCGGGAAGTCCAACGTCATAGCGGACAGATTGAGCAGAACTATCCTCATGCCTCACGAGTGGTCTCTAAATCAAGCGGTAGCAGACAGAATATTTCAGAAGTGGGGCCAGCCTTGCTGCGATCTTTTCGCAACTCCTCAAAACAGCAAGTGCCTCGACTTCTTCACACTCTTTCCTCTTCCAGGCCATCCCCCCAGAGACGCTCTTGTTCACGTTTGGCCCCGGGGTCTTCTATATGCCTTTCCTCCCTTGCCATTGATCCCGCAATTAATTCAGAAAGCAACCGCATTGAGATCCAAAATGATCCTCATTGCCCCATTTTGGCCTCGACAAGTATGGTTTCCGTTTCTGCACAGTTACCTACTGGAACAGCCTTGGCATCTGGAACCCCTTCCGGATCTGTTGACCCATCTCACAGGTAAGCTGCATCACTCTCTTCATTCCCTCAACCTCACAGCTTGGTTGCTCCACTTCCAGCCTTAGCCAGGCTTCCCCTTATTTCTCCTCCTGTTCGTGATATCATTCTAGCTTCCCATAAGTCCAATACTAGGAAGATGTATGTGAGTAAATGGAAGCGTTTTTCGCATTGGGCACAAACTAAGTCCCTAGATCCTTTCCTTGCACCCATTCATAAGGTTCTAGATTTTCTGGCGGAGCTTTTTCATTTAGGGTCATCGTCGGCCACTATCAGGGTACAATTAGCGGCCATTGCTAATTTTTATGTTGGGCTCTCGAAAGCAAAAATGATGTCCCACAAACTTTGTAAAGCCTTCCTCAAGGGCATCTTTTTGCTTAGACCTCCAGTTAAAGATCCACCTTCACAATGGGATTTGAGTTTAGTTCTAACCTCATTGATTCTGCCTCCCTTTGAACCTGCAGCTTCTTGCTCCCTCAAGCTTCTTTCTTGGAAAACTCTGTTTTTAGTAGCCATAACATCTGCCAGAAGGGTGTCGGAACTTCAAGCTTTGTCGGTCCGTCCCCCTTATTTGGTCTTTCACAAAGACAGGGTAACTCTCAGAACAAACCCTTCCTTCCTACCGAAAGTGTCCTCGGAAACAAATCTAAACCACTCCATTGACTTGCCTGTCTTCTTCCCAGACTATGCCAACAGGGCTGAACAGAAATTACATTCATTAGATGTTCATCACCAATTACGGTATTATCTAGACAGGACAAAACAACTCAGAAAGTCAGACCAGCTCTTTCTGTCTTATGCTGCAGGAAAGAAAGGGCTTCCGGTATCGAAGGTTACTCTTTCCAGATGGTTGACATCTATTATTACCTTTGTCTATGGGTTGAGACACAGGCAACTTCCGTCAAGGCCTAAGGCTCATTCAACCAGGGCACAATCAACATCAACGGCATTTCAAGCAAGGTTACCACTAGATGCCATATGTGCAGCAGCTACATGCGCTTCCAAACATACCTTTATTGCCCATTACAAACTTGATATAGCCTCCAGAAATAGAGCTGACTTTGCTTCCACCGTACTCAGGAGTCTGTTCCATTGAGCCACCCAGGACTAAGATGCTAGGGACTTTGTCCCATCCAGCAAGAATGAAGGCGAGAATGACAACTTAACATTAAGAAGTTATGTTCTTACCATAACGTTCCATGTTAGTTGTCTTCTTCTCGCCTTCTTTCTTGCGTCCCTCCCTCCTGCCCCCTAGCCTGGATAGACTTCAGGTCTCTGAGTCCTTCCATTTCCGGAGATATAACATGTTACAGTTTCCCAGTATCCTTAATGTTACTAGCAGGGAGCCCGTACTTGCAAATGAGGATTATGATATTATGATATTATATTTATACTATGTCTTAGCTTCCAAACGAGATCTGGGGAGTTAGCGCATGGTACTGTGGGTTATAGGGCTGCCTCGAGCCGGTAAAAATAGCTCTCGAGCTATAGTATAGGCCGAGTCGGAGCTGAGGATCGGCTCCGAACCCATCCAGCAAGAAAGAAGGCGAGAAGAAGATAGCTAACATGGAACGTTATGGTAAGAACATAACTTCTTATTATCTCCCTTGTTTAATTTTTCCCCACTGTAAATTTATTTTATTTTTTTTGCTATATTAATCTAATACATATTCTTTAATTAGATCAGATATTTCTTGTTTTTATCTTCCTTTATTTTTTAATTCTCTCATTCTTTTAGTATCTTACATAAGTACGGTGCTGCTACTTCTTTTTTTCCTTGTAAAGAATATTTTTGCTTATATAATAATTTATTAACCTTATCCTGATTTCATCTATATAATTTTTCTTTTTCATAAAACTATTTTTTCTTCTCTATTAAATCTTTAAATATTTTTGACTTAATATTTTGTATTCCTTTTTTTGTCTATGCATTCTAAAAATACATATTTTTTAAATTTAATCCACCAAATTGTCCAGTTTTCATAAAAATCTCTCATACCAATAGGTTGTTGCCATAATTCTATAATTTCTTTTCTTTGTTCTGATTCTAACTTTCATTTACTCTTTTTATATATTTCCCTATTTTAATATACTCCTCATTTTCATGAATTCTTCTCCATATTGCCACATGATCAGGAAATCCAGTATATTTGATTCCTTTTTGTGTAATTTTTAGACTTTCTGATACAAAAAAATAACCAGTTTCTGTCTTAATTTCATTTCTTTTATAAATCCAGTGTTTATTTCCACATATTTTTAATTTTCCACTTTTCATAATTTCAGTAATCATTTTAACAGCATAACTATTCTTTTTATTTCTCAAATTATAATTTAAATACCCTGTCATTATTAGATCCATGTTAACACAGGCATAATTAGGTATACTCTTAAGCATTGTTTCTCTTTATTTTTTGTTACATATGCACATATATATATATACATATATGGATTCACAAAACTTCATAATACTGAAGACCAAAATACTGAAAGCTCAAAATACTGAATACTCAAAATACTGAAACTCAAAATACTGAAAACACATATTATGCGTAAACTCAGCTTAAACAACATAAATCATAACAATTTCTACCAAATATATGCAGGGGGCAAGCCCCCCTGCACCCCCCACACCCCCTGCTAATTATATATATCTACTCCAAGATTGCACTTAACTACACTATGTGCAATCTTGGAGTTGATATATTTAATTAGCAGGGGGTGTGGGGGGCACAGCCCCCCACATGGGGGTGCAGGGGGGCTTGCCCCCTGCATATATTTGGTAGAAATTGTTATGATTTATGTTGTTTAAGCTGAGTTTATGCATAATATGTGCTTTCAGTATTTTGAGTATTCAGTATTTTGAGTATTCAGTATTTTGAGCTTTCAGTATTTTGGTTTCAGTATTTTGATATTTCAGTGTTATGAAGTGAATCCATATATATATATATATATATATATATATATATTCTATCTTATATCCACTACTGTTATTTGGCCCAGTTCTACTGTTGTAATATTTATTTTTACAATTTCTTGGCATAATATACATATACCCGAGCATGTTTTTTTGCCTATTTTCCAAATAATAGTACCATTCCAAAGTTTTTCTGTTTGCACCCTTTCTTCTGTTAATATTATAATGTCTAACACTATTACTTGAGCTTCTACTGCAGCACACTATTGTAAAATATTAATTCTTCTTTTAACATTCTTCATAATGTTCACATTCAGAGCTAATATTTTCAGCTTTATAGAACAGTTATTAAAATAATGTTCTTATCCCTTAACTTTCTTACCTTTATTTTCTTTAACCATTGTATAATTAAGTTTTCTTTCCCTAACCCTCTTTCTTATTGAATTTCTCTTGCTTTTTTATCATCTGCCACACTCTTTCTTTTTTTTGTTTCCTTGTCTTTCCCCTTAAATTTAAATACCATTTCTATGTTTTTTCCTTGCACATTTTCTAAATCTTTTTCTTAATTTCATCTTAAGTTTCATTTTCTTGTTCATTTTCATTTTTTTTTATTTTCTTGTATTTCTACTTTGCATTCTAATCACGAATGTCCTACATTACCACATATCTTTCATTTCACTTCACATTTCTTTGTAGTATGGCCAGTCTGACCACATAAATAGCATATTTTTTGTCGCACTCAATTAAATTATCACTTTTTCCAGAAAAAATAAGTCTTTGATTGTCCTCTGTACCTTACAAAACCTCTATTGCCATGCACATTAATAATACTAGGTATGTGTATTTCATTGCCATTTTCAAACTTATGCCACATTCCCAACCCCCAGTCAATAATCCTTTCAGCATAGATTTTAGTAGTCTCCCAACACTTCTTTGCATATTGTTAACAAATATTCACTCATTTTTTTTGCTTCCATTTCAGTTCTAAACTGAACCAAAATTATTTTTTTTTGTTTGCCTAAAAAAGGCTTGCACCACATATTCTGACCATGGAAAGTCTTTTTTCTTTTTTCATAGGCTCCTAAAATGTTTTCCATGGCCTGACCAGTTTCAGAAAACAATTCAAAAAAAGTTTTTGTTAATTAAAATGAAAGCTCTTTACCTCATCAACTTTTACTCCCAAAGGTGCATTAACATTGTCCCATACCTCTCATATGTGTCCAGGCATTTATCTTTTTTACTGCTTACATGAACAACAATTTTTTTCTTTATTTCCATAATCTTTTTTTTCTCCTTAGTTCCTTCTTCCACAGTTTAAGCATAGGACTTTTTTTTCTGGAACCTTCTCTGGCCTTTTTTCCATCTCCCTCTTCTATTTTTTTCCGTAATTTCGCTCCAGTATACAGTAGCTCCACTTTCTGGCTCACTGTGGTTAATTAGCTCTTCCAAATACTCATCCTGCAACCCTCCTGACTGGTGGGTTGAAATAATACATTTTCTGCCGATTCTGCCACTTCAAAATTTTTTTTTCTGAAAAATTTCTTCTGAATCCAACTTCACCACCGCATTTAGTTCCGTCTCCTTCCCGATGATCTCACCATCAGCAAATGTTTTCTCTGCTTCCACGTTGCCTAAAAACAATTCTGGTAGCAATTCTACCATTTTTTCTCCATTTTCAACACACTTCACTTCCAAAAAGGTTTGGCTCTCAGCAGCCATGTTTTTCCCATGTTTCTCCAGGTCGCCTCTGTGACTAGGAGAAGGAAGTTGAGATGTGTAACAGTCAGAATTCTCCCCCCTTCTACCAAGCGTAGAGGAGGTTCCCTGATGCCCTGGCCAAGTTTCCCCAAGTCAGTATGACTACCACATTGGTTCTTCCCAGAAAAGATTTATTGGCCTAGTGGGACTAATCTGGTCAGCGTAATGTAAGTAAGTAAAGAAATACTCTCCACTCGTCCTTTTTTAGGGTTTAGTACAGTGCATCTTTACAGACTGCTATCTTCAGTAGCATTTTATTAGTTCTTAAATAATGATTTGTGTTCATTTATATGTTGGCATATGAGAATTTCTCATAAGAGTCAAGACCCAAAAATCTGCATTTTGAACCAGGGACCATAAGTACGGTTTCAAAGGCACCTCACAAAATTGTTGAATCACATAATTGAGAAATAGAGAAGTTGGAGCTGGAGCTATGGTGTTTTTTCTTGGCTGCTGTTAGGGCTAAGTCACAGTCCCAAGATGGTATGAGATATCTGAGTAACTAGGTGGATATCAGCACAAATTAATGTATTGGAATAATCATTTGGAGGAAGCCTTCACCTTTCTTTTCTGGCCTAAGTTCCAGCAGAGGTTGACATCTTGTGGTAGAGATTATTTTGTGTATAGAGGTCTAACTGATCTTATATTCAGATGAGACAGGATGTGGTAGGGAGCAGAGAAACACCCAGATAAGGGGAATTCCTCTTTGGAGGTTAGATAACATTATTTGGATTCATCAAGTTTGGTTAGCAAATGACCTAAAATGTCGCATGACATTAGGGAAGAACTCATAAACACATACAAGCAAAACCAGAGTGGGAAAATTGAGAAAAGGTAACCCCCAAAAAAGTGTCAAGATGTTTTTCTAATTCCAAAATATGCCATGTATTCTTGAAAAATCAGATTAAGAATTTTTGCATGGAAGTGTTTCTAAGTGTTTTTACATCTGATAAATTGCAGCATGTGTTTCCACCAATGTTGGGGTACTTTTAGAGATGTTTAGATTTTCAGTGCACATGACAGCATATATTTTGAGAATGTCCAAATTTACCCTTTTATAAAGAACAACTTCAGGACTTGGGTCATTAATGAATTATGGACAGATATGATAATGATCACCCTTCTGGTGTTTTTTTGGGTTTTGCTCAACCAAGGAAAGGGGTAAAAGCATGAAAGGTGCTGTTGGTAGTCATGCTGCTTGCTAAGAAGGTGATCATGAGAAATATGAAGAAAAAGGCAGAATCCTTGAAGATTAAGGAGCTTTATCAAGTTCTTACTGGCATGTTGATGGCCTTAGATTTCCTAATAGTTGTTGAAAGAGGCTTTTGTGATGGTGGTTGGAATAGCAGACTTGATAATAGTGTTTGTAATAAATATGGATTGGGGATGTCTTGCCAGCTGTAAAAAATGCAGCATTTATTGGACTTTATTTCCTATCTCATTTAGTTTAGTTTAGGACTAGATCTGTTTTACTGGCCGTAAAGTATTGGCATTGTTGGGCTGGTCAGTATATTTGCTTTTCTTTTTTGGTTGAATGGGGATCACACATTCTTGCGCAACAACTTGTCATTCTGTTGATACATAAAAAAACATAGGTACTCTTGCAGCCACAGAATGAAATATACAGCAGTTTTTTTTTAAGTCATAGTAGTTAGCACACTGGCAAGATGAGCTGTGAGGAATATTTCTAGCTGTTGGTGACAGATGGTTAAAGAATTCACAGCAAAGGGATTCCCACATACTCTTTTATTCAAAGATGACTTAATAGCGCCTTGTGAGCAGTTGAAGTTCAGTCCAGTGGATGTGGAGACAGCATGTCAGGGCCTCCAGGTGTTCTCTGCTGATCGTAAAGTACAGTTTTAATTAATGAGAGTAAAGGTGGAATTGGCGGTGAGACTTTGGGAGATCAAAGTAGCAGAAGAGAACAAGAGAAAATGAAACTGCTGAGCAAAGGATAATACAGAAGTAGAAAAGAATCGGTATTAGAAGGAACCGGCTAACCCTTTAGAGGGAAATAAGCATCAGAGAGAAGAAACCTTCAGTACTTTTCTTTCTGTCACTGGAGAAGGCAGCAGAAAGGTTCTTAGGGGCAGCATCTTGTCTAAGACTTCACTTCTGACAAGCAAAACAGGGGAGCCCTTCCACTATGTTTTTCTAAGTATTTATATAGGGTGGTCTTTAAAAAATAAATTTGGAGCTATGTCTCCAAACAATTCTAAGAAGTCTAAGTTTCCTTCGCTAAGTCCATCTACTTAGGCTTCATTGCAGTCGAGAAAAAGACCTCAATCAGATCCAACCTCTCCATTGGATCCTAAAACCAAAAAGTCAAAATTATCAGATCAGACCTCAGCATTGGATCCAAAGTGGAAAAAGAGAGAATTATCAGATCTGAAGTATCAGATCCAAGACAAAAAAAAGAAAGTTTTGTCAGATCAGACTTCTTCGGATGCCATAAAAAACGTTAACTAATCCAACTACTCCGAGCATTACTTACTTGCTAAGGACCAGGTACTCCCCTTCTGTGGACCCAGTTCCCTCCAGGGTCCCCTTACCCTTTTTGGACCAGGTCTCCCTTTATAATTTCCATTAATTCTTCCAGGTGTTTAACAGAAGATGTGGAAAGAGTGGTGAGAAGGATACTCGTGGTGCAGAGTCTGACTGGCGCTTTACTGACTCCTACCCCTTTGGGTCAGGAGGTCAGCTCTTTCATCGCACCCCCTTTACCAGTTCCTCCTCTGACTCCTCCTGTAGTCTGAGTCCTCGGATCTGTCTGATTCTGATTCAAGGATACCTTTATCCTTGGATCTGAAGTTTGCACCGAGCAGTTCAGTTCAGTCAGATCTGGAGAGATCTGTAGCTTCCCTGTCAGCTCCAAGGTGTTGGAGTCGACTCCAAAGTTGTCGGAGCTGTCTGTGCACCTCAGAGCCTCAGCACAGGTTATCTCAGCTCCAGCTTTTGCCTTGGGGGGGGGGGTTGTCTTCAGAGCAGGGAGGGACAACAGTCCAAAAGCTTGTCTTTTCAGATTCAAGGTCCTTTCCCACTCTGGGGAGGTCTGCCTTCAAGGCTATGGAGAGAGCATTGTCTGCCTCAGCAACACAGATTGCTCCTACCCCCTCGGATCTTTAGTGTGCAGCTTTGATGTTTCTGTGCTCGGAGTCTTATCCCTCCTTTCCACAGGGACAGCCAGTACGGAAACCTCAGGCTTCCCATCAGGGTATCCTGACTACTTCTGATACCTCCCCAGAGCATCCCAGTGAGGAGGTCCCCAAGGAGGAGACTTGTAACAGAAAGCACTTGGACTCCCTAGAGGAGTCTTTTGCAGAACATACGGACTTCGATGAAGGTGAAAGGTCCCCACAGTCACCTCCTGAACATGTCTCAGAGACGTCCTTGAAATCCTAAGGCAGAGAGGTGGCTGGATGCCAGGCATCCCTTTGTCTGAGGAGTATGGATTCCTGGATGCTTTCTGTACTAACCTGTCTACCTCCTGGGTGACTCTGCCCACCGACAAGCTCATTGGGTTGATCTCTTGGTGGGTGTGGAAGGATCCTGACACTATTGAACCTATACCTTGGAGACCAGACAAAATTATGACACCACCTGTGGGCAAACACTTTTGGGAAAAAAGGGTTCCAGATGACGCTATGGTTGTGGCAGCAGCCACTAAAAAGGAGCTTGCCGAGGAAAGTTCCACTGGTCATCCCCCCAACAGGGATTCGTAGGTGATGGACAAGTTTGGGACGTTTCTATGCTTCAGCAACTTTTGCCATAATAACCAGTGTTTTAAGTCAGATATACCTGTTTGCTCAAGCTGTTCTAAGCTGCAGAGAGACTGATCTACTGCCTGTTGTGATATTGGAAAAAGATAAGTGTTTATTTTCAGTTGTTTTCTGCACTTCTGATTTAATACATATCTATGTAATCTGTACAACTACCCATACAGTTCTTATGGTGGTCTTAAGTCGTGGTAGCTTTGAGTTGCCCACCTCTGGTATAAAGTTGATACTGGAGACTTCCCCCCAGTCATATTACATCAGCTCATTCTACTGTTTATAGTGAGAACCTAGCACAGGCCCACCCCTTTACCTTCTGAATATTGAATTCTCATTATCTTCTCTCTCTTCACTTTCTACTAAAAAAAAAAAAAAAATCCTGCCTTTCTTATAACTAGTGTAGTCCAGATACAGATTTGCTGTATCCAGGACTTGTTTGTAAGTATCTGAGCGGTGCCAAAAAGTCTGCTCTTCAATTTTTCCCTTAGATCTGCTAGTTCACTCCTCTCCTGCACTTTTACTAGCTTATTAGTCTAACACTTTACCAGACTTCTTATAATAGTTATTGTAGGACGCAAAAGTGCTACCAGCACTAAATGTTGTACAAGGAAACAGCTCCAGTACTTATTATTAATGCCCACTCCTCCAGGCATGTCTAAAGGTCAGTTCCCTGTGCTTCCTCCTATTTACCTGGTGAACTTGGGCATCCTGTGGCAATGTAGCAACTTGCCTCCTGTACACTGACAGCCCTCTCCTCTTACCTCCCAACACTCAGACTTGCGAGAGATGCACTTGTATATCCAAATTGGAAGCCATGCACTCTCCAGCCAAGACCGGAATAGCTGCTCAAGAGGAGAAGGTCAACACTTGCACCACACCACATGGAACACACAGTCCTACAGAGCACACACTAGCACTGCCTTCACATAAAAACACAAACCACACACCTACCTTCACGGAGGATCTCAATAAAAATCTACCCAAACAGCATAGAACTCCAAGGCAGAAACGCACTCGACCACCACAACACAACACTAATCACAAGGCACATAACTCTCCTAAAAAGTTTGCCACTCAACCAAAGCCCCTAAGGCAAAACAACATACCCAACACACTAGTCATGAAGCACACAGATGTCCCACTCACTAGGTTGAATAAGGAGAAAGTAACAGTCAGCTGCCCGTCAGGTGCCAGGATCTGCCACATAACGCACGCAGTCAGGTCCCTCAACAACAGGTACAAATACGACTCTGTTATTGTACATGTGGGTGTGAATGACCTGAGACATACCTCCCTGGACTACATGAAAAGAGACATGGAGGAGCTCTCGAATTATGTAGCCCAGCCGGGTATGACCCTAGCCCTGAGCAGCCTCCTACCATCACCCAGAATGATACCACAGTACAAGCAGAAAATGATTGATTTCAACAATTGGCTAAGTTTCTGGTGTCATTTTAAGCGGATCTAGTATCTGTCTGCCTGGGATGACATGATTGACAGACCTCGATGCTTTGCCAGAGATGGCCTGCATCTGTCACCCCTGGGCTTCCGGATACTGGCCAAGGCTCTTGCCCACCCCTGTAGTACCTTTTTTAGGTGGGGTTCCAAAGACCAAATTACCACTGTAACAGCTACAAACAAATGCAATCTGAGAGTTATGCTGCTCAGCGCTAGAAGTCTAAATCTCAAAATGCACTCTCTCGAAGCACTCCTTAAAATGGAGAACATCGATATTTGTGCTGCAGCAGAGACCTGGTTCAAAGCAGCAGAAAGAACCCATCTCTACCAGGCTATAACTCATTCCACACCTTTCGGCCCCAGAACTTAGACCGAAGCTCCAAAGGTGGTGGTGTCTGCATATTCGTAAAGGATGCGCACACCTCCAGACTTGTAGCCCAAAAAAACACATCAGAGATACTTCAGGTGCAGCTAACATTGGGTAAGACAGCGATTCAGGTCGTAGCCTGCTATAGGTCCCCAACCATGTCCCAAGAGACGTACTCCACGTTCCTAAGCACCCTGGAGAATGTTAGGGGTCCAACCTAACACTCTCATACTGGGTGACTTCAACTACCCTTCCATTAACTGCGAAAACTACTCCTGTACCTATACTCTTGCCCAATGTTTCCTGGAATTCATTAATTCCAATGCCCTGGACCAGCTCGTTCTTACCCCCAGTAAAGGTAGCAACATCTTTGACCTGGTCATTACTAACATGGGCAACTGTTGCTGTACACCAGTAGTTAACTCCTCCCTGGTTAGATCCATCCATAAACTAATCACCTTGGAAATTCACATTGCTCCCACCACCCCTGCAAAGGTAACCACCATGAAAAACTTCTCCAAAGCTAACTTTGGGCGCCTAAAAACAGAGGTGGCTAACTTCATGGCACCCATGCAAATGGAGAACAGTTGCATGACTGCCAAATCATACACTAATGCCATGTACGAACACATACACAAATGCATGGATCTCGCCATACCCAATAGAACCAAGAAGCTGTCCTCCAAAAAAACAAAGCCAATCTGGTGGTCTCCTGCCATAAACAAACTCTATAAAAGAAGGAGGAAACTGATGCGGAATAAGGTGAAGTCCCAAGACTGGAAAAACATCCTTATCAGCCTCAACAAAAAGTTGAGACCCCTCATCAAATCCTCTAAAGCTAACTATGATAACAGAATTGCAGCAGATAGTAAAGACAACCACAAGACCTTCTATAGTTATGTAAAGAATCTCCACGTCAATACCCAGATTTGCTCGGAGTTACTGCACAATGGTACCGATTGCCGATATACTGGCCGACAGCTTCAGTGCCAACTTTACCCCTCTCTCCCCCACCAAAGGACCAATCACAGTACCAGTAGATTGCCAGGCACCCAGTATTACTGCTACACAGGTTAAAACAGCACTGTCCAAGGCCAAAAATACAGCTTCTATGGGACCTGACAATATCCCTGGCTGTGTTCTACATGAACTACAGAGTGAACTGGCACCTCACCTATGTGCCCTGTTCAGTCACAGCCTCACCTCAGGTTTTGTCCCTACTGAATGGCGCACTGCTACAGTCATTTCTGTCCACAAAGGAGGAGCAGCGACTACAGACCCTGGGAACTATCACCCCATTAGCCTGACGAGTCTGATATGCAAAGCTATGGAACGCATCATCATGGACCTAATAAACAAGGATATAGGGAATCTCCAAACTCTGGATCCCACACAGTTTGGTTTTGTGAAGGGTAGATCATGCCTGCTCATTCTGGTCGACTTCTTTGAGTCAGTCATCAAAGCTGTGGATGAAGGCAAGGTGGTTCATACAGCCTACCTTGATCTTGCCAAGGCCTTTGATACCATTCCCCACTCAGAAATCACAGAAAAACTCACTAAGCTAGGCATCAACCCCTATATCACTAGGTGGGTTGCAAACTGGCTCACAGATAAGAACCCACAGTGTGAAAGTAGCTGACTCCAAGTCAGACTGCCAATCAGTCATGAGTGTAGTCCCACAGGGTTTGGTCCTGGAGACTCTGACGCCGTTCGCAGACGATTGCAAGTTAGGAGCTGTTAACTCCCCAAGTGATGTTGACGTCCTACAGAAAGGCCTCACTGAGACTGACTGGCGTCAGAACCGTGGCCTTAAGCTCAATGCCAAAAAATGTGTCATCATCCCATTTGGGAAAAACCCAGTTCCCATGATTTACATTGATGGTAGTCCACTGAACACAGAAGGTGTTAAGAGATCTGGGAACATAGGTTGACAGTAACCTCTCTTTTGACCACCACATTGCCACTGTGGTCAGAAAGTCCTTCTGTGTGACGCATCTCATTACTAAGGGTTTTGCATCCAGGAAGAAAGAGGTCACTGTCTCCCTCTACACTTCCCTCATTAGGCCAGGCATCGAGTGCAATGCCCCATTTGGCATGTACCTCACTAGACATCTGCAACAACTGGAGAGGCAGCAAAAGTACCTCACAAAGAGGGTCCTAGGCCTTAAATACTTGTCCTATATGGACAGACTCAAAAAACTCCAACTATTCTGTGTCTCTTATCGGCTACTTAGAGGCGATCTCAGATTGAAATACAAAGCCATGTCTAACCCAGCTCTGTTAGAAGTGCTACATCTAAAGAAATCCCAATCCCTCCGCAGCACATGCTCCAGAGACCTCAACCTCATTACCACAATCAACAGAACAAGCTGGATGGACAGGTTCATAACCCAGAGACTGCCCGTGCTATGGAATAGACTTCCCATACATGTCAAGCGGAGCACCTCATTTGCCCTCATCTCTTCAAGAGAAATCTTGATGAGTGGATGGGAAGTAGAAAATTCATCCCAGGGATCACTTCAGTGGCTCTACTTGACGGAGGCACTGGGAACTAAGGTCGGGTGGCATGATGCCAAGATAATCCTATGGGCTAGGCTTGTAAAGGCTCCAGGCCTATTAGCATAGTACACAGCTATGAACTTATAAGGCCACTGAATTATTTGGCACATTTCAGAAGGTTACAGAGTGATTTGGTTAAGGAGCTCTTAGGATCCGTTTCTGTAGAAGTACAATCATCCGTGACTTCTCAGTTTGCTACCCTGTAATCTGTTTCCAGTTCTTTCATGAAGCTCATTTATCATGTAGCTGAAGAAACTACACGAGCAGCGGGTTCAGGCATTTCAATGAGGAGGCGTGCCTGGATGCACTTGTGTGATTTTGTGGAGCCCTTCAAGTCTTCGTTCGTCATTGCTCCTTTTGATGGCACTTTGTTTTCCCTCAAAGTGAAGGATACATTATCCAGGTGTGAGAAGGATGGAGAGACCCTTTCTGCCATGGGCGTACATTTTTGACCCCCTCAAAAGTCATTTTGTAGGAATCGGTGAGTTGGTTGATGTGATTCAGGAAATCCCAGGGACCTTTCCAGGACACACGTGGAGGAAGTTCCCCCAGGGGTAGAGGAGGGAACTCTAATGGTAGACACTGCTCCCATGGCAGAGGTGGTCTACAAAACCAGGGGTCCAGAGATTCTTTCTCTGGCAGACCCTTCCAGCATTCCTGAAAGGAGGGCCAATTGCCCTCCTCTGGAGCCAGTTGGGAGTCGACTATCCCTACACCAGAGAGCCTAGCTAGAAGTAACAGATACTTGGGTGCAGAGGATAATTTCATGAGAGAAATCCTGATGTTCCACCCAGTCAGAGGGAACAAGTAGCAGTTCAGGAACGAAAGCTGCTAGAAAGGAGGGTCATCCAAGAGGTCCCACCAGACCAGTTAGAATCAGGAACTTACTCAGGATTCTTTTTAGTTCCAAAGAAAACGGGACTGGATACCGATTTTGGATCTTGGCAACCTAAACAAGTCAGTTTGATGCACCAAGTTCTGGATGGTCACAGTTCAGTCCATTCTTCCTGTTCTGGGCTAGGATAACTGGATGTGCTCAGTAGACCTTCAGGATGTGTACTGTCACTTAAGGATGAATAATCATTCCAGAAGGTTTTTACACGTCTGGCTGAGAGGCAGTCATTACCAGTTCATTGTTCTGCCCTTTGGTCTCACCACAGCCCCCAGGGGGTTTACCAAATGTATGGCAGTAGTAATGGCTCATTTGAGACTGCAAGGATTCCGGGTATTTCTATGTCAGGATGACTGGCTTATCACTGCCCTGACCAGGCATCAGTTAATAAAGGCAAGAGATCAGGTTCTCCGGACATGTTCTTGTACCTGGGGTTAACCATAAACTACGAAAAGTCTCAACTGGAACCAGATTTGTTTTTTATAGGAGCAGTGTTCATCACAGTCAATGATAGCCTCACTGTCTCTGTCAAGGTTTCGGACTATAAGATCACGGGTCAGAAATATAATCTGCATTACCAATATTTCAGCCAGCTTGGTCCTTCAAGTTCTAGGATCAGCGTCAGCGGCAATGACACTAGTACCTTTAGCCAGATTTTACATGAGGATTATACAGTGGATGCTAGCAACACAGTGGTCAATACTTTACCAACCCATGTCTACTCCAGTACGAATCACCCACACATGCAAGAGGGATCTCAAGTGGTGGATTCAATCAGACCAGGTTCTACAAGGCCATCCGTTCATTCCCCCCCTCAGCCCAAGGTTATAGTGACCATGGACGCTTCCCAGTCAAGGAGGGTAGGGGGCATTTTCTGGGGAAACTTGTCCAAGGCACTTGGTCCCCCCAAAGAGGCCAGCTTGCTTATCCGTGTCCTAGAGATGAGAGCAGTGCTTTTAGCATTGCAGGCCCTTCAGAATGCTCTCCTTTTGGGGACAGTTGCAATTCAAACGGACAATATGTCATTAGTTTGGTACATCAGCAAACAAGGAGGAACCAGATCATATCCCTTGTGTCAAGAAGAACTTGTTTGGCAATGGGCAGTTTCATCCAACTGCTTTCTCATAGGAATGCAGTTTCCAGGGAAGTCCAGTGTGATAGCAGATGAACTGAGTAGATGTATTCTTCCACCTCACGAGTAGTCCCTCAACAAGAACATAATGGAAATGATTTTCTGTCAGTGGTGCCAGCCTTGCTGCAATCTTTTTGCTTCTCCCCTAAACAACAAATGCAGCAGCCATTTTGCCCTAATCCCCCTGCAGGCAGAGTCACTGCTGGACACTGTTTTTCATGATTGGCTGCCTGGTCTACTTTACACTTATCCACCAATTCCAAACTTCCTACAGAAAGCTGTCATTTTGAAGAGCAAAGTCATCATCATTGCGCCTTACTGGCCTTGACAGATTTATTTCCCCTTCCTTTGGCCTTACTTACTTCACCAACCTTGGATTCTGGATCCAACTCCACACGACCTGTGTCATCCAACAGGCATTATTCATCCAGGCATATCAAACCTCAGGCTTGACAGCCTGGCTTCTCCAATTCCATTAATAGCCAGGCAACCAATGCTGTCTTCATCTGTCCAACATATACTTTTATTTTCCCATAAATGTTTTACACGAAAACTCTACTCCTGTAAATGGAAGATGTTTGTTTACTGAGCTCATCAAAATAATTTTGATCTTTTTTTCAGCTGCCATACATAACATTCTTGAATTTTTGTTCCTACTTTTTAAAGAAGGAGCTAGTTCCTCAACAGTTAAAGTTCAGTTAGCAGCAATATCGAATTTTGACATCAGATTTGAAGGTTCCTGTGTCACTTGTCATAAGCTCTGCAAATCCTTTTTGCGAGGCACTCTTCTTCTAAGACCTCCTTTCAAAGACCCTACTTCCCCATGGGACCTTTAGTGTGGTGCTGTAAGCTCTTACTCATTCCCCCATCAAACAAGAGCTGTGTGTGACCTTAAATACCTTTCTTGGAAGACAAATTTTCCGGTAGCCATTACTTCTGCTAGACATATTTTTGAGATTCATGCATTGTCCTCAAAACCTCCACAAGGACAGAGTTACATTACAAACTAATGCATCCTTTTTTCCTAAGGTGGTGCCAGAATCTAATGTCAATCAGTCCATTACTTTGCTAGTATTCTTTCCTAAATTAGCTAACAAGGGTGAAATACATGTTACATTTATTGGATGTTCACAGACTAGATTTTTACCTACATAGAACAAAAGACATCAGAAAAACTGATTAATTGTTTGTCTTATTTACAGATGTAAAATTGGAAAAAACAGTTGCTAAAGTAACTTTAGCCAGGTGGCTGGTTGACCGTATTTTATTTATTTATAACAAATTGGGCGTTACCTTACCAAAATCTTTACAGGCTCTTTTCAATAGAGCCATGGCAACCTTTTCAGTATTTCAGTCTTGAATGTCCATAGATGATACATGCACAGCAGCAACTTGGGCTACTACCCATATCTCTATTACTCATTAGAAACTGAATCCGGTCTCCAGAGGTAGAGCATCATTTGGTTCAACTGTACTCAGGGATATCCTTCCTTGAGCCCACCCGGGATTTTAAGTAGCTGGGGGCTGTGTCCTGTCAGATGAGGATAGATTGAAAATTGGCGACGCCAGATGTACTCATCATAACATTCCATCTGTGTTGTCCATTTTCATTCTTCCTCAACTCCGCACCCACCAACCCTATCCTTTGAAATATTCTGGAAGAATGAGTAGTTAGAGGACATCACTGTCCTTTATATTGAGCTCCAGATATAGTTGTCTTCCTGTTTGACTGCAAATATTTCCTTTTTAGTAAAATCAGCAAACAAGGTCTGAAGTAATTGGGGTTGGTGCATTATGGGTAAGGGAGAAGCTCAAAAGTTTTTGGTTGACACAAGCTTTATCAATGGCCGAGTTGGATCCAAGGGATCAGATCCAAGCCCATCAGTTGAGGAAGAATGAGAAGGGAAATGGACAGCACAGATAGAACATCATGGTAAGTATATAACTTTTTTTTTTGTTCTGCAGGAAGTTTCTCGTCGGGAATGGCCAATTTTACGCTACTCTAATGTAGAGGTGCCATATTGCCTGTCAGGACACTGAAGGGAAAGGAGTGTTTGGGAAGAAGGGGAGTTATGTAATGCTTATGCGACTTTGAAGTATGAGCTTGCTCTTCAGAGATTCCTTGGTAATTAATTGTATTTTGGGTGTTTTTTAAGGTCAAATTTATGTACAGCTTACCTTCACATTTTACTGTCAACACATTAAACAAGAGGGAACATTTGTGTTGAAAGGGATTAATGTATTGCTGTTCCACTTTCAGAACATATTCTTCATTTTTCAAGAGTTTCTAAGGGAATTACACAAATTTGTGGATTGTTTAACTGTCAGTGCTGCTTATGTGTCACAACTCATCTGAAAGTTCTTTTTCTATCAGGATTTTGAATGAGAGCAAATATTCGTATTGACATTTATTAATTGTGTGTGTTTTTAAACTTTGTAGTGTGAAACCTATTTTCCTTTATAATTCTTGGGAAACTCTAGCGATTTGGGGGGAATTTTGAAGGGTCATGCTTATGTGTACTGCTTTTGCTTACTCCTGACAACTTGACCTGAATGTTCATATTCTGTCAGAGCACTGTTAATTTAGTTTCATGTACTAGTGCATTTACTTTGAGTGGAGACTGTTAAGGGAACTGAAAGTGCAAGTGTGTGTTGCTTGTGTACACTTCTGTGACAACTTGCCTTCCAACCAACTCTTTCCAGCACTGCGTACTGGCAGTCAGACTTCTTCCTCAATTAGCAGGGATACTTACTCCTGTTTGGCTAGTCATCCTCCCAGCGTACCTGAAAAGCAAAAACTGTTAAAGCATGAGACCTTCGCTTCAGTACAGGTTTACTCAGTTGTGGGTGACTATGCAGTTGCCGTTACTGGTTTGCCAGACTACTTACTGCTTTTCTCAAACCCCTCTGGTGTAGCTTTGCCAACAACTATAAACAGGTGGTCTCACATGTCCTCTCTGGCTGTTCCAGTGTCACTTAGTGTGTGGGAGAACCATTTTCTTTGGGTCTGGGAGTGACTCCTGGAGATTCTTCTTGGGTTTAGCTGTGAAAAGAAACGTCTTGTCTGGGATAAACTTTCTTCCACTGGTTGGTCTTATTCCAAGGATTTGGGGCCTAGGAAAAAGAAACAAAGTTAAAATTTTGACTATTAAGGAGACAATTACTGTTTATAAAGAACATACTCTTATCTTAGAGTCTATTGTAACAGTTAAGTCCTAGAAATTTAAGACCCTTAAGTGGTCAGTGGACTGATTCTGAAATCCTTGAGGAGATTTGTCTTTAGTCCCTGTATGGCAGGCAGGTAATATAGAGTTTCCCACAATAGCAAGCAGTCACGCCTCTCCAACTGAATGTCATAGTAAGGTTTTGCAGATTTGTTGAGAATTTTTCTTCAGCATTCAGAATTCTCTTGGACCGAGGCCACACATGGAATTTTATATTACGGAATTCCCTGATTCCTTGGGACCACTTTTAGCCCTTTTCCTTCTCAAAGTTTCTGTTGATGACACTTTTGAGCATGGGTCTGTTTGTTTTTAATATTTCCTGCATCACAAGGCTTCAGATAGCTACAAGTAAGTATTATAAATAACAGATACAATTACATTTCTTCCTACCAGCAGTTGGTCCGTATGAAGCATTTTATTTTATTTTCCCTCTGCAATTGAAAAGCTGCCATGCATGTTTTTCAGATCTTTTTAAATTTGGGGAGGTTTCATTTGTTCGTGCATATAAGCATGTGGTTGATGTCGTATTTTATTAGTGAATTATATCCTTACAACATTGGTGTGACCTTTGGCATGCAGTCTTTTTGAAATGAGAATACTTAGCTGTCAGCTGTTATAATTTAATGTTGGTTGGGTTGTTGAAAAAGTACTTCACAACTGAGATAGTGGTATTGGATTAGTAGTATAATTGGTGGCAGGTCTTACTTTGAATACAAGAAAAAGGGATACTGTCACTGGAGTGTTAATAACCATTAATTGAGAAACAATGTGTAGGTATATGTGTGTGTGTGTGTGTGTGTATGTGTGTGTGTGTATATATATATATATATATATATATATATATATGTATATGAGAAAATAATTTGGTTACATTTCAGATCTGACATTGTCTTTTCTGTCCATTCGGATCTGCCTACAACCACTTGGAAAGTCTGGAACCAGTGCTGAGACTCTTCCCCTACCCATAATCCTTGTGAGAAGAGCAAGCTACCTCAAGTCTCATTTGCTGCCATAAAGGCTTGATGGATCTTGTTCAGGAGAAGTAGGATTTTATAACCAGAACGTCTGTTAGATAAGTACCTTTTACTTCCATATTTTCAGCTTGTAATCATTATTACCTCTCTCCCTGTCTTTTCCTCATTCTTTTGTTTGAAACAACCTTCCCTCCTTCCTTGTGTGACTGTCCCTACTCCGAGCCAGTAATCAAGGAGTCTCTATCCTCCCCACTGACATTGGTGAGGGACAGCCACTAGGAGCAAAAATGGATTCACACAGTATTTTCACATGCAGCTGTGTGCACCAAATGCATTTCCCTTAAGAGTACACAGGGAGCACACTCCAGACCTGGGTCTGGTCTGTCTCCCTTTCTGTCTCTCCAGGCCCCAAACAAGTTTCCACACTGACCACTCTGGAGCTCTGGGTCCCTGTTCGAAGTAGCTCACACACACACACACACACACACACACACACACACACACACACACACACACACACCTGGGAAAGGCTGGCACAGGTTTACTAGCTGTACCGCATAAGGTAATTATGCTGATACCAGTCAGCTATTCTAAGGCTGTTACAAGGATACCCAGTTGTACTGAGTTAAATTAATACTAATACAAATAGCGGCCACAGTGTCACTAAAACGAGCATAAGTACTCTTAAGATGTTAAAAATATTCTGTAAAAGACCAGCCACAATGAAAGGTATAAAGATATTTAATAATAAAATAGAAAACTCGAGCATACTGAATATGTAGTTGCAATAAAATTCAGAGTTTCCATAAAATAGAAAACACAAGCATACTGAATATAAAATAGAAAACACAAGCATACTGAATATGTAGTTACAATAAAATTCAGAGTTTCCATCACAGGAGATATAAAAAGTAAAACTGTTGTCTAGATTCACACAGATGCAGGAAAAACAATACTTAACTAATCTCGCTGTATTTTCCTGACTAAGGAATTACTGTTCACCGGCTACTTACTAAACAAAGACAAGGTGAGGTTGTGTGAGATGACCCAAGTGCTGGAATATCTCTCACTTGTTGTTTCTTTTGGCTTTTCCCAGTTAAGGGTCGCCACAGCGGAACTCCGGTCCGCTAATGATTGGCAGTAGACGCACATCCTTCAACGAAGGTACGGCCATTCACTCACATCTCCACGCAGAAGATGCTCTAGCTGAGAATCGAACCAGACAGTGTCTTACTTTGAGGTGACAATGCTACCGCAGCACCACCACCACAGTGCTGGAATATCTCTCACTAATATCTAAAAAACAAAAAAAAAAAAAAATTCAGTGCTGGTACGATCTGTTGCAGCATCTGAAAGCTATAAAATAAATTCAAAAAATTCCACGCTTCCTGGGTAGCAATTAGTTCACCCCTGACGACAATACAGTAAGATTCCTAGTCCTGGTTTTCACAGACATTTTGTCTCTGGCTGCAATCAGACCTGCAAGATGAAATCTTTATGGCCTAAACCAAACCATTTAAATTTCAACCTATTTTTCAGAATTAGCTGGACTGAGATTACACCTTTTCCCTTGCAGAATTCTCTGTTAAAACATGTACATTTAATCAGTTATAGTAATAATTTCTGACATACATGTATATCTCTCTTCTGTCCAGTATTACCCAGTGTTGATGCATTTTTAATACAAGAAACTTTACAAATACATTTTTGACACAAACATCTGGACAAATTAGTGTGATAGGAAAATGACATCAAATTCTTTACGAAACTACAGCTGGGTTTGCTAACATATGTTACACATGAACTGCCCTACTCTCCCTGGCACAGATGGCACTACCTCATATCATAATACCTTGTACTATTTTACTGTTATAATTCTTGTAGTATTTCATTCTTTTGTGTCTTGTAGATAAATAGAGATGAATAAAGTCCTTATTTATTTCCTCCTTTATTGTTTTGTTGTGATTCTGAAAGTCGGATAAGCCATCTGGCTTTAAGAAGTGCATAGCTCATTTATGCTGTCGAGAAAAGGAATGAAAGGAATGCATTATGCAGGCATTCGGTTACTTGTGTGAGTTTCAAAATTGTTTGTTTTTTATTTTAGAAAAGTTACCATCTTCGAAAGAGGTGATAATTGGTCTGTTTACATTGAAGAAAGTTAGCTTTTTTTGGCTGTTGCTTTTGGATGCCAGTAGTAAGCCAGAGATCACTAAAAAAATTATGTATTGGTTGTTTGGTGATACAAAAAATAAATAGAATTTAGTTAACATTAATATTAAAACATGGAGACATTTACAGAATTGATTATGAATTTATTATATGTTTTACTGGTCGGCCAGTGTCCAGTTGCCCAGCCTGGGTTACCTGGAATAGTTCTGTTTAACAAAAGCTGGACGTAAAACCAATCTCATGCCAAACTTGAGCTAAAAACTGCTACACTTAGTGTAGGTTCACTGATAGGATGCAGCTTGGAAGTGGATGATATGATGATATGGAGGAGGCTGGACATCCAATGCGTCCAGGAGACAAGATGGAAGGGCAGTGCAGCAGAGACACTTGGCTTGGGATCCAGTCTACTAAAGAGGAGGTCAGGCTAGAAATGGTGTGGGAATTGTGGTGAGAGAGGCTTCTGTGGGCAGTGAGGGATATCCTCAGAATTAGTAACAGACTTATGGCAGTCAGACTCCAGTGTAGTGATAGGAAGGTGTTCATAATCTCAGCCAGTGCCCACAAGAGGGTTGTGATAGTGAGAAAAAGGGCATTCATACAGCAGTTGCCGAACCTACCAGATAAAGCAGGACAATATGAATTGATGTTGATAATGGGTGACTTAAATGCACATGTTGGGACAGCTAGAACAGGATATAAGGACTGCCTGGATCCACATGGGTGGGGCAGCAGGAATAAAGGAGAGGCCATTCTAGACTTCTGGCAAATGGCTTGATAGTTGCTGACACATGGTTCAGAAAGAGGGACACAGTCACAAAAGATCACTGGCACTGGGGTAGAGTCACTGATTGCAAAATCATCCACAGTGAAATACTCGTCCCACAGCATAAACCATTGGTTGCCACAGTTTGCTGCAGGCAGTGGTCAGAAGTTGAGTGGAGACCAAGTATAACAGTTCAAGGAATTACTGAGGGCTCCAGCACCCCAGGAAGAGGAGAACATAGGTGGAATTGAAAGAGAAAGGCAGCACCTCAAAACAGCATGCATGAGGACTACAGAACAGATATGTGGCCAAGACCGGTATGAAAATAAAGTATATAAGGAGAGCTAGTGGTGGAATGCAGAAGTCCAGGAAATCATCAAAGGAAAGAAGGAGTGCAGGAAAAAGTGGGAGATAGGAAAGATGGACCAGGCTAAGAAGGAATCCTGGTTGGCTAACAAAGAAGATAAGAAAGGAATTGCAGTAGCAAAGAACAGAGCATTGGCGGCAGTCTACCAACTTCTAGAAAGTGATTCAGTGGGTGGCACAAAGAAACTATTATCAGGTTGCAAGGCAAAGACAGAAAGATTTAAAGAAGATAGACACCCTTCATAAGGGATGCCAGTAACAACTTGCTTACCAGTCCACAGAACATCAAATGCAGATGGAAGGTGTATTTCCAGTGGCTTTGGGGGGGGGGGGCAGAAGCTGTACTGCCCCATGCACAGTCTACGATGAGAGAAAAAGAGGAGCCCACCCTAGAAGAAGTAAGAATAGCACTAAGGAAGATGAAGTCAGGGAAGGCAGCAGGCTCAGATGAGGTTGCATCAGATATTATAAAGATTCTGGGTGAGATAGGGGAGAAGTGGCTCCTGAGGGTGCTCATAGCAATGTGGATAGAGGGGCATATCCCAGATGACTAGAGAATAAGCATGCTGATGCCAGTGCACAAGAACAAAGGGGACATCCACAACTGTGGGCAGTACAAAGGTATCAAACTCTTGTAACATTGTGTGAAAATGATGGAGAGGGTGATTGATAAATGGATATGTAGAGCAGTAGAAAATAGGATGGGAGATGAGCAGTTTGGAAAACAGCAGAACTGATGTGATAGTTCTAGTGCGACAGATAGTTGAGAAGAAGCCAGGGATGAGGAAAGAGTCCAACTTGGGCATTCCTAGACTTGGAGAAAGCTGATTTGAGCAATACTGCAGTGGTTCAAAGTCCCAGAACCATTAGTCGACTTTGCGCAGGCTGTGTACAAGGACCTAATGACTCAAGTACAAACAGTATTCAATCTCAGAGGGGTTCCCAGTGGAAGTGGGTGTGCACCAGGGTTCAGCTCTGAGCCTACTGCTGCTCATACTGATGATGGACTACATTAGCAAACATGTTGGGGGGAGGGGGGGACAGACCAATAAAGTTACTGTATACAGATGATGTGGCATTACAGGCAGATTCTGAGCAAGGACTTAAAGGATAAGTGGAATGGAATGCAAAACTGAAGGCACATGGGATGAAACTAAATACAGATAAGACAGTGGTAATGTCAGCAAACTGGGGAAATAAAGAAAAAGCTAAGAATTGAGGTAGAAGGGAACATAACGGGTTAATAGCTTCAGGTATCTGGGAGGGGTGGTTGAGGAGAAGGGAAGTCTGAATGAAGATATCAAAGCTAGAATCAGAGAACAGGCATAAGTGTCAGGTTTAGTGTGTGACAGAAGAATGCCAAAGAAGCTGAAAAATAAGGTGTACAAAACAGTGGTGTGACCAATAATACTGCGTGGTACAGAAACCTGGGCAGTAAAGGCAGAGCAGATGACATTGCTAGAGATGATGGAAATGAAGTGCCTGAAAAGGGTGGTAGGATGCACGATGTGGGATAGACAAAAGAAATGAGAACATAAGAGCCGAAGCCAAATTAGCTTCAGTTGTAGAAAAGGTCAAAGAGAACAGATTACAATGGTTCAGGCATGTGCAGAAAAGCAGAAGACAGTCTGGTGAAGAAGATTTGGGACAGACAGGAAGAAGGTAAGACAAAACAAGAGCATCCAATAAAGAGATGGATGGGTTATGTAACAGAAGATCTGTGACAGGCATGAGTGTCGAAGAAGACAGGAGTGTGACATTGATCTAAGAGAGAGATGGTGTCAGTTAACACAGTATCCTGACCCCATGTAGAAAATGGGTGTTGATGATTGTGATGATTACATACTTAAAATTTTGAATTGTTTTTAACAATGTTTTTATGAGATATGTATTAAATTGTTCACTAGATGGAGAACTTATAATGTAAGGAGACTGACTGTGACGGGATGATTATCTGATGAAGTTCGTATCTGTTGCAACAAAAGTGCTTATAATGTTGTGACGTTTTAATAAGTCAAATTGTATTTGTGTGCACTCTTCTGGTGACTACTCTCTTACTTCCACATGGGAGGAAACCACACTCCCATAGCTTCTCTTAGATTGTTCAAGGCCTTCCTTTAAGGCACATTTCTACTTCAGCCTCCTTTTAGAGATCCAGTCCCTTCATGAGATATTGCTATTGTCTTGCAGACCCTGACGGGCCCTCCTTTCAAATCAGCTGCAAAAGTTGATTGAAAGTTTTTATCCTGGAAGACTTTTTATTTCTGGCAACTATCACTTCGGACAGGAGAAGTTCTGAGATGTGCACCTTGTCCTCAAAACTTCTGTATCTAATTTTTCATAAGGACAGAGCGTCTTTGAAAACGAGTCCCTCTTTTCTCACCAAGGTGGGTTTTGAGTCATCAATTAAGCAATCCAAAAACTTCTAGTTTTCTTCCCAAATTTCTCAAATGTGAATATATTCTGCATTTACTGATTATTCGTTAGCTACATGTTTTTCTACATTGGAATAAACCTTTTATAAAGTTTGATCAATTATTTTTGTCCTTATCCACTGCTAAATTAGGAAAATTAGTCCCCAGGGTCACTCTACTTTGCGGGTTGACTCGGTGCTTTTCCTTTGTTTATTAAGAAAAGGGAATTCCTCTCCCTTCATCCACAAAAGCTCATTCTGATAGATCTGTGGCCTCATCTACAGCCTTTTTCTACAGTGCTCCAATTCATTATGGTAAGTGTACTCTTACACAGGTGCAGCTGCAGTAAGACATTTTAAAGATAATTGATACAGTAGAATCCTTGCCCTGAGAGCGAGCTCACAGATTTAGATATAGAGAAATAAAGCCCTGACTGTGATTCAGAAGTTCTGTTTCCATTTATCATCCCAGTTACCATCCCAAGTGCTGGAGGAGCTGGTGGGAAGGGGGAGTAATATGGTGGTGTCTTCTTTCCTTGGGCTTGCAGACATGGGTGTACTTGTGCTTGAATTGATAGTGGAGGTAAGACCACACAGAAATATTGACTTTTTTTCAGTAAACCAGTTTGCTCTCCACTGAAGAATGTAGGGGCTAACAATGCTACTTGAGAGATTATCTTTAGTACCTGCATCAGCAGTAGTTTCAGAATGTATATAGTTTATAGTTGAATACTAAGCTAACTGCTCTGAAGGGCCTTTAAAAGACTAACTAAAAACTCAAGATAAGAATCAAACCTTGTACTTTGTGTCTATGAGGCAAAGACATTAACCATTATGTAAAACACATTCTAAAACATTGTAAATTAGCACTGATATACTGATTACTGAACATTGCTAAGGCTTATGAACATTTGCTGATGCAATGGGTTTCTTACCTAATGCCTTCTCCCCCTCTGGAACAGACTTCCCTGTACACATCAAAATTCTTCTGTACCTTCACAGCCAAACCTGACAACAGGATGGGTAAATGCAAATTATTGACTGGTAATAATCTCCAGAAGGAACTAGTCCACTTATCACTTCGTGGATAATATGGCTAAGCTTCTCAATGGCTCTCTAGCCAAAAGCTTAAAATGAACCTATGAATATGAATTTTTTTTCTCTCAATGACAGCTATGAGCCTTCTCTCAACCCGAAAGTCTCACTTGTTTCCTATGGCCAAAGTTGGTAGCTGAAAGCCATCATCCAGTCAGCCATTACAGTCTTTTTCTTCTATGGGCCCAACGGTCTCTGCACACGAAATTAGATGCCTAAAGGATGTGCATACAGGGGGCCACAGTGAGTGATGTAACCTCTCAGAAAGTCTTGTGACTTTGCAAGCCAATATTTCTGTGTGGTCTTACCTCCACTAGCAATTCAAGCACAAGAAGTTAGCAAGGTCATGGTGGGAATTATGAACAAGATCTTCCCTCTTGTAAGGCTCCTGTCACCATGTAACAGAAATCAACTAGGTTGAACAGACAGTGGACTTGCTTTTAATAAATCAAGATTGATTAAGATCAAGGGTTTGAAGGTCTGCTATGTTATTGTTATTGAGTTCAGTAATAATTTGTAATTTTTCTTGTGGAGGATGGAATTGGCCTCTTCAGAATAGTTGTTAATGAAGAAATAAAATACAGGATTGTAAGAGTGGTATCATGCATTAGTTTGTTTGTTGGCATGTTACTAGTAGTGGTTGTCCAGGCTATCAGTAAGCAGCTGTAAGTTGACAAGAGGGTAATCCCAAAATGCAATGTGAACTTTATAAATGGGGTGGCTTGTATTAAGGGTAAAATTTACAGCTAGGTTGTCTGATTGAACCGTAGAGGTGGTGACATGTAGGTTGTTAGAAGAGGAGAGCAGTTGGTAAGGACAAAATCAAGAAGTTTTACACCCCTGATGAGGGTGGTGGACAGTTTGCACTAAGGAGCTGAGATTTGTAAAATCTGGGAAACTCTGGGCGTATATACAGTCGGTTGTACAGATATTCTGTTTGTTGGGGGGGGGGGGTTGTTGACCGTTTACCACCTATAAATATAATAGGTATCTGGCTTAATGGGTAGCTTTTCAAGTTGATTTGGACACTCCTTTTATTGTGAAGGTGACATAGAAGAAGAATTCTAGTTGGTGGTTTGCTTGAGATGCACAGTGGTGGATTTACCCATTGGGGGGGGCTGAAGGAGCTAAATCTCCTGCTTTAGCAGCTGACGTCTCAGCTGCTACCATTTTTGGCAGTACATTATATTTTTTAACCTTCCTCAGTGCTGCTTGACTTTTTTTTTTTTTTATAGCATGGCGGTTTGCCTTCTGGAATGTGGATTGTAGGGATCAGCTGACAAGGATTTGGAGACTGCATTCCTTGTCAGCTGATCCTGAGTAGCCAGTCTTATTACAGGTTCCAAGCTGCTAAGTCTCAGTGGGTTACAGTATGTCAGTAATGCCAGAATTCAGAGTTCCAAGCTTCTTATTGTTCATCATGTGTATTTTGATATAAAAGTGGTTATATTAATCTTTTAAGTGAATTAGTGTAACATTTAAAAATTGTCCCTTATTTTGGGTCCTTGTCCTATCATTGTTTTGTTTTTTACCCTTATTCTTGAGCACAGAAGTTGACAGCTGTGTGTAACTATGTGCATAAAAAAAGTTTCTTCAGCATCTTCCACCATGTCCTTTATGTTCAGCATGTGTCTTGACATAATGCCAGCAGTAAATTATGGTTTGTGGTATATTTGCTAGTGCTGAATTTTTTTTGCATCCTTGTGAGAAGGGTAATGAGATAACTGGGACTAGAGATTTTTGATCATGGTCTTGAACTTCAGTTTGTTTCGGTTGTTAGGCTATATTCATATCACCCAGGATAATCTTTTGTTTTGTAGATAAACTGGTGAAGAATAAGTCTCTGATCTGTCTTGGCTTGTTTAGGAGGAATAATGATTACGATTATACAGGGATGCTTAACTTTGCTCCCTTTGCTGGATTTAACTGTTTATTATAAACAGAGAGGCTTTGATGAAGTCAAAGCAGTTGTTTCTAGTGCTTTTAGGGTATGTGGTTTGAGTGATTAAGTAGGTATAACTTCCTTTGTGGGATGAATGTTGTCATAGAGGTCATTAAAAGTATTTTTAACACTCTCACATGCTGATAGTTTCTGTAAGAGAACCACATAAACTGTGTTGAGGACAGAACATAATATGGATTGTTGAGGAGTCACAACTTGAAAACCTTTAACAGATCAAACTACATGCAAGAATAGCAAGAGTTTAGTCATAGTGAGAGTATCTATCGAGGCTTCAGGCACTCATATCAGCAACTAATGTAGCCACTATTTCAGTATGTTTATGTATTCATCCAGTCTTGAAGTAGGTATTACCATGTGGCAGAGGTTTCTCTGTATGAGATCTGAATCAGGTTTCACTGATGCAATATGTGTGAGTTGAATTAATCAGCTTAATAGTGAAATTCTAAAATGCTGTTTATAATGTTGGTATTAAGGTGGATGATAATCTGTGAATGTTCAAAAGTCCACTGATCATAAAGAGGTTGCTTCTTTTAGGCAAATGTTTGAGTCCTTTGGCTTCCATATGTGTACTGTGACTCTGAAGAAGTAATTTAACCAGTAATTGCTTCAAGGTCACCCCTAAAAATGGAAACTTGTGTCTAGTGAACATATCCAGTTACAAATAGATAAAGAAAAACAGATCCAGGATTCCGAAAAATATTTACATTGCAGAGACAATTAATGGCAACAGTGTGGATGGTGGGGTTATTTTCCAGTTGTATAATGTTTTTTTTTCCTTTTCAAAAAAATAATTTCAGGTTATTAAACATTTCCTTTAATACTTGATAATAGCAAGATGCTCTGTTGACCTACTGCAGAGTCTGCAGAAAATAAATCTTACAGTGTAAATTTATCAGCTTATTTTGTGTAATTTTCACCATTTTCTTTCATTTTTATCCTACTCAACATCAGGGAGTGTATAGAATGCGACTTTTTTTGGAGGGGGGGGTTGGAGTCGGGAAACTGGCAGCATTCTCAGGTAAGGTTCATGTGTCCTTGTAAACATTTGTCTTCCCAGTGTATTAAGGAAAATTGCCTTTGTCAGATTTGAACATTAAACTGTGGACACTACTTATAATTTCCTTGAAAGTAAATAAGTCTGGATTTCTTTTGTAAGTCACAGTTTTTGTCTATGCCGTCACTGGACCAAATAATTTTAAAAAGTTCTAAAGTGTACCTCATACCCCTGACTTAATCTAGTTATTTCCTCAATAGTTACAGGACAGTTGTATCTAAATAAGAGGAGGAAAAGCTGAGGACTAAGACAGAGTGTGAGAAATCAAGAGAAATAAATTCAGATGGTATGAGAAAACCAGGATGAGGGAAGGGGGAAATGGGGAATAAATGAGCAAACCAATCAAGAACTATTACCGTGGGCTAAACTTGATACATTGTGTTATAGACTCCTCTTAGGTCCTCAATGTTTGTTTAAATTTTGCTCGTTTTTTTTGCAGTTCAGCTTTTGCTGATTCTTATGTACATTTCTAAATGCAGTAGCACCTCCATAGTTGACCATCTCCCTACATTGACCACCTTCTTAGGTTGACCTAGTTTTCATAGACCGGACATGCACCACATGTACTCAGTGGAAGACTGACCTCTGTATATTGACCATCTCTGTAAGTTGTATTTTGACCACTTGGACTGTGACACACAATATTAATTTACCCTCTATAACTTGACCAGTTAAGTCCACTCTACACCAAGGGGTAGAAGGTGTGGGCTTTGCCCCTTAGTTTTTGTATTTTTTCTTTAGTATAAGTTCTTTTTTCTTGTTTTATTATTACCACGTGTTGGATTAGGCCTAATGTCCTAGTGTTTATTGCGTTGCTGAAGATTATTTCAGTGTGAAGGACGGTTCTGAATTGTAGGTACATCCTACAATTACTGAAAAATTTTACAGTTAATGGAGACATGATGGCCCAGAGGAAAGAACTGAAAGAGTTGACATTGAAGGAATAGGTTGATAATGTACATTTTCTGGAAAGAAGCAGCCAAAGAAAGATGGAACATTTTGGTGTTAGCAAGGCCACAGTTAGCAACATCCAAAAACGTAAACATAAGTACTTTGATAGATATGGAAAAGAAAGTGGAGACCTACAGTGGAAAAGGAGGAAAACTTCCCTCGATGAAGTCAGTAAAGCCACATTAATCTGGTTCGAACAAATAAGTGCAGTTCACACCCAAATCTCTGGGCCGATAATCCAAGAAGTTGCTAAAAAATTCACACAGGAATTTGGGATGGCAGATTTCCAAGCATCAGGTGATTGCCTCGAGATCTCCCAGAAAGTCATGTGTGGTGAATCCAATGAAGTTCCAGGAGAAGTTGTGGAAGAGTTCATCGAAAAGTTCCCGGACTTCACCAGAGGCTTCGAAGATGACACCATCTTTAACACTGATGAGTGCGGACTCATTTTCAAAGCGATGCCTGAGGAGCCTCATCATAAAGGATGACAACTGTAAGAGCAGAAAACTTTCAAAAGAACATTTCACAGTTCTGCTGTGCACTAGCTGAATCAGAGAGAAACAAAAGCTCTTGGTGACTGGTAAATCTGCAAAGCCACGCGCATTCACGAACATGAAGCCCGAAGACCTCCCAGGCACTTGGAGATCAAACAAATGTGCAAGAATGACTGGTGCCATGTTTGAGGAGTGGGTAAGGGGTATTGACTGAGAAATGAAGAAGAAACTGTGTATTCTACTGACAGTAGATAACTATCCTTGCCACCCGCAAGTGAATCATCTTACAAACATGACGCTGACATTTCTGCCTCCAAACATGACCTCAGAAATCCAACCTCTTGACCAAGGTATCATCAAAACATTTAAAATGCACTACCTATCCCAGCTCCTACAGTGGGTGATTACTAAAACACAAACTTGTGGTCTGCTTGTGGAAGTAACTTCATCCACTGCATCAGTTAACGCTCTGGATGTTGTCCTCTGGATCAGTTCTGCTTGGAATAAAGTTCAGCCAGAAATGATACAGAAGTGTTTTATGAAAGCTGGATTTGTCACAACCCAAGAGCATGGTGTTTTGGCCCCATCAGTCAGTCCACCTCCCATGGTAGAACTTGATGGAGTAGATTTTGAAGGTTTTGTTGCAATGGATGATGAGGTGACAACCTGTAATGAACCTGACCCAGAAGCAATTTCCAAGCGATATTGACTCGAAGTACAGCCCAGTGTAAAAGTGCATGAAGCAGCTGATGAAGTAGAAAAAGCACACGAGGATGACACAGAAATTGCAGAGACTCCAGAAGAAGAGGCTGTCAGGTATCTGATAATGCAGTTGAAGTCATTTGCTGACGAAAAATGCTCGGGTATGCTGAGTGGTGTAGCCAGCGTTGAGAGTGCTTTCTCCAGTTACCATTGTAATAAGAATATGAAACAGGCCAAGACTGACTCTTTTTTTCAGGAATAATGCTTAAACCATGAGAAAACAGTAAATGTATTGATTTTGTATGATACTGTATGTATGATTTTACTGTGTTTTGACTATGTATGATTTTGTATGATATTCTCTAATAAAGGCTGTACAAGAAAGTAAAGTACATGTACGTATCAGTACAGTAGGCCTAGTTTCTTATGTTGACCACCTTCGTATGTTAACCAGTTTGTTGCAGTCCTCGGGTGGTCAACTTACTGTGGTTTTGGATCCGTCACTGATGCATTGTGACCTCTGTAAAAAGTAGACTGGTGCCATACAAATTTTGATCAGAAAGTATAGGTCCTAATTTATATGAATATGTTCCTGCTGTTCACAGTGATCCTGTCTTTGTTCTGAAATCAAGTCTCAATAACTGCACAAATATTAGATGTCTTTATTTGTAAGGTAAGCCAGAAGGTTATATATTTTAATTTTTAAGCTCCCAGAATTTAGCAGAGCAATCCTGATGTTTGAACTGAAGATTTGTAAGTGGGTGTGCTGTTTAGTTTAGCATTGATTAAAAAATGTTTTGGGTAAGATAACATTCTATCCAGTAAGTGAAAGCCATATGTTGAGAGGTTCATGTCTCACCCTAACGAAGCAAGAGAATTTGTTGACAATCGGATTCCAGGCAGAAATACACTAGATCCCCTAGAATGACACCTGTTTACAAGCCAGTCCTTGTAGCCGGTTGTTTTTCTTTGAACTTGGATGTAATTCTAGAGGGAAGAATGCTGTTCAGAAGTATTGGTTTAGCTTCCTTGGAGACATAGGTAGTGAGTTAAATTGTGAATTGGTGCATCTTCCTTCAGGGTGGAGTACGTAAGCTCATTCACCTATACGTAGGCGGTGACAAGGTAATTTTAATATTCTAGTACCAGAGAGACAGTTGGCCATAACCCAGTCCTTATCCAGTCTGGTGAGTATGGCATTAGTGAGTCTGATAAATAAGTCACAACAAAGTCATAATTTGAAGCAGACCTGTGTGACTGTAGAGGTCAGACTCGCAGTCCTGGTAATTTCTTTGCAGAGGTTTGTGTACAAGGTGCACGTGTAGCTATGGATATTAAGGTAGCTCTTGATGCCGGAGGTCTTCTAGGTGGTTGTTTAGGAGGCTTAGGTAAAGGTATTTTGACAACTTCAGCATAAGTAAGTGTGCTGATATGCTGCTGTTCAGTCACAGTATTATAAGTAAAGAGCTGCATCTTCATTCTGACTAGGTAATTACATATCTCGTAGATTGAGATAAAAACACCTAGAAGTAAGGGGGTTGTCAGTAAACATAAGACACTTTCTCCAGTGCTTTAATAGATGTAGCACTGAACAGATTGCTGAGGTAAGAAGTAAGAGCAGCTCTATATTTATGATGATAGATGTTATGTTATTTGCATTTATGTTAGTGTACTGATGGGGTTAAATTACAATGCAGTTGTAGAGGACTGGTAGTAAAATAAAGTGCAGTGTTGTCCTACTGATGGGGGTTGATATAAAGTGCTATATTAGAAAGCTGGCATTAAAATACTGTAACTTAATATATCAGTGTGTGAGGTGGTAAGGGAGCAGTTAAAACCATTAGATAAGGAACTAGTTGATGACATTGTAAATAAAAGTTAATATGCTAGTTACTGTGATGGACAGGTGCTGTGGGTTCTAACTCCCACACTGTCATCAGTATCTGAATATGGCACAAAGTCAGCAGTATGGTGTTTGACCCCCCCCCCCCCAATGGTACTTATTAAAATACAAAAGGCAGCTGGACTTCAAGGTATACTTTAAATGTGCACATTTGTTGTGGATAATAGCCAGTTCCATACCTCTGAACCTCTTAAAGCAAGAAATCTGGACAAAGCCATTAATAAAAGTGGGACAAAGGCCCAAAAATAGGAACACTTTTTAAATATTGCGCTAACAAACTTAGACGTTGATAGAATAACAGGTTTTGCGTTAGCATGGATTTTCTGAAGGATATGAAGTCTGAAACTCAAATGCCTGTCATTATTTTCTAACTTCAGTCTTTAATGATCTGCTACTAATTTGCCCAAAAAAAATCACAGTTTTATGAAAAATGGACCAAATATTTGAGGCAGTAATCTGGACATTCTGAGAAAATCTATACAGTTGAGAGGTATGGCCCAGGTCCTGCAGCACCCAGCTGAGCTCCACACTGACCAGCTGTAGATCAGACTTATAATCACTGAGTGCAGTATTTCACTCTTCTCATTTTGAGCCTGATGCCTGTCAGCGCAACCTTACCAGCATTATTTGAAGCTTGACCAGAATTATGTTTTGCAGACATGCACACGTACTTACTCACATGCACACACTCACGTTTTCAGAATGTAGGGTAGGTTGTGACTTTTCAGTACCAACTCAATCTTCCCAGGCTTTAGGGTGCCATGTTACCAGTTAGTCAAATCTAATCAAACAAAACTACACCTTATTGTTTACCCTTAAAATAAGCCAGACTTTAAATATTTAATGGTAGCAAATTCCTGTAAGAACGCATCATTCTACGGGAGTATACCAAACAGCTTGAACACAGGTAAAACATAATTCATTAGAAATGAGCAAACCATCATCCACAAGTATTTTCAGTTAAATAATGACATTTCTTTACATGAGATAGGTTAATGTAGTTCTTTTTTCATTTAATATACAAACAGTAAAAGGTTGCAGCTAAAACTGAATGTAAACCATTCAAGGCAGTAGAAGATGGTTAGGAAATATCTGTTGGGAGAAGGACCCTCCTAAGATAATTGTGGTGATCCAGTTTTGGCTTGGGCCTCAGTGATTTTCCCTTACTTTGAAAATGAATAAGGGATGTTAAGTTGTCCATCTCGCCTTCATTCTTGCTGGATGGGTTCGGAGCCGACCTCTGCTCCGACTCGGCCACTCTAAAAGCTCGAGAGTTGGTTCCACCGGCTCGAGGCTCCCCTTATATCCCACAATGCTAGGCGGTAATACCTCAGATCTCGTTTGCCGCTACAGCGATCGAGGTGTGTTGCTTCAACCGGCTTCAGGTTAGTGTAGAAAATAGTTTAAAAGTTTAACTAAATCCCCTTTAAATTAGTTTTTTGTTCAGTATCCCCTTACTTTTAAAGGATTTTTATCCCTTCCTCCATGCTCTTCGCCCTTTTTACCACAAGAACTTATATGTTCTTCCCTTAGGCCTTCGGGCCCTCCATTCCCCCTTGGAGTGTATGTGTTTTTTGTAGGGACTGTTATAAATTTATAACTATCTAACTAAATTTATTTAGTTTAAATTAGTTTTATTTTAGTGTATAGTGTAATCGGTGTGTTTGTGCTTGTGTGTGATTACACTTGTTCCTTAAAATGTCTAAGGATTCGAAGGTCTCAGGCTTCAAGAAGTGTGACTCGTGCTGTCAGAAAATGTCTCTGACAGACGGTCACACTTCTTGTGTGTACTGCCTGGAACCTTTACACCTGCAGGACTCTTGGGCTGTATGCCATGGCTTCAGCCCTAGAGTCCTGTAGGAAAGAAAAAATAAGCTCATCTTACGGGGCTTGCTTAAACCTGGGGTTCCCCCGTCTGTTTCTTCGGGCAAACCCTCTAAGGCTTCTAGGTCTTCGACTCCTGCATCTGAGTCGACACCTAAGGCGTCGAAGTCTGCTACTACATCGGCTCCGGCTGGAGCCGATGAGACTCGAGCTCTTATTTCTGTGGTTCCCTCGGCTCCGGCTGGAGCCGAGGTATTAGAAATCAGTCGGCTCCGATAAGACTATCGGAACCGAAATCTAGGAAGAGGTCTAGGTCACCGTCCCTTGGCTCCATTCATTCGGCTCCAGCATCTCCCTTGCTGTCTGAACGGAGCCATAGATCTCACTCCTCTAGGTCATCGAGACTGTCTGACCATGACCTTCAGAGGGTAGTGAGTCGACTTCTTAAGTCCGAGGCACTGGCCCAAATGCTTCAGAGCCCGACTCATCAGTCGATGCTTAATCCTATTCCTCAAAATGTTCCTCCTCCGACTCCTTTGAGTTCGGAGCCGGGGCGTTTTGGACCCGAGACTGTGGTAGCGTTGAAGCCGATACAGTTGTCTTCGGCACCGTCGTCGGCTCCGATTTCTTCCTTGGAAGAATCTCGGCGCCGGACTTCCCTCGTCAGCTCCGAGGGGGTGAGTGGCATCGGACCCTTGTCCGACCCCGCTCTCCCTCTCGGCGCTTCAGCGCTGGTGAGTTCGGCTCCGACATCGGCCTCGGAGCCATCACTGTCGGTGCCGAGGGAGGTTTTCAGCTTTTCGGAGCGGGGACCTCTGGCTCTGCCTGACAGGGGTGCTTTCGAGGTCATGCCGAGTGTGCTGGAACCCGGTTCAACTCCACAGTCTGCTCCGTCCGTCCCTCCCTCTTCGGTGCCTCGGGTAATGTCTACTCACTTCCTCATCCCAGACCGCAGAGAGTCAGCTCCTCAAGAATCCCCTGTGGGGATCTCATCCTCTTCCGAGGCCTCTCCTGAATTGGCAGGGGAGCCCCCTAGGAAGAGAAAGTGCAAGAGGAAGCACATAGACTCACCTGAGTCTGTCACCTCTGACACAGATTTAGAGGATTCTGAGGGTTCCCCCCCTTCTGAAGATGTCTCCTTTGCAGACATTCTGGAGATCTTGAAACAGAGGGCCTTAACCCTCCTGGAGGATGAATCTGTGTATCTTGAGGCGCTCGGCTCTCCTTTCCACCTCCTGGGTGTCCCCCCTGACCCCCCTTGCAGGTGGTCCTGACTCTGTGGACCCCACCCCCAGGAGACCTTCAAAGTTTATCACAGCACCAGCAGACAAGCAATTTCTGACTAAGGGAGTTTCTGTGGATGCTATGGTGGTAGCTGCTGCCACTAAGAAGGAACTAGCTGATCCTTCAGTGCCTGTCCATCCCCCTAACAAGGAATCTAGGTCTATGGACAGGTACAGGAAGCGGATGTTTTCGTCAGCGACCTTTTCAATGCGTTCGCTGAACTACCTCTGTCATTTCACTCATCTTCAAAGAGACTTGATCAAGGAAGCGAGAGAGATGTTAAAGGATCCTACAGCTGCGGGTTTTCAGGACAAGATGAACGCTCAGCTGGCTACCCTAAATTCTATAGCTAACTCCTCCATGCGCCTCCTTTCATATGCGGCTGATGGAGCGAGCAGAGCCGCAGGGACAGGTGTGGCTTTACGCCGGCATGCCTGGATGCGGCTATGCAATTTTGTGGACCCCTTTAAGACGTCTTTCACTAATTCCCCGTTTGATGGATCGTCCCTTTTTGGTCCTCAAGTGAAAGAAACCTTGACAAGGTGCGAGATGGATGGCAAAACTCTTTCTGCCGTCGGAGTCCGTTTTTCTACTCCTTCTAGGCCTTACCCCAAAGGCCAGAAAAGTGGAAAAATGTGGTTCCGCAAGCAATCTCAAGGGGCTTTGCCTGACGCACAGAGTCGGTTCCCCTCTAGAGGCAGAGGGGGGAACAATAATGGTAGACGTCGCCCTAGAGGCAGGGGTCCAGAACCAGGGCAATCGAGAAACCTTTTCCGATAAGCCCTTCCAGCATCCCTGAGGTGTTGCCCGACTGTCCACCTTCGGAGGCAGTCAGGGGAAGATTATCACTGTACCCAGAAGCCTGGCGATCCCTAACTCAAGACAAGTGGGTACAGTCCATCATTTCCGAAGGCTATTCCATTCCGTTCTTTCGCATTCCAAATCAGTCAAAAAAATCCCTTCCAGATGTTCCACCTGCTCAAAGGGATCAAGCAGCGTTAGAAATATCAAAGTTGCTTGCAAAAAGAGCCATTCAGCCAGTGCCAGCAGACCAGCAAGGATCTGGAATCTACTCCAAATTCTTTTTGGTTCCAAAGAAAACAGGGGACTGGAGACCCATTTTGGATCTCAGCATCTTGAACAAGTCTGTCAAGAAAACAAGATTTCGGATGGTCACGTTGCAATCCATCCTACCCCTATTGGGAAAGGAAAACTGGATGTGTTCTATAGACCTCCAGGATGCGTACTATCATATAAAAATGAACAGACGCTCCAGGAGATTCCTCTGCTTCAGGCTGGGAACCAGTCACTTTCAATTCAGAGCCCTGCCCTTTGGACTCACCACAGCCCCCCGGGTGTTTACCAAATGCATGGCAGTGGTGGCCTCTCACCTGAGACGTCAAGGATTCCAGGTGTTTCCATACTTAGACGACTGGCTCCTTACAGCTCCCACCAAGCATCTTCTACTACTTGCCAGAGACTACACTTTTCGCATATTTGAAGCTAGGTATCTCAATAAATTGCGAAAAGTCTGTTTTGTCGCCTTGTCGTGCTATTACCTTCATAGGCGCAAATCTAGACACAGTCAACATGTCTGCGACTCACAGACCAAAGGATAGCAGACATACACAAACTAGTCTCCCTTCTTTTCCACAGCAACAGAATCAAAGTCAGATTAGTCCTAAAAGTACTGGGGATTATGGCGGCTGCTATCCCTCTACTTCTGTTAGCCAGATTTCACATGAGAATCTTACAATGGATGCTCTTCACACAATGGTCATACCAACAACTTCCGATGTCCCACACCATTGTGATAACGCAAGCATGCAGGAATCATCTTCTTTGGTGGATTTCTTCCCCCCAGCTCTTCCTAGGAAGACCATTTGTCCCTCCCCCTCCGGTTGCTACTCTGACAACGGACGCCTCCCTGATCGGGTGGGGGGTGGGCATTATCAGGGCAGAACAGTCCAGGGCATATGGCAACCAGTCGAACGCCACTTGCATATAAATGTTCTAGAGATGAGAGCAGTGCTTTTAGCGTTGCAAGCCCTTCAAGACTCTTCCTTTGGGAACGATAGCAATTCAGACGGACAACATGTCTGTAGTGTGGTATATCAACAAACAAAGCGGAACCAGGTCCTACCCCCTATGTCGAGAAGCACTCAGACTGTGGCAATGGGCGATTTCTTCTCAGCGGTTTCTGATAGCAACGCACATCCCCGGAAAGTCCAATCTCATTGCGGACAAATTGAGCAGAGCTATTCTCATGCCTCACGAGTGGTCTCTGAAAAATTCAATCTTGGAGAAAATTTTTCTGAAGTGGGGCCAGCCTTGCTGCGACCTTTTTGCTACTCCCCAAAACAGCAAGTGCAAAGATTATTTCACCCTCTTTCCTCTACCAGGCCATCCCAGCAGGGACGCTCTAGTCCAAATTTGGCCCCGGGGACTTCTGTATGCATTTCCTCCCTTCCCACTAATTTCTCAAGTGATACAGAAAGCTATCGCTCAGAAGGCCTCATTGCCCCTTACTGGCCTCGACAGGTTTGGTTCCCTTTTCTACACCATTTTCTGTTGGAGCAACCCTGGCATCTGGACCTAGTTCCAGATCTTTTGATCCATCAGTCGGGTCAGTTACATCGCTCCCTTCCCTCTCTGAACCTCACTGCTTGGTTCCTCCAATTCCAACCTTAGCCAGGCTTCCTCAAATATCTCACTCAGTTCGAGATATTTTAATAGCTTCCCATAAATCTTCCACCTGGAAGATTTATCTTAGTAAGTGGAAACGTTTCTCCTATTGGGCTCAAGGAAGGGATATAGATCCTTTCACTGCTCCCATTCAAATGGTCCTTGATTTCTTAGCCGAACTATTCCACGCAGGTTCGTCTCCATCTACTCTTAAGGTTCAATTGTCAGCTATATCTAACTTTCATGTGGGCATCTCGGATTCTGCCATCATGTCTCACAAGCTTTGCAAAGCTTTCTTGAAGGGAGTTTTTCTTCTCAAGCCTCCTATGAGAAATCCTCCTCCTTCTTGGGACCTTAATTTAGTTCTCACATCTTTGATTCTTCCCCCTTTTGAACCTGCAGCTTCCTGTTCAATGAAATTGCTATCCTGGAAGACACTCTTTCTGGTAGCCATTACTTGACTAGAAGGGTCTCAGAGCTTCATGCACTCTGCAGTCGATCACCATATCTTTTGTTTCATAAGGATAGGGTATCCTTATGGACCAACCCATCTTTTTTGCCTAAAGTAGCCTCTGTGGCAAATCTAAATCAAAACATTGACCTTCCTGTGTTTTTTCCTAACTATTCTAACAGGTCTGAACAAAAATTACATTGGCTAGATGTTCATCGACAATTAAGGTATTATTTGGATAGGACCAAACAGACCAGAAAAGCTGACCAATTGTTTGTTTCTTATGCAGAAGGCAGAAAAGGCCTTCCAGTTTCAAAAGTATCACTCTCCAGATGGCTTACATCATTGATTTCCTTTGTGTATGAGATTAGACACCAGAAGTTACCTAACAGACCTAAGGCTCATTCTACTAGAGCTTTGGCTGCTTCTATAGCTTTCCAAGATAGGCTGCCTATTGATACGATTTGTGCAGCAGCTACATGGGCTACTCCTCACACCTTCATTTCTCATTATAAGTTGGATTTAGCTTCTAGACATAGAGCTAACTTTGGTTCCACTGTACTCAAGAGTCTGTTCCGATAGGCCACCCGGGACAAGGTGCTAGGGACGCGGTCCCATCCAGCAAGAATGAAGGCGAGATGGACAACTTAACATATAGAAGTTATGTTCTTACCATAACGTTCCATGTTAGTTGTCTTCTTCTTGCCTTCTTTCTTGCATCCCACCCTCCTTCCCCCTAGCCTGGACAGACCTAGAGGAGTTTGATTGTGACCTTTCTTCCTACCACCTCTATTGTATATATGTATATACTATACTATGTATATATTCCTTCATCAGGTTTTAGGTCACCTTCTTCCTGTCATTTTATAGAGGTGGGTTTCCCATTTCCAGTAGTTCTGGATTTCTTATTGGCTGGGCCTAGCTTACAAACGAGATCTGAGGTATTACCGCCTAGCATTGTGGGATATAAGGGGAGCCTCGAGCCGGTGGAACCAACTCTCGAGCTTTTAGAGTGTCCGAGTCGGAGCCGAGGTCGGCTCCGAACCCATCCAGCAAGAAAGAAGGCGAGAAGAAGACAACTAACATGGAACGTTATGGTAAGAACATAACTTCTATTTAATGCCACAAGCTTCCTCACAGAAAGGACTTAAGACAGGGGTTGTTTGATATACCTCAACTTTCACCTTCTTTAATTTAATGCCTGGCTGATAGAATTAATAATTTTTAGGCACCTTTTTTCTGAAGACATGCATGCAGTTATTAAAGGAGGCAAAAGAAACTTGCTGTTAGAAAACCATATGTAGATAAGTGGAAAAGATTTTCTAGTTGGTGCCATGGCAAGAACCACTCCTTTTTCAAGGCTTAGACTCCTTGTTACAATAATTATGTGAGTGATTTTACTCTGGCATTCCTTATTCTTCTATCAAGATTCACCTTTAGACCATTTTTGTCCATCTGCCCTTAGCCCCTCGCCCCACCCTTCTAACCTATCTCAAGTGAAACAGGTTTTGAAAGGGGTTTTACCTTTCCTTCAGCCTAGAAGGCAGATGGCTCCTTATTTGGGATCTTATTTTTGTACTGGAAAAAAACTTTACACTGTTTCCTTTTGAACCTGATTATAAAACTGTTTTGAATTATTTGGTAAATAATATTACTGATTGCTCAGACGTATACCAAATGAGTATCTGAGTTGCAAGCTGTTAAAGTTGTCCCTATCTTATCTTTCACAGAGATAGGGTAACACTGAGAACAGGTCCTTCCTATATACCTAAGGCTTTTAGAGTTTACACCAAGACAAGCAGTTCTTCATTTTTTCTTCCAGAACCAAAAATATGAGGGTAAGAGAATTTTGCACTCTTGATGTTCACAGGCAACTGTAATACTACAGTAGCAGAACAAAAAAATCTTCTGGACTTCTCATCAACTGTTTCCTGTGAAGGTAAGAAAAGGTACAATCCGTGACAAAACAGACAATTTCTAAATGGTTTCTCATTTTTTTGTGTTTTATCATTCTCACCATAACTAAGACAATTCTATGCAAAGTCAGGTCCAACTCTACCGAGGCTGTGCCGCCTTCTGTGGCTTTTTGGAAAGGAGTATGTTCTAGAATACTAGAAACAGCAGCTTGGTCATGTGTGAAAACCTTTACCAAGCACTACAAACTAAATTCCTTTGATAGGTTTAGAGAAGGCTTTGCGAAGACTATTCTCCAGGAGCTTCTGTACTCTGATCCTTTTTCCTCCTCCCTTTCTTTCTAAGCTTTGGTATTCTTTCCATATCACTTAGGCTACTGTAACAATGCTGTAATAATGGACATTGTACAATTATGTAAGCAAATTGCCTCAACTGTATATGTTCGAATAGGTCACTGTTGCAGTACCTGTTCTTTCCATACCCCCGCCTTTTTTTGTCATTTTTATGCCAGGGTGTAAGATTTTTTATTATTATTCCTGTCTGGCAGGGTTCTAGCCTCTTGTCTTCTGAGGTTTGAAAACTCTGAAGTTTTGGAGTCCTAGCTACAGATTTTATACTGCTCTTCTCAAGCTGTATAGTAGCTTTGGTATGTGGAAGGTGCCCTAAAGCCTTAGAAGATGGCCAGCTGATCTACTCCTTGGCAGGATGTCCCATGTAGCTTAGACTTCTGCTATAGTGATGTTTTCAAAGATCTGCTATTACGGTAACTTTACTTACACAACTGTACTTTCTAATATAAAGCCAGACAGTTCATGACTGACTGTACTAAAGTCTCACCGCTTGGGACTTACCTACTTTTGGGCTTATTCTGTGTTTACCAGCTTACAGTGAGCTCAGCTGTCTGAATTTGCTCAGACCACTCCACTAAAATATATCACTGCACTTCCCTGAGATCCTTGGAATGGCTCAGAATTAGAAAAATTGTAACAGTCTCTCGCTTAAAGATGACCACAACTGTCTTTAACACTTTGGGCAAATGTCATAAGGCTCTTGCTGTCCAGTTTAATGTCATACTCATCATGAAGTCTTCTGTCATGGACATATTTGTAACCCAAACCCCACCCTCTTTAACAAAGAGTTTAGAGTTGCTAATTTTACAAGTAGTTTCAAAACAGAGGAATTGCCTCTTTAAGGCAGTCGGGAAACCACCCTGAGGCTTCCCTTAAGAATGGCACATTTTGGGCATCTATATGCTTATTAGGCCCTGTAAGGTGTATTATTCAGGACAATTGTTTTTTTTCCTAATTAGATAGCAATTCAGACCAAGTAACAACAAAATCCAGAGACGCATCATCTCACTTTGTCAGTTTTTACAAAAATTACATTTATAGTGTTACTGGCTTTATTTTTCTTGGAAAAAAGTTGTATTACATTTCATCTTTGTTCTGTATTTAATAACTAAAGCTGTATTATTTTAACCTGTCATAATGTGAACAATCTACTGTGCATTTTTTTATAAATACTAAGCATACATTGTTTTTGTTTGTTTTTTTCAAGTTTATTTATTTAGAAAGCAATGTTACTCATTGCTCAGACTTTGTACCGAATGTATTTGCGAGTGTTCTGTTTAAGTGGTTGTGTATGTAACATCTAGAACATTTTTCCCTCTGCCGCTGATGAAAATTTCTCTTCAGTCGTAACCTTCCTAGTTTATAAATGGAAATAACCTGTGCTTGGAAGTACGATGCGAGAGGCAGAAAACCTAAAAGGAAAAAAAATAACCATTACTGTAGTTTCATTGCATTCCACTGCTCATGAAAGTAGTGATCCAGTGATAATGCATTTGGGATAGTGTTGTTGTGATTTGTTACTACTAAACTTAATGGTATTTTTTTTCCCTCTTCAGCATGATGACCGAGAAGGGGAAGGGGAAGACAAGTGGATCGCTCGAGGCAGGGGAAGAAGCTCTTTCATGCGAGGAAGAGGGCGCTTTATTTACAAGAAGACTACCACTAGTCCTAAGTGGACACATGACAAATACAAAGGCAGTGGAGAAGAAGGAGAGCTTGAAGATGATGATGACAGTGAAGGAGATGATAAAGATGAGAAAAAAAATGAATAATATGGAGTGTAACAGTTGGCAGCTGTATAGACCAAGATCAGCAGTATGACAGTAGCATTGTCTAATAATTTTGCTACTGAGTTGTGACTGAAAAGATCACTGTATCAGTAACCTGGGACTAAATGTGCAAGGAGGAACTTTTTGTACAGAATAAGATTCTGTTTCTTTATCAACTTTTCCTAGAGGAAAAAAAAAGACTAGTGTAATTTCTCTGAAACTCAGCCTTTTAGTATATGCCATTGCTATTTTTATATCCAAACTTGTGCAGTTCTGATGGTACAAGTGAAAAAGATATACATGGTCATGTGAACTTGTTTGGACCACTTCTGCTTCACCATAAACTTTTGGAGCTCTTATGCTACTCTGGATTTTACTGTGAAAATTTTGGCCTCTACATTTTGTCTACACTGCCTAATTTTGTAGTAGGATTTGATGGAAGCAGTGGGTATTTTTTATTTAATGTTCGAAAGGCTAAAGTTTGGCCTTGTCTTTTGATTGTCATGTTTCCTTCTTCCCAGCAGCACCACTGCAGTGAATTGGCAAAGTTAGGCAACACATTTGATTCCAAGGAATCATTTTGGGAGTTGTAACATGTTTTCTTAGTGTATGGAGCCAGGCAAGCATGGACAATATTTTTTTTTAAGTTAATGCAGCTTTCTCTTTCATGAAGGTATTCGTTTGACGTGATGCAGATATTTTTAGGTATGTTGTGTTTGACAGCTCGGTAGAAGAGTGTAGGTATATACTTGCTGAAAACCTACTAAAATGTGTACATATACCACTATACATTTTCTTATTTTTAGCATTTTAGTTTTCTGCATCTGTAATATGGGCAGCTGTCCTGGGATATTAGCCTGTCATTTGCAAAAAATGTTCCATACCAAAGAGTTAATAGGAACTCTTATGGGAGACTTTAGTTTGCAAGACATCAGTAGCTAAAAACAATTCTGTTTGGCTAATAAAAATGCCTGTGCCATTGATTGTTTCTGCAGTGCCCCTCTTCATATTACATGTGAATGAGGAATGCCACTAGCAGTTAGCTGTTCTCCTCTAACTTTAGGTGTTGGACTGCTGATTATATTTGATGGCATCCATGGACTGCAGCATTATTGCTCGTCTCAAAGTATCAAGCTAGGGCACTCGACATGCAGTATAAAGGACAACACAGTGAAAGGAATGATTAGTACTCCTTTAAAGAAAGAAACATATTGAAAAGTTATTAAGCATATTATTATGCTGAGTTATTATTTTTATGTAGTTTAATGAAACAGTTTTGCCTTCAAAAAGTTTTCTTATGCTTCCAAACACAAAGCTATACAAAGGAAAAGCTAGTGTGAGCATATTGAAAGAAAAATTCTGATTGTTTTCAACTACTTTTCATAAGGGTATTAAACATCAGTGCAAGCACGTGACTTTTTCCTGTTGCCAGGAAGACCACCTGAGTTTGGCTTTAGCTGTGTTCTCCCTCACCCCTACCCCACCACTATCACCACTGTAGGAGAAGGTGTCTGAGGACCATACATTTCTGCAGTGGCTGTGGCTGCTTTGCTAAGGCTTGTATGTTAGGCAGGACAAAACAGGCTGCCAGAGAAAGTTTACTGGTAGTGGCGGAGAAAGAACAAAAGTTGGTATGTTGGCACTGTAGCTTCTGGAAGTGTCAGATTTGACCTTTTCATACCATTCATTCTGTTTCATTCATGGTTGCCATCTCACCATGTTCTTGGCACCTTTGGTGCAGCCACTATGGAGTTCTCTCTTATGAGAGTAGTTTATCAAAAGGGTATGTTTTCATTTTCTGTCTGGTCAATAGCATGACATAATACAGTTGGCAGATGACTATAAGAAGTTATAAATATATCCAGTAAAACATGACTGACTAGGACTTGTAGTGTACTTTTCTGACACAGGTGCCCAAAGAAGGTAGCCTTTCTGCTGTTACTGTAAATACCATTTTTTTTTTAAACATAGTATGGGAAGTTAATATCTGTACTTGAATGTAAGAGATACAAGTTCTAGCAGAGGGATACTGATTGCTAGAAATCTCTCTAATAATATACATCTTAGACTGATAACTTCCACTGTAATTTTTGTGGCACAGATACCCAGGTAGCCCTTCTACTGTAAATACCATGGGATTTTTTACACAGTATGGGAAGTTATAACTGTACATAGATTTATGAGATTCAAGCACTAAATATTTTAAGTTAATGGGAACATTGCATTTGTGTTTTGCTATGTTTATAATTGGATGAAGATAAATTTAAGTTTGAAAGATTGTTGGAGCAAGTCAGTTGGTCAAATAAAAAAAAAATCAATTTTTACATGATGCCATACTAAATTTGATGTTCCTTCCAAGGTCGGATTGCAGATGTATTTTAAGTAAAAGTGCTGCACATTTTAAATGGCCATTGTGTTCTTTTTCCACTTATGCTGTATATGTTGTAACATATGATTACTTACTTGAAAAGTTAAGGTTTGGATTGTGTAGCTTTGATTCCTGGTTGTTGAGGAATAATGACAATTTGACTTGGTATGTATACTTATTCTGTTCACATAAAGTCAGCCTTGATTGCTGGTCGCCATTTCTGGTAAGAAATGCAACTCAGATTCTTCAAGTACAGTAAGATCTGAAGAAGCAGCCAAGAAAGAAACAGAATGTTAAGGCACATTTTAGTGGCAGCCATGCATGGCATGAATGCATTTTCATTTCATGTAGTTAAACTGAGACAGACTTCATTTGACTCCTCTTGTAGTTTCTTCAGACATGTGAGAAACAGCGTGCATATCATAGACGTGGGTTTATACTTCACTAGCAGCTACCTTGCTAAGGATTGTATGTGTAGTTTGCAGAAGGAATGCAGAAAAGTAGGTTACAAGATACAATTCACTAGTAGTGAGTCATGTGGCAGAGTTAATTTTTAAATTCCTGGTGTTTGAAGAGCTGTCAGCAAATCTAACATATAATTTATGTTCCAGTATGAGTGCATAGTCCATGCAAGATGTAGCATGGCTACCTTCATTTGTTTTCTCAGTGTCCTCAGATTCACTGTTGGTGTAGTTAAGATCAGCAGTGCATCCTGTGGGTGTATGGTTAATAGTCAAACAGCATATTCATCAAACAGCTGTTCTAATACTAAATGTCGAAACTTCTGTTAATAGAATGGCCATATCATCGTAACGATTTTAATTGAATGATGATAGCCAGTGTAAAGGAAGCCTTACCAAATACTTAGTGGTAATGTAGCTGTTGGGAAACCTGCCCTTTCCCCAGTTTATTGCAACCTCAGAGATGGTATATAAAATTAGCTGGGAGTGTGGGGGCCAGTCCCTCACATAATGAGTGTTTGGTGTTGTACTAAAGTTCCTCTTGTAGGGTGCTGTGCCCCCCCACACCCTCTGCTAATTATATGTACTAACTCTGATGTCATACTACAGTGGGGAAAGGGCAGGTTTCCCTTTAGCTGTGTTACTGGTAAATAAGTATTTGGTAATGCTTCTTTTATGTTGGCCAGCTGTCATTGTAATGATGATATGGCCATTCGATTAAAGGAAGTTTGAACAGTTAAGTGTTCGGCAAACAGCCGTTTGATGAGCATGCTGTTCAACAATTAACCATAGACCCATATATAGATATATATAGAATGTGTTTGTGTACATAAACAAATTTGGAGATGAGTTATGTGAATATGAAGTCACTGAGTGCTGTGCTTGTTGTCTGTATGGAAAATTGACCATTTTACTATGCCCTTTCTTCCATGGCTATGCCAGCCTTAGAATATTGTAGTAATGTAGCAGCCAGGATGAGCATGACATTGTCTTTGTACATGGTGTGTGGTATGGGCTGTTTGTGCATTCAGATTTTTGACTATAGCAGTCCTTTATTTTGCAGTAGTGTTTAAATAGAGTGAATTTAAAAGTTTGACATTGCCATGTGTGTCCTATATCCTACCAGTTGAAGGTAACTGATCAGTTATAATTGTGTAGTTACAGTGCGTAAATATAAGATTTGTTATTGGTAAATGTGACTGAATGGCAAAGTATAATTAGATGTGTGGGCAGTGTCCGTTAATGTTGGTGTAGAATCTTGAAAATTCCAAGATGATTAGAGGTTTTCCAAATCTACTCTTTCCACACGGCAACAGAGACATCCCAAAGTTTGAAAGAAGGTATGTTTGTATGTAATTACAAAATTATCCATACAGGTTTCTGCTACATTTTGACCTACACCATCAAGAGAACCTAATTTATTTATTTTAAAGCTGACTTTAATACTATAAGTTGTGTTTATGTGCTTCAGAATTGAAGCAGTAGTGTGATGGGATTTTTTTTCTTTGGTTGGGACAGTCTGAGTTTGAAAATCATTAAAATGTAAAGTTAATTGTAAAGTTCATATCAGTTGTGATCACCTGTAACCTTAGCATCATGCAGATTTCCGTCAAATGTGTGTAATCTGATTCCACATTAATGCAACTCAAACATTAGATGTTTTCCTTAGATCATTGTTGCAGCATTACTAGCAGATGAAATATCCAACCAGTATACTGTGGCCTGAGAGCCTTCCTCTTGTAACCTACATCTAATGAATGACCTCATCCCAAAGTAGGCAGGAATACATAAGGGGTGTATGGACAAGAATTACCTGAGAATATTCTTGGTGCCAGCCTGAGTACTGAACTATCACTTCAGTTTCAGTCTACCAGTGGTATGATTCATGCCTCTTCCTCAGCCTAAGAGTAGACCAGTATCCCCACTGGGAACCATTTCTCTTCTCTAGTATTTGTGCTTACAAGTTCAGTACATGTCATCGGAGACAGGAAAATGTGAATGTGGGATGCAAATTCCTCACAGAGACCATCCTTTTTTTGCCTAGGCGTGTTACACAGCTATAGGAATTGTTCTAGCTATAGGAATTGTTCTAGTTGTCAGCCATTTGTACCCAAGACTCTATATAGCTAACTGTGTTCGTTGAAAATTTACCTTGAAAATCAAAAGTTTAAGGAGCTTGCACAAGGTAAAGTGTTCTCCAAGTTGTCATCTTCTGACATCCCTCCAATGCTGAAAAAGTTATCTAAAAAAAACAAAGCTCGAGACTTATGCTGTCCAATCAGACCTGGACTTCTCCATTGTTTTGCTTGATGAGACCTTGAACAGTAAGTTTTTGGAGCTTCTCTCTCTATTGCAACTCTGTCAGAGGCCACTATGGTGCAGCTGTCTCGTATGCCCAGCACATTTGGCCAGTCATCCACTCCTGACAAGAAGGACAAATCTGTGGTTATTATTATTTCGGCAGGAACAATGCCATATCTCCTGTGTTAGGGAAGAAGCTGCCAGTTCCTTGATCAAGGTACTTCAGAGCTCTGAGCCACCTCATTTTGTTCAGGCAGACATTACAGTTAAGCAGAAGACAAAGCATATGGATGTTCGTGTTTCACTGTTGCTGTCCTAACCAATTGGTTATTGGGCTCCCGGTAGCCCTCGATCGGTCAGAATACCAAAGGTAAGTAAATATGACATCAGCTGTCATCTGTTGTAAAGGACGTCAAGATGTCCGATACAAAAGGAGGCAGCCGACGTCACTTCCTCAGTCTTCCTTGCCAGGGAGCCCGAAGCAGAAGCATTTCTTGCACGAGTGCCAGTTGTCAGTTTACCTTTTTTTTTATTTCTAACTGCAAAGTTGAAGTCAGCTACAGCTAAGTACCCTTTTGGGTATCTTCTTCTTGCCTTAATGAATGTCAGAAAAGGTTAATTGTCTTACCTGTGGAAAACAGATTCCCCAAAGAGATTTTCATTCCTATTGTATTATTTGTTTAGGGCTTGACCACAACGTTCCTAATTGTGATCTCTGTGCTTCCTTTAATCCGCGTACTATTCATCGTCGGGCTAAGTTTTTAGCTAAACATTTTGGAGTTTGGCCTAAATTTGTTGATATGGCGTCCACTGGTCTTCAGCCTTCGGATATCCCCAAGAAGTGTAAGGATAAGGACCACGACAGGCTTCAGAGGGTCAGGTCCTCAGATGATGTTAAGTTGGTCGTCAGTCCAAGCAAGTGAGGTGCCTTTGCAGCCCGCAAATTTTCATCTGCATGCCTCAGTTGAGACCATTTCAGAGTCCCAGGCCTCCGGCTTCCATTTTGCCTTCTGACCTTTCGCCTGTCGCCTCTTCAGCTGGATCCGGAGCCACTAAGCTGACTCCGGTTTTCTAGGCTTCCGTTCTTTGTTCAGACAGCAAGCTCATACCAACAACCTCTGCTGCAACCAGGCCTCCAGTGTCCTTCAGACTTGCAGGTAAATCTTCCAGTCATAAGCCTGTGAAAAAGCAGGCTCCAGATGTTCTTCGTGTTTCACTGTTGCAGTCCTAACATATGGATTATTTGGCTCCCGGTAGCCCTCAGTTGGTCCGAATTCTAGAGTCCTCGGTATATGACGGCTGCCGTCGGCTGTGAAACTGATGTCAGAACGTCCGGTATAAAGGGAGGCAGACGATGCTATTTCCACAGTCTTTCTTGTCGCGGAGCCAGAAGCAGATGCAATTCGCACTAGTGCCGGTCGGCCGTTTACCTTCTTTTTGCTTTCCAACTACCAAGTTGAAGACGCCTTCAGATAAGTACCCCGTTGGGGATCCTCTTTCTTGCTTTAACAAATGTCAGATACAGTTAATAACTGTCTTGCCTGTTTGAAATAGATTCCGCACCGTGATTTTCATTCCTATTGTATAACTTGTTTGGGCCTTGAGCACGACATCCCTAATTGCGATCTCTGTGCTTCCTTTAACCCGCGTACCATGGTCTGTAGAGCTAAGATTCTGTATAAATATTTCGGAGTCTGGCCTAAGTTTGTCGGCATGGCTTCTTCTGGTCTCCCGACTTTGGATATACCTGGGAAACGCAAAGACAAGGACCGTGACAGGCCTAAGGTTAAATCTGCTGACGACACACCGGTGAAATTGGTCAGCCCAGCGGTAGTCAGTGAGGCACTTTCGCAGCCCCTGCATTCTGCAGATTTTCAGCCACAGGCCTCTGTCAAGACCTTTACGGAGTCCTCCATGCCCCAGTCTGCTATTTCATCTTCTGACCCTCACCTGTCATCGCCTCAGATGGGTCCGGAGCCGCTATGCAGGCACCGGCTTCTGACGCCTCTTCTCTTCGACATGAGACCAGAACCAGACCAACTACCTTAGGCCATACTTCTGCAGTTGCTAGGCCTCCCAAGTCCCTCTGGATTGCTAGCAAACCTTCCAGCCGCAAACCTACTCACAAGCAGGCATCGGCCTCCCCTCCTGTGGCTCAGTCCCAGTTGGTAAAGATGGCTGGGGATCTTCTTTCCCTGATTAGGGGCTCTCATTCTCCCCCTTCCAAGAGGGCTAGGGAATTGTCTCCTGATGTTTTGTCCGTCTCAGATTCTGAGGTTTCCAGTATCTCTGCTGGTGAAGAAGGAAACTCTCAACTTTTTTCTGGCTTTGAGGATTCTGATGCTAAGGACTCTATCCTTCTGCCTCCCCTCCAGAAGATTTTTCCTTTGGGGATACTTTGAATACTCTTAGGGAGCACTTTATGTGGGAATGTCAGGATTTTCTTTTGTCTAAGAAGAGAATCGGGGAATTTTTGGATTTGCAACAGCATAAGCCTCTGGCAATACCTCCAGTTTTGGAAGTTGTGGATGATATCTTAAGGGAAAATTCTTGAACTCCTAATTCTGTCCCCTCCTGCCCCCAGAAAACCTGATAGGTATTACAGGGTTCCTGATTCTCATCAATTCCTATTGAAAAACCCTACTGCTGATCCTGAAATTATTTCTCAAGGCCCCAAGGTTGTTAAGGCTACTTTTGCTAAAAATCCTGTGCCTTCTGATAAGGAATCTAGGGCATTGGACAGGTGGGGTAAAAAGATCTATACCTCTGCAACCCTTGCTATTAGATCTGTGAATTGCCTTTTTCACATGCTTAAGTATCAGCAGCATATTTTGGAGGCTATTAAGGCTAAATTTGGGGATATTCCTTCCATGTCGGAGAACAAAGATTTACAAGACTTACTGAATTCTGCCACTCTAGTTAATAAGCATTCATTACATTGTGGTTTTGACACTTTGGATGTTTCCTGCATTGCAGCAGCCACTTAATCTTTTATTAGAAGGCATGCTTGGCTCAGGGAGCAGCCTCTTTCTGATCTTGTTAAATCTAAATAGCTGGATGTTCCTTTGCACAAAGACAGTCTTTTTGGTAATAAGGCTGAGGAGGTACTGAAGAAGTTGGAGGATAAGGCGAAATCTATGCAAGCTGTAAAAGATTTCCTTCAGGTTCAGCCTCCTTGGTTCAGTGTTGTAAACCAAGGCTACAAGTTTTATTTTCACACCTTCCCTGTTCTAAAAGGGTACCCAAACATACCCAGAACTCTCAGGGCAGAGGTAGAAAATCACATTTCTTCTCTAATGACCATGGGGGCTATAGAGCCAGTTCCTGCAAAGAAGGCAGGCCTAGGTTTTTATTCAGGACTTTTTCTTGTACCCAAAAAAGGAGGCATCTGGCACCCTATTTCTGGATCTGTCTATTTTAAACACTTTTCTGGTGATTCCCAAGTTCAAGATGCTCACTCTTCAACAGTTACTACCCATGCTGGGCAAGGATTCATGGCTGGTAACTTTGGATCTCAAGGAGGCTTATCTGCACATCCCAATAAGGGAAAGTTGCAGGCAGTTCCTTTGTTTCAGGGCTGGGGAGCAACACTTTCAATTCTCTGCACTGCCCTTTGGCGTATCTACTGCTCCCAGAGTTTTTACGAAGTACCTGGCTCCAGCCATTGCTTTTTGCAGGTAGAGAAACATCCAAATTTGTCCTTATCTGGATGACTGTCTCATTCAAGCAAACTCCCCAGAACAACTAGAAAAGGATTTGGACTTCGTGAAGAACATTCTCCCCTCTTAGGGTTACACTCTTAACGAAATAAAGTCAAAGTTGGTTCCTACAAGGGAGATTGTTTTTTTGAGAGCGAGTCTGAATACAGCCACCCAGATGGTATTCCTCCCTCAAGGGAAGCAAGAAGATCTTTTGGCTTACTTCAAGAACTTGGCAAGCATGACCCAGCTCTCTGCAAGGCATTTCCTGCAAGTACTGGGGTTCATGGCTTCATGTATTCTGATGATCCCGTATGCATGGCTGCATATGAGAAAACTTCAATGGTACCTCAAGAATCTTTGGTGTCAACACACACAGGACTTAGACTTGATTCTTCCCTGAATTCCCTGTCTACAAATGGAGTACCTTTGGTGGGTGACCGCCTGTTCTCAGAACAAGGGTCTGCCTTTCCGCCCACCACATGCCAGCCAGACTCTCACCACAGATGCCTCAGATTATGCATGGAGGGCTCATCTGGAAGGCAGGGGCATACAGGGGACTTGGAGCACCCAGCAGATTTATCTGCACATAAACATAAAAGAATTGATGGCAGTGCAGCAGGCCTTGCTGTCTTTCAAGGACCTACTCTACCCTGGGACTCTACTGATCAGGACAGACAACACCGCAGTCATGTGGTACATCAACTAGCGGGGGGGGGGGACTCACTCATCCCTTGTGCAGACAAAGCATGAGACTATGGTCATTAGCAGCTTCCTTGGGCATACATCTAATAACCCAGTATCTTCCAGGGAGGCTAACCTCCTTGGCGGATCATTTGAGCAGACATGTCCTGGATCCTCACGAGTGGCAACTGAACAAAATCATTTTCCATCGCATCGCTCAGCATTGGGGCACTCCACAAGTGGATCTTTTCTCACACCAATCATCTCCTTCCAACCTTCTGCACCAGGGAGTTTCACAACAAAGCTTGGAGAGTGGACACGCTGTCCTTCCCATGGACACATCTCTCAATTTATGCATTCCCTCCTCTGCCTCTTCTTCCCAGAGTGCTGCTGAAGATAAGGGATGAAAAACCCAAGGCTATTCTTATAGCACCAGATTGGCCCAGGCAGCATTGGTATCCCCTTCTTCACAGCCTTTCCCAGGCTCAGCCTTGGCATCTTCCCCTGGTACCAGATCTGTTGGTTCAGGAAGGGGGAAAGTTTCTTCATCCTCATCTTCAAACTCTGCATTTAACTGCCTGGCTAATTCTTTAATTATTTCCCAACAGGTGGTTGGAGTTTTTCATGGAGGCCAGGAGGCCTAGCACCAGAAAATCCTATGCAGATAAATGGAAGAGATTTTGCTCTTGGATGCAGGCTAAAGGAGAAGAGTCTTCTCATCCTTCTCTTTCCCTCATTCTCGATTACCTAGCAGGCTTGCTTAATGGTGGACTTTCCTTTTCTTCAATCAAAATTCATGCTTCAGCAATTTCAGCTCATTGTTCTTTTGAGCAGCCCATTTTTTCTCACCGCTTGATGAAACAGTTCCTGAGGGGAGCTAGCAATCTTAGACCTCCCAGAAGAGCTCCTACTCCTGCTTGGGATCTAAATTTTGTCCTGGAAAAGCTTACTCTACCTCCCTTTGAACCAGCTGCCTCTGCAGATTTGAAGTTTCTCTCCTGGAAGACTGCTTTTCTTTTGGCTATTACTTCAGCCAGAAGGGTTTCGGAGCTGCAAGCCTTAATGGCAGTAGAACCTTTCATTATTTTTCATTCCAATCGGGTTTCTCTGAGAACTAATCCTTCCTTTATGCCCAAGGTGGTTTCCAGTCTGACCCTTAACCAGTCTATTCACCTGCCTACCTTTTTCAATAATCCCCAGAGTAAAGGGGAAAGGATTCTGCACTCTCTTGATATGCACAGACAGCTGAGATTTTACTTAAACAGGACTAAATCCTTTCCTTTCAAAAATCTGAACAGTTGGTTAGTTTTGCTCCTTGGGCTCAGGGTAAAGCTATTTCGAAACAAACCATCTCCAAATGGATTGTTCATTGTATTCAGTTTTGTTACCTGCAGCATGGGAAAGTTCCCCCTCAGGGTATTAGGACCCATTCTACTAGAGCATCCTCTATCTCTGCAGCTTTTCTGAGAGGTGTGCCTACTAAGGACATTCTAGAAGCAGCTACTTGGTCTTCTGTCCATACTTTCACAGAGCATTACAGTCTACCTTTGTTTTCTAAATCTAGGGCTGGTTTTGCCTCTGCAGTTTTGCAGGGCCTTCTTACCAACCCTTAATCTGCGATTCATCCTCCCCACTTTGTCTTTTTCCTGGGCTTTGGGAATCAACCCATATGTTAGGACTGCAACAGTGAAATATGAAGAACATAGTACAGTTGCGTACACTTAACATAAATGTAGATGTTCGAGTGTATTCACTGTTGCCATGCTGGTTTCCCACCCTCCATTCCCCATCTTTTCCTAAGGCACAGACTACTTATGTTTTTTTTTGGATGGCATGTTTCCAGGGTGTTTCCTTCCTGGGTTAGCCTTCTTTTGGAGGCTCCTGACAGTTAAGGCAAGAAAAACTGAGAAAATGGCGTTGGCTGCCTCCCTTTATACCTGACGTTCTGACATCAGTTTTACAGCCGATGGTAGCCGATGTCATTTACTGAGGAATCTGGTATTCGGCCCAACTGAGGGCTACCGGGAGCCGGATAACCCATATGTTAGGACTGCAACAATGTCTACATTTATGGTAAATGTACACAACTGTACTTTTCTTCTCGTTCCCCTCAATCCCAAATGGTTAAAATGGCTAATGACCTTTTGACTCTTATTAAGGGTTCACAGCCTCCTCCTTCTAAAAGGGGCAAGGATGCATCTCCTGAGGCTTTGTCTTTTTTTTTGGTTCTGATACTTCTAGCATTTCTGCTGATGAAGAGGAAGTTTCTCAGTTTTTTTTTCTCCTTTTGAGGATTCAGATGCAGAGGAGTCCATCCCTTCTGTTTCTCCTCCAGAGGATTTCTCTTTTGGTGATACTTTGAATGCACTCGGGTAGCATTTTAAATGGGAAAGTCAGGATTATCCCCAATCTAAGAAAAGGATTAGGGAGTTTTTGGATTTGCCTCAGCATGCGCCTCTGGCTATTCCCCCAGTGTTGGAAGTGGTTGATGATGTTTTTCTGGAAAATTCCTTGACTCCAAATTCGGTTCCTTCTGCTCCCAGGAAACCTGACAGGTACTATAGAGTCCCTGATTTTCATTTGTTTCTTTTCAAGAATCCATTGGCATCCTATTCTAGATCTATCCATCCTGATCTCTTTCTTGGTAATTCCAAAGTTCAGAATGCTCACTCTGCATCATTTGCTGCCAATGTTAGAAAAGGATTCCTGGCTGGTAACTTTGGATCTCAAAGAAGCTTATCTGCACATCCCTATCAGGGACAGTTACAGGAAATACCGTTGTTTCAGGGTGGGCAAGCAACATTATCAATTCTCTGCACTGCCCTTTGGCTTATCTACTGCTCCCAGAGTTTTCAAAAAGTGCCTGGCTCCAGTCATTGCTTTTTGCAGGTGGAAGAAAATTCAGATTTATCCATACTTGGACGACTGTCTAATTCAGGCAAATTCTCAGGAGCAGCTGTTAAAGGATCTAGAATTTGTAAAGACTCTTCTCTCTTCCCTGGGTTACACTCTCGGCGAGGAAAAATTAAAAATGGTGCCATCCAAGGAGATAACATTCCTGGAAGCGAGACTGAACACAGCCGCCCAGATTATATATCTCACCCAGGAGAAGCAGACAACTCTTTCAGTTTACTTCAAGGACTTGGCAAGCCTGTCCCAGCTCCCTGCAAGCTCCGGGATTAATGGCTTCTTGCATTCTCATGATTCCATATGCAAGACTGCATATGAGGAAATTGCAATGGTACCTCAAGAACATTTGGTGTCAACACACACACACAGGACCTGGATATGATAATTCCTCTGCTTCCATGTCTGCAGACAGAGTTTCTATGGTGGGCGACAGCCTGTCTACAAAACAAAGGCATGCCTTTTCGCCCACCCCTTGCCACTCAAGTTCTTACCACAGATGCATCGGACTACACCTGGGGAGCTCACCTGGATGGCAGATGCATACAGGGACATTGGAATACCCAGCAGATGCACCTGCACATAAATCTAAAGGAGCTGATAGCAGTTCAACAGGCCTTACTAGCTTTCAGGCATCTTCTTTCTCCAGGAACCCTGCTCATCAGAACAGACAACACCACAGTCATGTGGTACATCAACAAGCAGGGAGGGGCTCATTCTTCCCCCCTGTGCAGGCACAGCATGAATCTGTGGTCCATAGCAGCATCCCTGGGCCTGCATCTCCTAGCTCAGTTTCTTCCAGGAAGGCTCAGTGTTTTGGCAGACCAGTTGAGCAGACAGAACCTGGATCCTCACTAGGGGCAGCTGATCAGAGCAGTCGTTTACAGCATCATTCGTTGGGGAACACCTCAGGTGGACCTTTTCTCCTCCCCAGACAACCATCTTCTACCTCTTTTTTTGCACCAGACAGCATTACAGCAGAGCCTGGAAAGTGGATGCTCTGTCCTTCCCTTGGACGCTACTGTCAGTTTATGCCTTCCCTCCTCTTCCCAGAGTATTATTGAAGATCAGGGATGAACGGCCAAGGACTATTCTCATAGCACCGGACTGGCCCAGACAGCATTGGTATCCACTGCTTCGCAGTCTCTCCCAATTTCCTCCTTGGCATCTTCCTCTGAAGCCAGATCTTTTAGTTCAGGAAGGGGGAAACATTCTATAGCCTCATCTTCAGTCTCTCCATTTGGCAACATGGCTCATTGTATGACTCCATCCTTTTCTTCTTCCCTTTCCCAGCAGGTGGCTGACGTGCTGAGGGAGGCCGGGAGGCCAGGAGGCCTAACACTAGGAAGTCCTACGCTGGCAAATGGGAAAGATTCTCTCATTAGATGCAGGCTAGAAGGGAATCCTACCCTTCCTCTGTTCCTGGAATACCTGGATGATTTGCTTCAGGGTGGTCTTTCTTTTTCCTGTATCAAGATCCATGCTTCAGCCATTTCTGCTCATTGTTCTTTTGAGTAGCCCATTTTCTCTCATCCCCTGATGAAAATGTTTCTCAGAGGTGCTTGCAACTTAAAACCTCCCAGAAGGGCACCTGCTCCAGCCTGGGATCTTAATTTTGTTCTAGAGAAACTCATTCTTCCTCCTTTTGAGCCAGCTACCACTGCAGATTTAAAGTTTCTCTCTTGAAAGACTGCCTTCCTCTTGGCTGTAACATCAGCAAGGAAGGTTTCGGAGCTGCAAGCTTTGATGGCTGTGGAGCCTTTTCTTATTTTCTATGCAGATAGGGTCTGTCTGAGAACCAACCCTCCTTTATGCCTAAGGTGGTTTCTAGCCTGACTCTTAATCAGTCCATACAGCTTCCTACCTATCCTAATCCTCGAAATAGAGGTGAAATAATCCTACATTCTCTTGATGTGCACAAGACAGTTCAGGTTTTACCTGGACAGGACTAAAGACCTTCGGAAATCAGCACAGGTATTGGCCAATTTTGCCCCTGGAGCCCAGGGCAAGACTATTTTTAAGCAAACTATTTCTAAATGGATTGCACATTGTATTACTTTTTGTTATTCCTTTCATGGCAAGGTTCCTCCTCAAGGGGTTAGGACCCACTCAACTAAAGCAGCTTCCACTTCTGCCGCCTTTTTAAGGGATGTCCCTACTAAAGACATTTTGGAGGCTGCCACATGGTCTTCTGTTCACACTTTCACAAAGCATTATAATTTGCCTTTGTTTTCAAGAGCCAGGGCAGGGTTTCCCACTGCTGTTCTGCAGGGCATTATCTCCAATCCTTGATTCTGTTGGTTCCTCCTCCCTTTTCTCTGGGCTTTGGTAATCAACCCATTGGTTAGGACTGCAACAGTGAAACACGATTAACATAGTACAGTTGTGTACACTTACCATAAATGTAGATGTTCGAGTGTATTCACTGTTGCAGTCCTGGTTTTCCTCCCTCCTTCCCCCTTTTTGGTCCTCTCCTATTCTCTCTTCCTAAGGTACAGGCTAAATTTGGTATTATTTGCCAAAATTGCTTTTGGTTGTTTTTTGGGGGCTTCTGACTGAGGAAGTGATGTTGGCTGCCTCCTTTTGTATCAGACATCCTGACATCCTTTACAACCGACAGCCAATGTCATATTTACTTACCTTTGGTATTCTGGCTGATCGAGGCCAACCAAGAGCCAGATAACCCATTGGTTAGGACTGCAACAGTGAATACATGCGAACATCTACATTTTTGGTAAGTGTACACAACTGTACAATTGTACTTTCTTCAGACATCTGAGCATAATTAGAAGGAATGGCAAGATTTCACACAGGGGCTTTTTAAAACCATTATGTCTTTGAGGTCTCCCTCATTTTTCCTGCTGCTGCTACTGCCAAAGAGAGTATTCTGAATCTGATGTGGATGATTTCTTGGCCTATTCCTCCCATATCCAATCATCTGTGGCTTATGCCACTGATGATGCGGGTTACCTTACCTTCTGATTCTCCTGTGGATAACTCCCCTTTGGAGAGACTGTTAAATAATGGGGAGATTTTAGGACAAGTCTTAGCAGGATTCTAAGGGTTCTAAATGCTCCTTTTGTGGCAAACCAGCCTTTTTATGACTGACAGCCTTCACCCCCCCCCCAGCCTATGTAATTCCCAGGTTCTTTTGAATCAAAAGATGTCTGTCCTTCCCAATCTAGTAATCCAAGACCTCAGACAAATGGGATCTCTCCATCTTCCAGAATGGTTACAGGGAGTCTTGGATTGCTTCTACTCATCTCTCAGGGGTTTCCTTGTCTCCTGCGAGCCAGATTCTTATTGTTCTTCCTCTTCTTCAAGATGTCTATACTCAGGTGCCCCCTCACCTAGAAAAAGAGGATTTTGTTCAAGGATGTTTCTGGTTTCAATAAAGGAGGGCAGTTGGAGATCAAGTTTTAGAACTTTTATGTTTCAACACTTTCCTCAAATTTCTAAGTTTCAAGATGTTGACTCTGTAGTCTTTACTTCCAGTGATTCCTCACCAAGCCTTTTTGGTGACATTGAATTTAAAGGACTTATACCTTCATATTACTAGTAATCCAACATGCAGGAAATATTTAAAATTCTCTGTGTCTTCATATCACCCTCAATTTTCTACTTTATCTTTTCAGCATTCAGCTGCTGCAAGGGTATCTACAAACTGCCTTGCTCCTGTCACTGCCTTCCACAGACTTAGTGGAATTCATATCTTTCCTTTTCTTGACAAACGTGCGATTCAGGCTCCTTCCCAAGATATTCTGCTAAGAGATTTAGATTTTATTGTGAATGTTTTGAACAGTATGGGATTTACACTAACCAGAAAAAGTCTTGCTTAACTCCATCCCAGTGTTGGATTTTCCTAGTATGCAGACTCAATACTCTATCAATGAAAGTTTTCCTTCCTGCAGACAAGGATCTTTTTCACTCAAATTACTTCCAAAACCTTCTTCCCTTGAATGTGCTCTTGGCAAGAGATTTTAAGAGCCCTAAGATTCATGGCATCAACAGTACCCTTGATACATTACACCACTCCTCATGAGAATATTTAGTGGTTTCTTGTCATTTTGGACTTGGCACTGCCATCATTTAACCTTCCTAATTCCTTTCTTGCACTTCATTAAGAAGGACATTTTTGGTGAATCATCCTAATTTCCCTCAACATAGGAGTGCCTTATCTGTTTCCTTCCCATTGCCAGGAGGTATTAATAGATGCTTCATATTTGCACATGGAGCTTGTTCCACGAGCACTGGTGTCCACTGGGGTTTGGTCACCCAAAGAGAGGAAGAACCAAATAAACATAAATGAAATGAAGGCTCTTATCTCTTCAATCTTTGCATCATCTCTACACTCTGGATTCTCTTCTGATTTGCACAGACAACACCACAGTTACATGGTATATAAACAAGCAAGTACCAAGTCCTACCTCCTCTGCAGACTAGCCTTCATTGCTTGGGACAGAGCAGTTCAGCACAGCATTTACCTGCAAGCTGTGTACATCCCATCAGAGATCCCTTTCAGATTTTCTGAGCAGATCTAATGCAGACCTTCACAAGTGAATGCTGAACAGCTAGGTCTTTCTGGACATTGTCTGTCAATGAGGTATTCCCCAGATAGATGTTTTTGCCTCCTCACACAACAGACAGGCCAGGCTGTTCTGCTTCAGAGTGCCATACCTTTAGGCTTGAAAACATGTGCCATGTTTTTCTTTTGGAAGGGGAAGTTCTTCTATGCATACTCTACACTTCCTCTGATTCCCAAAATCCTTCTGAAAGTCAAGGACAAGCCAACAGTATTGGTGACTCCCTTTTGGCCCAGACAGCACTGGGTCCACCTTCTCTTCCACTTGACCAAGGGCAGCCATCACAAGTTACCTCTCAGGATGGACTTGCTCTCACTGAACAAAGGCTTGATAATTCATCTTGACCTACAAACCTTGAACCTGACTGGGTGGTAGAATATATAAATGCTTAAGGTTTTACCGGTGCCTAGGAAACAAAATACAAGGAATCGTGTGTTACTAAGGAATACCCTTATTAACTGGATATTCCTAATACTCTTGTTTAATTATGTGAGCTGTTCAAAGCTGGACTGGCATTCTCTTCTGTCAAAGCACATTTGTCAGTTATCTGTCTGCCTGCATCTAGATTCAGCACTTTCTGCATGTTTTGAAATCAGCCAGTTTTTGAAAGGCATCCTACACAGACAACCAGGGAGAGCCATTCAACCTTCTTATGATGTGACCTGTGCACTGAAAAAAGTCGCTGTATATCCTTTTGAGCTTGCTGCATCTTTGTCTCTAAAATTCTGTACTTAGAGCACTGTGTTACTTGCGGCTTTGATTGCTGCTAAAATGGCGTCAGAGCTGCAGGCATTAATGGCCATTCCACACTTTATTTTCTATAAGGATAAGATTACTTTTAAAACTAACACTTCCATTATGTCTAGGGTTGTCTCTCTGAATCAGACCATCAAACTGCCAACCTTTCTTCCTTCTTCTCAGAATAAGGAAGGGGAAATCTTGCATTCCTTGGATGTACATAGCTCAGGTTGTATTTAGATAAAACTAAATCTATCAGAAAATATAACCAGCTTTGTGTGTCTTTCCAGCTCAAGAGATTGGGATCTTTGTTTCCAAGCAGACTGTTTCTTATGACTATTTCCTTTTGTTATTCTTTCCATGGCTGCAGTTAAAGAACATTCCACTAGAACAGCATCGTCTTGGGCTTTATTCAAAGGTCTTGAATTCTCGATCTGCCCTTGAAGCAGCAATTTGGTCTTCTAGTCACACTTTCACTTAACATTACAAGACTGATGTATTGGACTAGAGCACTTTTTTCTAAGTCTGCCCTTCAAGTTCTAATAGACCATAACCTAGATTAGTCTTCCTTCCTTTCTTAATAGCTTTGTGAATCTTTTATCTGTTAGTATTACTGCAACAGTGATTTAAGGAAGGACATGGTACAGTTACTTCTATAAGAATTTGTCAACAGATGTTCAGCTGATCACTGTTGCAGTATTAAATCGTACCTTAGTTTTCCTTTTTAGCCCACAGTGTATTTCTATTTTTTCTTCCTCTCCTTTGACCTGTGTAACTGTATATAAAATATATGTATATTATATATATATATATATATATATATATATATATATATATATATATATATATATATATATATATACATACATATACATAAATATATAAAATTGCTTGTGGTTTTGTGGCAAGAAAGTCCTGAGGTAATTTGCACCCATATATCCCTTCAGGATGAGGTTATTCATCAGATGTATAGCTCAAGAGGAGGGTGCCCAGGCTTTGGTAAGCTAGATGGACATAAGGCTATCCTTGGTAGGGTATCTTATCTGTTAGTAATACTGCATCAGTGATCAGTCAGACATCTACTGTTAAGGTAAGTTTTCACACAACTGTACTTTCTGCTGTAAAGGAGGCAGGTATCATATTGCTGTTAAAGGACAAAGCTGTGGGCTTAAAATATGAGCTGAGACTCCAAAGCTGCTTTGTGCTTACTCTACCTCAAATGCAACATTTAATACTGTAATTAAGCCTGTGAGATAAAAAAAAAAAAAAACAAGATTCTTTGTTCGGTAAATTGAAATGCAAGTATTTTAACATAAACTTTAATTCAGATAGTTGACATTTGTAGTATCATTTTCTTTTCTCAAGTTATTAGTTAAAAAAATAACTACATGAAGTAACTACCTGTTCAGCTGTAAGGGGATACAGGGCTTCGCAGTGTCAGACTTCATACTTTGTGTGTGAGTTACTGTAGAAGTATTGCTCTACAATTGCAAAGATGGTGTCCCTAGTAGTAGTAGCAACACTGTTGACTCCCCACTCTGTGCATTTTGCCCATTTCTGGGGACTGCAATGCAGAACAGTCATTAACAGAGAGGAGGCTTTCCAAGGAGGGACAGTTAAGATACCAGCGCGCTACATTAAAGTTGTTGTGTCTTTTGGCTTTTCCCGGTTAGGGGTCGCCACAGCGGCACTCCGGTCCACTAATGATTGGCAGTAGATTTTTATGTGCCGAGTTGCCGGCCCTGACGCACAATCTTCAACGAAGGTACACCCATTCGCGCATGTCTCCACACAGAAGACGCTCTAGCTGAGAATCGAACAGGACAACGTCTTACTGTGAAGCGACAACACTACCGCAGCACCACCACCGCAGTCTGGAAAGAGCCTGAATGATATTGCTGTGAAGTTCCTTAAGTAGTGTAAAAAAAGCAAGAGAATGCAATGCAGTCACTGGATGTGCAGTGTACAGGGTGCAGCAGCTTTTAATTTAAAATTTCCAGATGTTAAGAAAAATATATAAAGCGATGATTGCCTAGAGCTTTCTTACATTTGAAGAGAGAAAGTGTGGAAAAGGATTTATGTACACATAGGCACAAGTGAATAATAAGGGACATGCAGGAAGGCAGACTCAACTGTGAAAATACATTGTTTATAGAGAGATAATATCCAGTTATACTGGATTGGTTATGTAGTCCTTTTGTAATGACATGTTTTATATTCTTATGTCCTTTACTGTTCTTTTTTAGCAGCTGAATTTTTTGAGCAGTTTATGTATGGAAGACATTTGCAGCTTTCTTGGGAGCTTCATTTGACTTCTGTATAATTGTTTTAATACCTAAGATTATTTTCTAGTATCTTAGATTGTATTTTAAAGTCAACTGTAAATTGATCCATAAACTATACTAGAATATTACCTTGATGTGTTGCTGTTTTCAGAATATTTTAAAATGGTGCTGAATGAAGATTTTTCCCTTGTTATATAGTTTTTAAAGACTGATATGCTGTTAATGACAGCAGCATCATTCTTTCTCTTTAATATGTACAGCAAAGTTTTTTATTAGTTTTTATGAAAAACATATTATAAAAAATAGTCATTTACTTTCTTTTTAAATAAAGTGTTTTCTGAACCAGTGGATCGGATGATCTGAAGAAACTGCACATTTTTTCAATGATTTTAAGGTACTCAAGCACTCCCTAGTTAAAACAGCAGGCAAACCTGCAGGCACATGTGATGCATTGCTACTTGCAAGAAGGTGAACATAAATAGTTTGCTTTTACTTTTTCTGTTCTGTATATATTGTGTGGTGGGTAATTGAACTAGTGGATTTTGATCTGATTTTATCTAGAAATTATTGGCATTATCACACTGTGCCCTTTCTGTTTTTAAGAAAAATCATCTGCTATTGTTTAGTTTGTGTTTTTAGTTCTTTACATATTATGTTGTATTGTTTCCAGCTTCAACAAAGCAAGCTACTCCTACTTTTCTTAACTTTAAGCTGTACAGCTCCACTGTCAGCATTCACCAGTGTGAAAGGTAATGAACAAAACTATTAAGTACAGCAAGTTTGTTTCCATGTATAAAGCCTTGCAACTGTTCTTCATGTCCTGCATCACACTGCACATTTTACAGCTGTTAATGGATATTTCTCCCTTTGATATTTGGACCTTAACTTTAGGTACTCTGCTCTTTTGTGGATTTGCAGTCACACATCACAATTTTCTTGGCAGTGGCTGTATGTAAATCACCAAAGATATCTGTAAAAATGATTGTGCTTTGTAGGAATAGTTTTATGACATTTCTTTGTCGGACTAATGTAAGTTGTTTTCTTGTACTGGATGAGTCACTTAAAACTATCTATCCCCAAGGGTCACAGAAAATTGTATGTAAACGTTTATAGGGAAAGGTGGCACAGTTATAAGCATTGCTTCTTCACAGCACTTAGCTCAGTGTCTCAGTTCCTGGTTGGGGTATCTGCTGTGTAGAGTCTACATGTTCTCCCTGTGTCCATTGCGTTTTCACCCATTGAGAACTAAGCTTGAGAGGTGAATTCTTTCCAGCCATGCTGAGGACACATAATAAGGATGTTTATGATAGGTGAGACCCAGTCATAATTCTTGGTAATGTATGGAGCTTTATTTGCCCTCTGTACTCCTGGTACCATTAAAAAATAGGAGCTTGAAGTGTTTCATTGGCTTTGAAAGCCAGTAAAGCACTTTACAATTGCTGTCAAACAGACATCATACCTTTTAACTTCTTGGCTTAAGAATTCTGGTCAAGTCTAAAAGTAATGATGTGACAGAGGATCAAAAAATCTGGATAGTTTTAAATATTGTAATTTGCTTAAACATTTAATAGAACAGGCTATGCTTTACAACAGCAATAAATGTTTAACTGTTATCTTTGGTATAATCAATGGAGTGTAATCCTCAGTGATTTACCAGAAGATCATAAAAAGTGCAAAGCAAAATGTGAGGCAGAATCAGGGACATTTGAGAAGTCTGAATATCAGGCAGAAATTAGCTGTTAGAATTAGCTTTAAAAGCTGTTAGACATTTGGTTCTGCCACACTTTCTATTTATAAATGTTGTAGAGTAGAAGTTCTAACAGCTTTTAAAAGATGTTTTCCCTCTTGCCTCTGTTCTTTGCCGGCCCGGGCTGTCTGCTTTTAGTCACTAGCACAATACTTGTTCTCAACAGTGCTTTGGTCTCCTTAAAAAGCTTTTAAGTACTTCTAAGCTCTCTTAAGATTGGATTTTGTGCTAGAGAAACACTTAACAAGTTTATCTTTTTCCTGATTTCAGAGCATAATTGTGGCATTCCATGACTACAAAGCAAATTAAACATATTAAAACAACATTGAGTCATTCAGAGTTGGATGCATTCCAGATCTTCGCCAAGTGAATCCAAAATGAACATTGTATCTTGTGAGAAGGAGATGTAAAGCTGGGTAGTATTATCAGCATAGCAATGATGCTTGTCGACCTTCCCCTCTTGAGTTCTTCCAGTGGTAGTGTTACAAGTTGAAAAATAAACCCAGATTGGAAACCCATAGCATACTAGATACAGCAAATTGATGGGATGGACTACTTATCATAAATAAATGTAATAGTTATGTCTTGAAAGGCAGAAGCAAACAGCATCAGGAACCTCACATCAGGATTTTGCAGTGCAAAACAGTTTTGTGTGCAACTGTGTTGTGCTGAAGAGAGATCAAAGAAGATTAATACAGAGTAGTACCAGCTATCTTTAGCCATTAGAAGATTACAGAGAACCCATGTAAATGGCTATCTTAGTTCTGTGTTTTGAAAAGTAGACAGGAATGGATAGCAAGCTTGATTTTGCTTTAAAATGGAATTAAGTTGAGAGCAAACAATTTTTTCAGCTTATCAACGAGTGGAATATTTAAGATGGAGTAGTAGTAGTTAACAAGGTTGTTAGGATCTAAATTACAGATGCTCATCATACAATTCACTGTTGCAGTCATCTGTAGAGTATTCTGCCTGAAGTAGCCTAATTTCCAGAGCTGTACTTAGTTTTCTAAGAGCTTCAGCTGACTCCCTTCTGTTCCCAAATAAGGATATCAGCTGATGCCATCTTTTGATGTTTCTTGCTATGTGGTTCAGTACAGTTGCATGACTTTGGTGTCATCAGATGTTCTTCGTGTTTCACTGTTGCAGTCATTACGTTTGGGTAATCTGCTGGCAGGTTGCCCTCAGTCGGCCTGAATTCCAAAGTCTTGGGTTCTGTGTCGGTTGCTGTCTCCTCTTCCATGACGTCAGGTCATCAGGGGTATAAAACAAGCAGCCGACGACCATTTTCTTTTGTCTTTCTTGCTGTGCGGTGCCCGAAGCAGAAGCATTTCGCAAGTGCTGGTCGGCCGACTCCTGAAATATTCGAGTTTGAGTTTCAGAACCGAAGTTCATAGGTTCATAGATTAGTACTAGGCTAACTGCCCTTGCAAGCCATTTTAAGCCTAGCCAATTATCCCCTGTAAGATTCAAACCCTGTACCTTGTGTTTGTAATGCAAACACCTTAACCACTAGGCCACCCACCCAACCCCAAGTCTTCACTAAAGCTAAGTACCCCGTTGGGGAAACTTTTTTTGTGCTCCATACCGATGTCAGAAAAAGTTAATAATTGTATTACTTGTGGGAAGCAAATACCTCAAAAGGATTTCCATTTATACTGTATTCCTTGCCTAGGCCCTGATCACAACATACCTGGCTGTCGGTTTTGTGCTAGATTTAACCAACGCACTATTAAGCATCGGTATAGTTTTGCCTCTAAGTATTTTGGAAACAGATTTAACTACCCAGAAATGTCATCGGATAGCAATCCGACTACTGGAGTACATAAAAAATGCAAAGAAAAGGACAGAGAGAGACAGTCGAGGTCCAAAACCAACGACAAAGCTTCTCCTAAGCCAGTCGCTGGTTCACTGGTACTCAGTGAGGTGCTTTCGCAGCCCCTGATACCCGCTACTTTTGAGTCGCAGGCCCCTACCGACACCCATGTGGAGTCCGGCATGCCGCGAGATACTCAAAGTATTGGACCCATGGATGTATCTCCCTCGGATGGGTCTGGAGCCGCTGAGCAGGCACCAGCTTCTGAGGGTGTATTCAGGCCTCAACATTTTTATATCAAACCAACGACGGCTGCAAAACCAAAGACAAAAGCAACTTCTAAAACTAAAAAAATGGCGCATGAGCCACGTGCACAGGCCTCTATGCCTAAAAAACAGATTATCAAAATGGCTGAAGACCTTATTACCTTGATCAGGGGTTCCCATCCCCCTCCAGATAAGAGGCCTAGGCAAGGCACTGATTATGAATTTTCAGATCAGATTTCTTCTGATTCCTATTCTGATCAGGAATTATCTGTACCTTCCTATGAGGATTCTGATGCAGAGGAGTCCATACCATCTGCATCACCTCATGAGGATTATTCATTTGGAGAAACCTTGCATACTTTGAGGGAACATTTTCACTGGGAGAGTCAAGATTTCTCAGACTCAAAAAAGAGGCTCAGGGATTTCCTTCTCCCTCAGCACAGGCCTTTAGCCATACCCCTTGTTTTAGACATTGTGGATGATGCGTTTTCGGAGTCAAGCTTGCCCCCTGACTCCTTACCTCCGGCTCCCAGCAAGCCTGACAGATATTACAGGGTCCCTGACTCACAGATGTTTTATTTAGAAACCCTGCTGCTGATCCTGAAACTATTTCACAGGGTCCAAGGGAGTTAAGGCCTCAACAGCAAAAAATCCTACCCCCTCTGACAGAGATTCAAGGGCACTGGATAGATGGGGAAAAAAGGTTTATACATCTGCAACCTTGGCAATTAGGGCCTTAAACTGCCAGTTTCATATGCTCAAGTATCAACAACATGTTATGGGATTGCTGAAACAGAAAATTATGTTGATTTCTGAATGTGCAGAAAATAAAGAATTGCAGGAATTATTGCATGCAGCTGAACAGGTTGGAAAGCATACTTTGCAATGTGGTTTTGATTCTTTAGAGGCCTCCTGCAGGGCCGTAGTTACTGGATCTGTGATTAGGAGGCATGCCTGGCTAAAGGAACAAAATTTGCCTGATCATGTTAAAGCTAAATTACTAGATGCACCTTTACAACATGATACTCTGTTTGGTATTAAGGCAGAAGAGGTTTTAAAGAAAATGGAAGACAAAGCTAAGTCTATGCAAACTGTAAAAGACTTCTTACAAGTGCAGCCACCAAGATTCAGTAGACACTGGCCTACAAACAATTAGTCCTTTCCTGTGTCAGACAGAGCTCAAAGGGGCAAATCCAGACGTCCTAAGGGTTCCAGATACCAGGCATAAGATTCATACAAGTCAAAGCAATGGGGCACTTCTACCTCCAAATCTGGAGGAGATAAGCGCAAACCTACAGAAAACATTCCCAATGACTTCCCTCTGCCTTCACCAAGCACTTTTCTTTTGGCAGCACCCTTAGGGGGAAAATTAGCACTTTTTGCTCAAAATTGGCAGTTAATAACCCAGGACAAGTGGGTGCTAAACATAGTATCACAGGGGTACAGATTCCATTTCCATACTCTGTCAATGGCAAACGGTTGGCCAGATCTGCCAAAAATCAATGGGCAGAGGCTCAAACAGGTTACGTCCTTCATGGATATGGGGGCCAGTCAGCCAGTACCAGAACAGGAAAAAGGACAAGGTTTTTACTCAAGACTGTTCTTGGTACCCAGAAAGGACAAAGCCTGGCAGCCAATACTGGATTTATCGATTTTGAACACATACCTGCATATTCCAAAATGCAAAATGCTGACTTTGCAGCGGCTTCTGCCAATGCTGGGCAAGAATGCTTGGCTGGTGACATTAGACCTAAAAGAGGCATATCTGCATGTCCCAATAAGGCAATTGTGCAGAAGATACCTCAGATTCAAGACTGGCTTAATGCATTACCAATTCTCTGCACTGACCTTTGGCTTATCTGCTGCACCCAGAGTCTTTACAAAGAGCCTGGCACCAGTAATTGCATTTTGCAGACAAAGAAGTATTCAAATATATCCTTACTTGGACGACTGTCTCATTCAAGCAGAGAACAAGGACATTCTTCTTCAACTCCTGGCGTTTGTGAAAAGACTTCTAACATGCCTAGGGTACACAATAAACGAAAAGCAATCACAACTGGTACCCTCTCAAAAGATAACATTTTTGGGTGCAAGCTTGAATACAAATGCCCAGATGGCTTACCTCACACCAGACAAGCAAAGGCAACTGACTACTTACTTCAAACTGATGGCAACAAAAACCCAGTTATCTGCAAGACAATTGCTGCAGGTTTTGGGCTTCATGGCATCCTGCATCCTACTGATTCCATATGCAAGACTGCATATGAGGAAACTTCAATGGTACCTAAAAAGTTTATGGAGTCAACATTGTCACAGTCTAGAAACAATGATTCCTCTCATTCCCTGTCTACAACAGGAGTTTCTATAGTGGGCAATAGCATGTCACCAAAACATGGGATGGGCCTTCACTCTACCCCCTGCCAACCAAGCCTTAACAACAGACGCATCAGATTATGCCTGGGGGGGGCACATGGCGGGAAGATGCATTCAGGGCATATGGACCCCAAAACAAATGCATATCCGTATCAACCAGAAAGAGATGCTAGCTGTTCAAAATGCCCTGACAGCCTTCAAGGACTTACTTCCTCCAGGACAACTACTGATAAAGACGGACAACACCACGATCATGTGGTATATAAACAAGCAGTGGGGTATGCACTCATACTCCCTTTGCAGATTAGCCATGGCACTGTGGGACACAGCTTTGACTTACCAACTACATCTTCAAGCTCAATTCCTGCCAGGAAAGCAAAATACTCTGGCAGACGATTTAAGCAGAAACATTATGGATCCTCATGAGTGGAAACTAGATCCACAAGTCTTCAGTATGATAACAAAGAAATTGGGGAGCCCAGACATAGATCTATTTGCCTCCCCTCAAAATTATCAATTGAAAAGATTCTGCACAAGGACTTATCACAGACAAGCATGGAAAGTGGACGCCCTATCCTTCAGTTGGAAAAACCTATCAGTTTATGCCTTTCCTCCACTGCCTCGTCTTCCTAAGGTCCTCCTAAAAGTCAGACAAGAGAAACCAAAGATGATACTAATTGCCCTGGACTGGCCCCGCCAGTACTTGTACCCAATCCTAAGGAACTTGTCTCAATACCCAGCTTGGACCTTACCTCAAAGACCTCAACTACTGTCCCAGCAAAACAATCAGATCCTGCACAATCAACTCCAGACACTGAACCTGGCAGCATGGCTGATCATGTAGTTATACAAACAACACCTCTCAGTAAAGCTGTGATGGATGTCATTTTGGAAGCCAGAAGGCCTAGTACTAGAAAATCTTACGCTGATAAATGGAAGAGATTCTGTGCTTGGAGTCAAGCACAAGGAACTGATACAGCATGACCAAATATTCCTCAGATATTACAATACTTGACCGAGATGCTTAACAAAGGCCTATCTTTATCATCAATTAAAATCCATGCCTCTGCCATTTCAGCTCATTACAATACAGAGCCACCAATCTTTTCTCATCCTTTACTAAAGCAGTATCTTAGAGGAGCCAGAAATTTAAGGCCTCCTCGAAGATCACCAATACCTGCATGGGACCTCAATTATGTGTTGGAAAAGCTCAAACTGCCTCCATTTGAACCAGCTGCTACTGCTGATATAAAGTTTTTGTCATGGAAAACAGCTCTGTTATTAGCAATTACTTCAGCAAGAAGAGTCTCAGAGCTACAGGCCCTCATGGCTGTGGAGCCTTTTATCTTATTTTACCCAGACGGGGTGTCTCTGAGGACAAATCCAACATTTATGCCTAAGGTGGTTTCCAGTGTGGCTCTTAACCAAACTATTCATCTGCCAACCTTTTATCCAAATCCGCAGAACAAGGGGGAAAGAATTCTGCATTCCTTGGACATAGACAGCTAAGATTCTACATGAGCAGGACTAAAGCTCTAAGAAAAACTGAGCAATTACTAGTGACATGCTGCAGGATCAGAAGGAAAGGCCATTTCAAAGCAGACTATTTCAAAGTGGATAAGCCACTGCATTCGTTTCTGCTACTTACACCATGGTAAACCTGTGCCCAAGGGCATTAGGTCTCATTCCACCAGAGCTACAGCTACTTCAGCAGCCTTTCTCAGAGGATTACCAACCAAAGACATTCTAGAGGCTGCTACTTGGAGTTCTGTTCACACCTTAACAAAGCATTATCATTTGCCTCTCTACTCTAAGTCCAGGGCAGGCTTTGCCACTGCAGTTCTACAGGGTCTTATAGCCACACCTAATGCTGTTTAGCTCCAGCCTCCCAACCATAGCTTTGGGATTCTACCCAAATGTAATGACTGCAACAGTGAAACAGGAAGAACATAGTCCAGTTGTGTACACTTACCATAAATGTAGATGTTCAAGTGTATTCACTGTTGCAGTCCAGGTTACCCACCCGCCCACCATCCCCCTTTCATTCTGGAGTTTATCTTTCCTTCTCTATCTTCTACAACCTATGTGGTGTATTTGCTTGTAGATGAAGGTAAAGTTTATATTGATGCATGTATATATATATTTTTTGCTACCTTTTTGGGGGCACCTGACATCTGGGGCAAGAAAAACTAAAGAAAATAGCATTAGCTGCTTGTTTTATACCCCTGACATCATGGAAGAGGAGACAGCAACCGATGCAGGACCCAAGACTTTGGAATTCAGGCCAACTGAGGGCAACCTGCCAGCAGATTACCCAAATGTAATGACTGCAACAGTGAATACACTCGAACATCTACATTTATGGTAAGTGTACACAACTGTACTTTCCTCAATTAGCCTGCTTCCAGAGGAAAGCTAAATTCACCCGAGGGAAATTTTCCTCATTTTGTAATATTTGTACTGATTTCTGATTGTATTAGTAAGACTAAATATTTTGTAAAGATTGATAATTATGTGGAGTGTGTTAATCAAATCCCATTAAGGATTACCACTCCCACTGTCCATTTTGCCTCAGCCAGGGCAAGAGTACAAACTGCAGATGACTGGCTGCATGACAGAAACATAAATAAAGAACTCACTGTACTCAGAACATGGAAACTTACACCATTTCCAAGAAAGTGTCTCTTCGAGAGCACCTTAGCTTCCCATTGAGCACTTAGGAGCCAAAACCAATAAAAAACTCACACCATCTTCAAGTATCTCCTGGGGAGCACCTCATCTCCCATTGAGTTCACAGGAGCCAAAGCCAATCTCACTGACACAAGCCTCGGAGAACAAAGCAGTAAAGCCTCATTTTTCTGAGGATAGTACTGTTGGTGAAAAAAAACATCCTGATTACTCAGCCTGCCTACCACCAAAAGAAGCATGAACATTCAGGTGGATGCAGAAATCTCCTAAGACAGAAATTCTGTCTTTTTATATTAGCTTGATATGTAGCATAGTGCCCACCAAGCCTAAGCTTACTGTCAAAGAGGCCGATGCATCTCCATTTATGCTTGAGCCTCTGCCCCAGCCTTGCAAGTAGACAGAGCTCATAGTCAAACCAGTGGTCATAGAGGGTAAAGTAGACAAAGCATACATGAGATAGGGTAAGTAGATCCATGGACAATCTTGCAAGTGTATTATAGTCCATCCAAAATTTGTCTGAGCCACTTTCACTGGGAACAGAAAGAAATTGGTGGAAAACAGGAATAAACTGAATCAGTGAAGCAGTAACTGGGGCAAAACCATTGTGAACCAGGTACCAGAGGTAGTGATCAAACCATGAGGCAGGTTATTGTGTCAGAGACCCCTATGTTTTAACATGTCTAGAGTGTGACCAAAATAATGGTTAGAAGCAACAGCCAACTTAGTAAAGCTAAACCCCCTCATATTTAAGAAAAATTATCAAACCAGGGTCACGGGCTTATCATTGATCCATATATTATATTGAATCACCATTCACTAATCAGTTAGTGGACATCAACAGTGAGTCAATGAGAAAGTCTGTGAACTCTTTAAGGAATGTCCTCATACTTCCAGGTATATGGTACATATGAGAGAATAATGCACACCGTCCTCCTTTTCCCATAATGTACTCAAAGAAGTTAGCACTAATGTTGATTTTAGTCGGAGAATAATGAATTGCAACCCCATCTTGCTATTTTCCAACTCATTGCAGTATCCTCCTGTATTTAAAATGTATGACAATAGCTGAACTGGCAAGCTTTTAAGTGATAAGTAGGTATGCATGCAGTATTTGCATGTGTATGGATGTATGTGCATGCACACACTTCCTGCTATAGACTGACATCTTATGCAGAAATTGCTTCTTTGCTTTATACCTGTCGAGTACCATAAAAATAGACTTCACCTGTTTTGTGACTCTAAATATTGTAAAGCAGGGGTCAGAAAATGAGTGAATTTGACAGAGCTCATCTATACCAGTGTCTGTAGTGACAAACCCTAATGCTAAACAGTCCCCCAAACTATCCTAGTTTCCCTTTGATAGATATTTGTTGAACCATTATAGAGTTCGCAACTACAGAGCTGTGCTGCTATGCACAGAAAATTTGCTTTTTAGCTATTTTTGTTTGATTTGGTAGAATGGGGGGTTACAAGTTTTCCTTAACTGGAACTTTTTTCTTCTGCATCTTTCATGATTAACTCATTGAAGTGCCTATGTGGCAAACAACTGCCAGAAAAATATGCTGGCTCCAGCTGCATAAGTTTTTAAATCATACCTCTGTTTTTCTTTTTTTAGGTTGCTATCACTTTGCTCTAACTGAATAAATGACGATGCCATAAAGCACAAGGTTAAGTTTATAATGTAGAAAAGAAAACCATACAAGATGAAGGTGCAGATTCAGTAAAGTCTACTTGATCTGCAAAAACTTAGTGGTGTAATCCCCACATTGTAGAGCACAGTTTTGTATTAAGTCAGTGGATCTACACGGTGTGTAGAGCCATGCAAACATGGTAAACATGGCATGCTAATTACAGCATAAACAGTCGAATTGTATACAACCAATTCAAGATAAGAGGAGCTGTTCAACAAGCTATAAAGCAATCGTGTAGCCTTAGTGTAGGTTTTTCCTGCAAATTCCTAAAATCTATTGGAGTACAACCACGGAAGGTACTCTACACCGAAACACTATTTGGGGCTTCAGTTGCTGTTAGACATATGTATGTGCAACCGGCACAAGTCTATGTGCTACTCCTGCAAATACACCCTAGTCAAGAAGACTAAGGGTATTTAGACCCCCTATTAACTTACCACAGTCTGCATGATGTACACAATTGCAAGAGGAAAACTCCTGAAATCCAACTGGTGATGTGGAAACACACCAGTAGTACTCGCCCCCCCCCCCCACACACACACACACACAAAAAAACACAGGAAAATGACAATTTGTAGAATCCAAGGAATAACACATAATTCACCTGTTAATAAATGCTTCTCACATGATTTTCACAAAATGTGTACGTATGTACAACACAAAAGTAAATTGTACATGATTGCTAGGCATCTCTCACGGTGCCCTGCACTCTCTTGGCGGTGTCTATGGGCTATCTTAGAAACATTGTACCCCTATGTCATTGACATTATAGCACTTTACATTACAATGGAATAAGATGGAAAAGACTGTATGATGAACAGTTTACAGTAACACTTGTAATGACAGTTAATAAGGCTGTGTATCTGTGAAAGTCAGTGATGCATGGCAAAAATGCCTATGCCAAGAATGAAGTATAAAAAGTGCATACAGATGACAGTTTAATCCCCTGCATTCTACAAATATTCAAGTCCTCTCACCTTCAAGTTCACTTGATACATGGTTGCCTTGTTTTGGTGTAAACTTATGCCTCTGAACACAGTGAAGATGCAAACAAGGTGTGAACTCATTAATATTGCTGAATCCCAAACTTTGGCTTTGTGTAGCAGATGCAGACATAGTGTAGGCATTACCTCAGTGTTTGTTGCTAATGGATTGCAACTGTGAATGGTTAGTGGGAGGGAGAAGGACTACACAACAATTCAAACTCCCTTGCCTGCAGTGGGTGTGTCAGCCAGAACACACACATAAAGTTTAGAAGTAATTGCAGCAAGGTTTGAAATGGAAGTGAGCAGCACACGCCTCATAATATCAAACTCCCCCGCCTTTGTTGGAAACTGTATATTATTGTTATTTAATATTCTCATACATTTAGAGAACGATGATGCAAAATGTCTTACCGACTGTACGAGTGAGATCAATGCTCAGATAAGAGAAGAATGAACACAGTGCAAAGATTAGACATAGCTGCATTGCTGCAAACAGTACAGATAAATAGTTTTCAGTCATTGCACTAAATATGTAATCAACACGTGCAAACAAGTGAGAGCGTACAAGTATTATATGTCTTGTTAATACTGGAACTTGCTTGTATGCACAATGATTTGCATTCCTGCTGCAAAGCTGTTTGTGTGCTAGGACACCCTCACTGTGTTTATTGGTGTGACAGTTCAAATCCAGACAGTACACATTAAACATTTTACATAACATTTATTCTATAATGTTATTTATTTAATTTTTTTTAATACCACTACTTGAACGGCACGCAACTTAGCACAAACATAGGAAATGGCTAAATAGAATAAATGTCATGTAATGTACTTCTGTGATAATACATAAACTACACCTGTGAATAGTGTGTGTGTGTGTAGCACATCTGCTAAACATGGTGAGCCACATGGTATTTACTATCTGTAGATCATGATTCAAGCCCCACATGTGTCTATTAAGGATGAAACATAAACTCTGCTCACGAGGATAAAACAAAGTGAGCTTTTCTTGTCACGTTTGCATGTCGCTTACATTCACACAAACCTGGACTAATGGCCCACAAACAAAGCAGACAGGATGCAGGCATTCTCAATTTCAAACAGGATACGTTGTTGCATCTTTTGCTTGCCATTGTGCAAACCCACTAAGCAGGTTTGCACGGCATATAGCAAACTTCCCCAACACCTGCAGACAATAGACAATTTCAAAATGGATACAATGTATCCTGTATTTTTTGCTGCTGCTGCACAAACCGTAAGCATCGGGCGGCAGATAGCAACCTTCCCCAGCCCCTATAGGTCTAGAACATGTGCAGGCAGTAGACAATTTCTAAACAGGTACATTATATCCTCTGTTTTTTGTTGCCGTGCAAACACAGTAAGTGGCATTGGGTGGCAGTTCACACATACTTAATGCATATGAAAATATACAGCTGTTTGTCAACTGTTCCTGTGGCAGCAGGTGTAAGTGCAGGGTGCAATACAGGTGAACCTGGCTTTTAATCTGCCACACTCCCTATTTTATTAATGCTTTCAATTTAAAAACAAATGGTACTTTTCCATTAAACCCCTACCATGCATCATCATGCTAAAGAATTAGTAACTGTATGCCTTGACTATGCTGTTTGTCATTACATTAAGTACACACAGAAATGCTGCTCAACTTCAGAAGACAGAAAATAATGTAATGAGATTTCTTCTCCTTTCAGATAATGTATATCAATACCCTTCCTTAATGAATTCCAACTAATTGCTAGTTACAGTGAAGGTCCTATTGCTAGTGAACACTCTGACTTTCATACTTACAAATAATCTCTGCTGCCATCCCTTAAAATAAGCTGTATAAAGCACACTTACTATGGGTTTCAGCAATTCAGCCATTCAACACTTGGAAATGCACTGTAAATACAGCATGTATTTCTATGCAACATTCGTTACATTAACATTTTATAAGAAAAAGTCTGTTTTATACTGCCATTAACATTATTCACATTATTGCGTTAGATCTGCAGTATATATTGCTCTTTGTTTTCCTGTGAGTGCTTTACAGTATCATTCAGCACCTTTACGAGTGTTATTGCTGTTGTGTTCTTGTGCCCAAAGATGTTATGTTCTTTAGACAGACTTTAAATAGACTTAGATTGTAGGTAACCAGAAACAGATTAAAACAGAAAAAAGTAAGATGACTTCCTTTGAGGTAAAAAAAGAATTTCAGTCTGGTTGTTTCAGTGTAAACAACCATGAACTGAAAGTAAAAAAATGGTATTCAGTATATTCCATTTGCTAAAATACAGCACATTTATAATTGTCTGCTAAGAAATGGTACTGTGAGGTTTATTTTCTGTAATATCCTAAGAGTAAGAACCAGTAACTTGAGAGAGTATTGTGAATAGAAATTGACTCCGCTGCATCGTTATTCACAGTGAGATGAGTGGTAGGGGTTTAACGGAAAAGTACCTAAAAAAAAAAAATTTCAAACATTGTTATAAATATGTATAACAGTGGAGCTCTTATGAATTGTGTGTGTGACAGAGGTTATACCGACTATTATGTTCTTTAATTATGGTTGTCTTCTGTGGCCTTGGATGGCCTTCAGACCTAAATGATACTTATACATGACGACAGAGTGAGGGGTTAACCAGGTGTGAGTGACCTTTCAAGGTCCTGGTTTATACACTCACATGAGTGCATAAACCAGGTCCTTGTCAGGTCACTCATACACCTGGTTAACCCCTCACTGTATCATGTCATGACATTAATGACCATGTTCAACAAGCACTTCTTCTGTGGCAAGGATGACAAATCCCCTATGTGGAAGAATGTTTTATTTCTAATGCAGAAGTTTGAATCCCACATTGTACAAATTAATTTTATCAGTGTATAAACGCACACTAAAAATGTCTCAAGTCATGTAATTTGTACCCCCAATACATGTCTGCAAAGTTAAATCAAGTTACTGGTACAGCAGCATCCATTCCAGAAGCTAATGCCAATTGTCACATTACCCTCCTTAGTACATAAACTGCTTTCCTTTCTAGCACTGTTGCTCTCAGCATAACTTCACTTAAACTTGGTTAGCATGGTTGTTTGGTTGTGCACTAATAGTAAACACAATAACATGCACTGGAAGGAAATCACTCCTCTATTGCTGTTTTCCCTGGTTGGACATGTCTAGTGGTAGAAGCGAAGATGCTCAATTCAGGGTGCGGAGGTGGGGTGCTGAGGAGTCCAGAATCTTCATTGGACTCCTTGCAAAATGTCACAGCTGAAGGCACTTGTAGAGGGACTATACTGGCTCCCAGGACAAGTCTGAGGCATGGGATACTCTTGCCAAGTCGTCTGGAGGCACTACTATAATGACCTCAAAAGGCACAAGCAGGGTATAGTCAACCAGTAGCTGGATGAGTTGAGGACTGCTGAGATCCTACAGCTGTGTAAGTATACAGATACAGAGCACTAAAACTACATAGACAGCTGCATATATGAAAAACTGGTATGCTTAATGCTCTTCTCTTTTCTTTTTATTCCACAGCCAACCAAGAGATTATGGCAAATAGGGAGGTCCATGAGCATCTAGAGAGACTGAGGAAAGCAAGGGGTTTGTATGCAGTACATAACTGTTATATCTGATGTTATAAATCTTCACATAATCCTTGACTGTAGGTTCGGTTCCGTATCTCGGAACCAACTCTGCTGTTATTCCAACTAGAGCCATCTGAAAACTCTCAAGCTTAGCTCTACCCATAATACTTCTGTCAAGATTACCTCATATCTCATTTGCTGCTTCAAGTGCCAGATGCATTCTTCTCCTGACAGCTCTCAAGCTAGCAGTTTCTTCAATTTGTGAGTGTTATTTAACATTTCCTATATTTTTCTCCTTATATTTATGTCTTTAGTTCTTTCATAGTTACCCAGCTGCTCCTCTTTACTTAACTGCTGTGTGTGTTGCTTTCCCTTGGTATACCGTTGTTGGTAGCCTCCATCCTTTCCTCTACCTATTTGGTAATCTTCCGTACCATTACTGGTGTCTTCCCTTTCCTTTACTGTTATGGTAACTCTTTGATACCATTGTTAGTATGCCCTTTATAAAAAAAAAAAAAAGTTTTTTCCTTTCCCTTTCTGGTGTGTGTGTGTTTTGATTGACATGGCTGAAAAAGCTAAAGGTACTTCTGGCTTCAAGAGATGCCAGAAGTGTGACTGCAAACTACCAAATTCTGATGGTCATGGCTTGTGCGTGTACTGCTTAAGCCTGGTGTATCTTCAGGAAGACTGTTCCATCTGTCATGGGTTTAGCCACCAGGCCCTTGTAGAGAAAAAGAATAAGTTGATCCTCAAAGGCATGATAAAATCTAGCTTTGGTGAGGCTGTGTCTGTGAACTCTAAATCTGATACAAGTCCCCCATCCTCCTCTTCGTCCTCTAGGCATGAGGGGTCAAAAAAGAGTAGCTGCTCGGTTCCTTCACTTTTCTCGGAGCTGCCAGTTAAAAAGGCAAAGTCTTCCATGGTTCCCACAGTTTCTGTGGAACCATCGGGAAAGAAGTAGACTTCATCAGTGCCGATTTCCATACTGATAACTATGGCACCCAACTCTTCCTCAGCTCAGACTACTTCACCCTCCTCCATTCCACCAATCTTGGAACCGAATGCGTTTTTCTTTCAAAGACTTGCCATGGACTAGATACTCCCCAAGGATTGATCTCTTTGTGGACAGACCACCAAGCCCCTTTTTGGGTAGATCTCAGTCCCCGTCTGTCTACTTGGTCCACTCCACCAAGATCCTCACAGAATCTGATGTTTTAAGGCTGGTGGACCAGCTCCTGGCAGTGATGGGATTAGCCACTCCCTGTGTTCCTAGCACTTCCGTCTCTGGAGCATTAGATATTTCTCAACCAACTTTTGTTCCTCCTTTGACTCCATCTGAGGCTTTGGAGTTTCTGGTTCCAACATTCCCGGTGTTGACAGTATCAGCACCGGTGAGACCTCCGTCTTCACCAGTAACTACCCTGAGCTCTTCGGTTCTGTCGGAACCGGAGACCTCTCCTGGTTGGAGCTTCGTTGTCCATTATGGGGAGAGTGATTTAATTATTTTATTGGACCCATCCATGCCTCTCAGGTCTTCGGTGCAAATGAGTTCCACTCTGGCTTCAGGCTCCAGGGTGGTTGCCTCAGTGCAGGATGGGATCACGTTTTCAAAAGAGTCTTTCATTTCCATGCTCCCATTCCTCTGTGGGTGGACCTGCTTTCTGGGCCATGGAGAGGGCCTTGTCTACTATGGACTCACAGTTGATTCCTCTTTCATTGGAGCAACCTCCTGCTTTTTCCCCTTGCCCAGAGCTACCTCCAGCCTCTGATTTGGGACAATGGGAAGAGAAACCTCAGAATACAACTGAGCTGGTTATGTGCTCTTCAGATACCTCCCTGGCAAATCCCACCGAGAAGGTACCCTGGAAGAGAAAGTGCAAGAGGAAGCAGTTAGACTCCCCTGAAATCTTTCACAGAAGATACTGACTTTGAAAGGAAGGCTTCCCAAGGTCACACCCAGAAGACATCTCATTTGGTGACATTCTAGTGATCCTTAAACAGAGGGGTGGCTGGACTTCCCAACAACCTTCCTCAGAGGAGTCTGTATACCTGGAGGCTTTCTGTGTCCAACCATCTACTGCCTAGATTTCTGTGTCTGCTCATAATCTGGTTAAACTGATTGATTGCTATGCAAGCCTGAGAAGATTCCCAACTCCATCAAGCCAATCCGTAAGAGTCCAGACCATATATTACCAGCTCCCACAGATCAACAACACTGGGTTAAAGGGGTGCCAGTGGATGCCATGGTGGTTACAGCAGCCACCAAGAAGAAACTTGCTGATAAAATTCCTACTATCCATCCTTCAAAGAAGGAGTCTAAGACAATGGTTAGATTTGGGAAGCACGTATATGCTTCATCAACCTTCACACTTATGTCCTTGAATTTCATGGCACATTTCACCAGGCTTCAAAGAGATTTTATAAAGGAGCTATCAGATACTTTGACAGGAAACATAGGTGAGGGGGTTCAAGCTAAAGTAGCTTCCCAGCTGGCAGCCGTCGACTCAATATGTAGTTTATCCATGAGACTCATTGCACACGCAGCTGGAGAGACAACCAGAGCAATGGGTTCTGGCTTAGCTGTAAGACAACATGCCTAGATGCACTTGTGTGACTTTCCAGAGCCATTTAAGTCTTCTTTTGTCAATGCTTCTTTTGACGGAACATCCCTTGTTGGACCCAAAGTTAGAGAGACCCTTGCTAGATGTGAAAAAGATGGGAAGACTCTTTCTGCCATGGGTGTATGCTTTTCCTCTCCTCAATGTCCCTATTATAGGAACCAGAGGAGTAGAAGGCTGTGATTCAAAAAGTCCCAAGGGCATTTCCAGGACTCGCATGGCAACAATTCCTCCCAGGGCAGGGGGGGGGTTATAATGGAAGATGTCATGCTAGAGGCAGAGGTGGCCCTCAGATTTCTTTCCCTGGAAATTCCTATCAGCACTCCTGAACAAAGGCCTGATTGCCATCCTCTGGAGTCAGTCGGGGGATGACTTTCCCTGCATCTACCTGCCTAGCTAACCGTAACAGTGGACAACTGGATGCAGAAGACCATAAATCATAACCAGAGGTTATAATATTCCCTTCTCCAACCAACCCAAGAGAATCCCAGATGTTCCACTCAGTCACAGGGATGCAGCAGAACTAGAAATTCAAAAACTGCTTGACAAAAGAACCATCCAAACAGTCCCACCAGACAATATAGGATCCGGAGTCTACTCAAGATTCTTTTTAGTGCCAAATAAAATGGGGGACTGGAGAATAATTTTGGATCTCAGTGCCTTAAACAAGCCAGTTCAAAATACCAAATTTCCGATGGTCATGGTTCAGTCTATTCTCCTGTTCATAGGGAAAGATGATTGGATGTGCTCAGTAGATCTTCAGGATGTGTATTATCACATAAAAATAGACAAATGCTGCAGAAGATTACTGCACCTCCAGCTGGGAGTCAGTCATTACCAGTTTAGAGCCATGCCATTTGGCCTCACCACAGCCCCCAGGGTATTCACCAAGTGCATGGCAGTGGTTGCAGCTCACTTCAGACTGCAAGAATTCCTGGTGTTTCCATATTTAGATGACTGACTAACTACCACAACCTCCAGGAATCTACTGCTACAAGCAAGGAATTATGTCCTTCAGACTTGTTCCTCACTAGGGATCACTGTAAAATATGAAAAATCCCATCTAGAGCCAACACAGCATCTAGTGTTCATAGGAAAAGTGTTGGACACATGTACCTGTATCACGTCTCTTCCTTCAGAAATACTTCAAAGAATAAAATCACAAGTCAGCCAGATTATTCACAATAGAACAGTGACTACAAGATCAGTACTTCAGGTTCTAGGATCTATGGTGGCCTCCATCACCTTAGTTCACCTTCCCAGGTTTCACATGCAAATTCTTCAATGGCTCCTGGTGTCATTATGGATGTCCTCCTATTCTTATGCTGCAGTATTCATAAGAGTAGGGAGGTGGCTGCCTGCAGCACTGGGCATCCAGCCAGTATACCAAAGTCTTAGGATAAGGGGTACATGCACCGTTGCATGTCAGAGCCATAAACTGATGGCAATAAAAGTGATGTCTGCATGTACCCAAGCTAGAACTTTTCTGCCGCAGTGATCTGCGGACCTCCGATCACCAGCTTCAGGAATCTGTTTCCTTGTCTGACTTTGGCTGTCTGCTACAGATAAGTACCCTTTTGAATTTTTTGATTATATTCCTTCTTGCTTTGCAGAGGTATATGTCAGCTAGGAAGGGAAAGTGTGCTTGTGGAAGACAAATTCCACTTAAGGACATGCACGATCATTGTTTTGTTTAGGGGAAGGCCATGACTGTAAGTCTTGTGACATCTGCCAGTCCTTTGTACCTAAAACTTTGCATAGCCACTAGGCTCGAACGAAAAAGCTAAACAAACTTTTGAAACACAAAGTACGAGGAGGTCACGATAAGGTACTGCCAAACTTAAATTGCGAATAATCACAAAAATCCAATCTCCTTTAACACAGCTTTATTCGTTTCCTTCTTCAGAAATAAGAACTAAAACAAAACAGTCCCACGCAACCCTTACTTTAAAACATTCAAAAATGTCATGTGGTACTAATTGATTAATACTTTACATCACATGGCATTAACTCTTGTTCAGCTAACACATTCTCATAACTTGCAATGCCCCACTAAAAATTAATTAAAATTACTACATGAAGGATGTGTTATACATTGTTAAATATTTTAAAAATAAGAGTAATTATAAAAATAAAAATATAGATATAAAAAATGAAAAATGAAAAATGGAAAATAAGTTCATATTAAATGTAAACAATAAAATCATTAAGACAGTGGCCTATAATAATCCATATTTAATATTTAAACAAAAATAAAAATAGACCACTAATCAAAATTCTTAACACAAAATTAGATGCTAGTACTCATTTTATAGTTTACTGTATTACTTAAAAATAACTAGTAAAACTATGACCTTTAAAGATCTGAAAAGTAATAAACTCAAAAAGTTATACTCTCCAAAAATGTTCCCAACACCCAGCGTCCAGCGCCCTAAATGTGGCCGCTGAATCCCCGAATAGGGAGGGGGGGATTTTAGAACAAGTCTAAGCTAAAAGTCGATACTGTGTTAATCGATGTGTGGGTTATGGATGGAGGGGTGAAAACAAAAAATGTGTTTAACAAAAAATGATAATAAATAAAATAAATGTGATGGATATAATGAAGTAAAATGGGACGTAGGCTACATAAACGTGAGATGGAATAAGTGCGTTTATATGGAGTATATGGATGCTTCAAAAATTATATATTATATAGTGAAGAAAGAACCCCTTTATCTATTACATGCTAACTTTTTTAATACACAAGTGATAGATACATGCTCATTTAGACCTGGCTCCAGTTCTTATCTGCCAACATAATTCTTGTATCTCCAAATGGATTTGGGGCATCATCTATCTTTGTCAACACCATAACTTCGAATTTGTGGTTCGGGAATTCTAGAATGTGGCAGGCGAGTGCATTATTAGTATCACCTTTTAAGATGGCATAATGGTGTTCATTTTTCCTATATAAAATGCATGGCATGCTGTGCATATTGCTGCATATATTACTGCTTTCGTGTTACAATTGTGTTTGCCCTTTATTTTGTACTGAATTTTGTTAACCAGGGCCACATTACCTTCTTTAATGTGCTTACATTGTGCACAGCTGCCGCATTTCTTCATCACATTTATAGAACTCCTCGATTTAGGTTGTCCACTTTCCAAAAGTGTTTTCAAGTTAACCCCCCGTCTAAAAGTGATAGCAGGTGGGCCACTAGAAATGTTTTGAATATGTTTGTCATTGGAAAGTAATGTCCAATTTTTACTTAAAATCCCCCTTATATGATGGTGATCTGTTGAAAAGGTACATAAAAACCTAAGATTGTTATTGGTTTGAGTAGATCCAATACTACGTGCATCATTGCTTATTGGCTGACTAGTGTGGTTGACAACGCTTTGGGAGGATAAAATAGGGCAAAAATGGCCTATACTACGTTTATAACTAACTTCCTCAATGACTTCTTCTATCAGGTTTGGCGGGTAACCTCTGTTGCTAAACATACCTACCAGTTTTTTACATTCCTCTTCAAAATCATACTCATCTGTTACCATTCTTCGCACCATCTGACCTTTAACAATTGTTTTGGTGCGGTGGCAGCTAGAAAATGCAGGAACCCATTAGAGTAAGTTGGCTTTCTATAAATATTGCTCTTGAATCTCATATTTTTCAAGCAAAATATCCAAGAAACTGATCTCAGTGTGACTAAAGCTAAATGTGAACTCCAAAAAATTAGTTAGAGTAGTAATAGACTCAATAAAACTAGGGATGAGTTCTGACTGCCCTTTCCATAACATGAACATGTCATCCTGGTACCTAGTGTACCAGGTGACATAAGTTTGAAACATAGAGTTTTGAAATAGTAGTGTATTTTCCCACTGAGCCAGGACGCAATTTGCATATGCCCCCCCACATGGCGAACCCATTGCTACCCCTGATGTTTGCTTGTAAACTTAAAAATGTTGTTGCCTAATATAAGTTCCAACAATGTCTCAACTAAATGAATGATCCTATCATTTACTTTTCTGGCACCCAGGAAATCCCTGACCCACTCAAGGCCTGTATCGTGCGGTATCACAGTGTACAAATCTTTTATGTCCACTGTGAGGAGCACCAAAGTTGGATCAAATTGGATTTTGTTAATAGAATCCAAAAAGCTCCAAGAGTCCCTGCAGATGTGATTCTCCTTAGCTAACAATGGCTTGAGCAAAATGTCAACGAATGGATCCTCTACCATCCACAATGGGCCTGAGGGGTGGGTCCTGGATGGATTTGTGGATTTTAGGTACTCCGAAAAAAGCTGGTAGCCTGGGTGATGTCATAGTTAAATAGCTATGCAGATCAGTGTCTGTGTATTCTTCCAGGAATAAATCTTCCAAAATATATTGAATGTTCCTATAAGTTGTGTTGACTTCGTTGACACTGATCTCTTGATATGGGCCCTTCTCTAAATGTTTAAGGACTTTCTCAACATAGACATAGTTGTCCATGAATATGAGCCCATTCCCTTTATCGGGTTTCATCACCCTAACTTTACAATCTTTCAGAGTTTTGATCCACTGCCTATCCTGTGCTGTTATGTTAGGTTTGGTGTTTTTATGTGGAGGGTGGGTATTAGCCAAATGTCTAAAATCTAATTCACATGCTAAGTCGAAGGCCTTTAAATTCTGGTGGGTTGAAAATGCTAGCAATCCTGAAGGGATTCACCAAGCTAGGCATGGTCCCTAGTAAAATTAATTCAATTTAAACAATTTCAAATCTATTACTGTTTTCACCATGTCAAAGTGCGTATCTGGAACAAAGTTCAACCCTCTAGAAAAAAAATCACACATGCTTTGTTCCACCTCAAAAGAGGTGAAATTATATATTTTAAAATCCCCTTCTGTGCTACTTATAATTCTTAAGTCATTTTCTGGGATGACTATTTCTTCTTCGGGTTCCTCTTGTTCTTCGGAGTCTGGTGGTTCCCATTGGCCCTTAAGTTCCTCTGATTGGGATCCTGTTCCTGCCTAGCCACTAGGCTGCTTTAAATTTATTCTTAGAAAACCAAAGGCTCCAGTGTTTGGCATTAGGTATGGAGGGAGGGGTAGGTACCTCCGAGGAACCACCTTGGAAAAAGGCCAAAAACATTAGGCCCAACATCCATGCTGCACCTCAGGAGTCTGGCAAGATTCTCGGGCAGAGGTTAGCCCATGGTCTCATCATATGTCAATTTCACAGCTGGAGCCAGGAACTTTGGAAGCCGGTTCAGTGGAAACAGAGTTATGTCCACTAAGGTTGATCAATCATGGCTCATGGTGTCAGAGGGGCCTACTACCACCTTTCCATCCATCCCGGTGTTAACTACAGAACACACTAATACTTGTATTTCTCGTAAGAGGAAACAAAAAGAAAAGCACAGGGTTATAGAACCAGCACCTGGATGAGGAAGCCTTTTCCCAGAATTAATTCAGAGCCTTCCAGGCCCTACAGTCCCAGGTGCCCCAACCTTCCCTAACCACCTGTTCAGGCCTTGGAGGATTCAGAGGAAGAACTCTCTTCTTCTGATGAATCCTTCACTTACTGTTTCCAAATTGAGTCTCCCAAGGATTTTGCTACTACTGAGGAGGAGGGCACCATTAGTCCTGAATCTCCTGGGGAGGAATTCTCCTTTGGGGACACACCATTACCCTTATGAAAGAACATTTTAAATGACAGTTCTCTGATGTTTCTTAGACTAAAAAGTGGTACTTTGAACTCTTACAGATGGACCAGCCTTCTCCATCTGCAGTCCCTCTGCTTCCAGCCTTTAATGATGCCTTTCAGGCTGCATCTCAAACCCCAGACTCTCAGCCCCCAGAATTCAAATGTACAGATAGGTTGTACAAGGTCCCCCAGGATGCACAGTTCTTGTTCAAGAACCCCCTGCAGACCCAGCAGTCATTGCTGTGTCAGCAGACAAATCTTCCAGACAGCTGCCTTCATCTTCTCTTTTTCACACAGATAAGGATAGCACATTCATGGATACACAGGGGAAGAAAATATATACTTCATCCACACTAGCCATTAGAGCAATTAACTATCAGACCCATGTGGCTAAGTTTGTGCTGGATACCCTTTCCAAGGTCTATGCATTAATGCCAGATGTGTCAGATTTTCCTGCAAAGTCTCAGCTCTCCGCCCTGTTATCTACTGCTTCTCAGGTGACCAGGCACTCCAAGTGTAGTTATAATGCTGTAGAGGCATCATTCAAATCTGCAGCATCAGGTTCGGTCCTCAGAAGGTACTAATGGGTGAGACTACAGCCCCTACCCATGGATGTACAAGGCAAATTACTGAACACTCCACTTGATAATAAGGCTCTTTTTGGCACTGCTTCTGCAGAGCTCCTAAAATCTCTCCAAGAGAGGGGCAAGGAGTTGCAAGATTTAAAACATTTGCTAGTCTCACCCTTTCTAAGGTACTACAGGAACTACCCACAAAGGACCAGTTTTGTAAGGAGGCAGTCTTCTCCTAATTCTGCTACACAATCTGAAGGATGGAGGCACTCTAGGAAGCAAACCACTACTAGACCCTCCTCCACCTCAAACCCTACTCCCTTTCAGAGGTAGCCTGACCCTGCCAGAGCTCCTCCACTGTGACTCAAACTATCTACCCACATCCACCCCCCCATCTCTCCACCCCACTCTTTCCCTACCCTCCTGGTAGAAAATCACCTCAGAGGCTTGGGTCCACTCCATCATCCAAAAAGTTTATTTCATGACTTGGTGGTCAGTTCCTCCCTTCCAGGGAACACCTCAACCCCCTTCAAGCCAGTTTCATCTCTTCCCTCCAATTTTAGATCAGCATCTAGCCCAGGGCACAATAGAAGTGGTCCCTCCAGGTCAGACAAGGGATTTTATGTTTTTGGTCCCAAGATAGGATGGGCCTTGGAGACCAATTCTGGATCTGTCTACCCTCAATCTGTTCCTCAAGGTGCCTACCTTCAAGATGTTTACCTTGCACCATCTCTTACCCCTTATCCCCAGCCAAGCCTTCATGGTATCCTTGGATCTGAAAGATGCCTACCTTCATATCCCTGTTCACCTCAGCTACAGGAAATTCCTAGGTTTTTCAGCAGGTGCCTCACATTTTCAGTTTATTGCATTGCCATTTCAGCTCTCTACAGCTCCAAGAGTGTTCACAAAGTGTCTAGCTCTGGTTATTGCCCAATGCAGGGCATACAAATATATCCCTACCTAGGATGATCTGTTAATCCTACACCAGGGCTGCCATTTCCTTTACCACCACTTACACATGTGCAAAATCTTGGCAGGCCTAGGGTTCACAGTGAACCAACTAATATCTCATATGAAACCTACCCAATATCTGGTCGTCCTAGGATGCAGATTAAGAACAGACAAGATGGCAGCCTTAATCTCCAGCCAGAAGGTGGAAGCCCTCACTCATTGCTTTCAGTATCTTCTTCCCCCAAACCATCTCAGCCAGGGAATTTCTGAGGATCCCAGGCCACACAGCGTCCTTGATTCCCATGCTTCCCTTTGCAAGGCTGCATATTAGAAATTTCCAATGGGTCATGAAGAATCGGTGGAGCCAACACTCCCATCCTCTGGATGTTTCCCTCCCTCTTCTCCCATGCTTGAAAGAGAGCTGGAATGGTGTATTTTCTCCATCAACCTCAGTCAAGGAATACCCTTGCAGATTCTCCCACCCTCTCAACACCTCTGCACAGATGCATCAGACCTGGGTTGGGGAACAGTTCTAGAAATCCACAACCAGAACAAAGTTCAGGGAGAGTGATCCACCCACAAACAAAAGGAGCACATCAGTATTAAAGAACTGAGGACCCTTCTCTTGACACTTCAAACATTCCAACAAATCCTCCTACCAGGCACCTTGAAGGTAGTCAGACAATATGACTGTCCTGTGGTATATCAACAACCAGGGAGGGACAAGGTCCTATCCACTTCGCACTTTGGCAATCCAGATTTGGTCCGTAGCATCAAAACTGCACATTCACCTGCTAGTGGTGTACATTCCTTCAGCAGAGAATGTGATGGCAGACACCCTCAGCAGAACCTCAGCACATTCTCATGAATGGATGCTTCACAGGGAGGTGTTCTTGGATCTTATTCACATGTGGAGTATTCCTCAGGCAGATCTGTTTGCCTCCTCCTGACAGATGCCTCTATTTTGCACCAGAAACCCACATCCACAAGCTTGAAAGGTGGATGTCTTCTCTTTTTCATGGATGGAGATGTCTCTTTATGCCTTACCCCCCTTCACACTGATTCAAAAAGTCCTTCTGAAAATCCAGAAGGACAAACCAAAAATCCTGCTGGTGACTCCCTTTTGTCCACAACAGCATTGGTTCCCCTACTACATCTATTAGCCAAGTGCAATCACCACAGGTTTACCTCACTGATTCAACCTACTCGCACAAGACAGGGGAACTCTCATCCACCCTCAGGTGCTCGACCTCAGGCTGACCTTATGGTTGATAGAATTCTGATCCCCTTCAGACACCTGTATTCTGAGGATGTCTGTCAATCCTTTTGTGGTGGAAAGGATATTCCGTCGATGGGGCCAACCTTGTTGCAGTCTCTTTGCATCTCTTCTGAACAACAAATGCAGCAGCTACATCACACTGATTCCCCTTCGGGGGGAGTCACTGAGAAATGCTCTTCTCCACAATTGGCCCACTGGTCTTCTGTATGCCTTTCCCCCAATTCCACTTGAATCCCAGTTTCTGTAGAAAGCCAACAGGTTTAAGAACAAGATAATTCTCATTGTTCCTTTCTGGCCCCGACAGATATTTTATTTATTTATTTTTATTTTATTTTACATTTGTTAACCGGGATAGTCCGACTGGATACATGTCCATTTTCAGCGGAGGCCTGGGGAGAAAAGCTCCAGTTAACTAGTAACTTGGGCATAATACAACAAGATCAGAATATAGTAAACATGCATTGAAATGTAGCTATAAATGAAAGAAGAATAATACATTGAATACATATTGAGATGCATACATGAAATAATTACATGCATTGAAATAATATATATTGAGATACAGTACTACATGAAATAACAGTTAAGGTTTATTTATACATTATAAGCCATATTAGGATATATCAGGATGCATAGAGTTATTAGGTACATTTTCTAGCTAATTAACATGGCAAAGCTGAGTATCACTAGTAGGGTAGTTGAAGGTAGGTAAACAATGTTATTAGCAGGGTAAATGAGGGGGAAGCAGGATCATCCAGTGGATGACCAGAGGCAGGTCCAGTGAATCCAGTAAGTGTGACTTAGCTTTTTTGAAAGCTGTATGAGAGGATTCAAGAGTTAAGGCTGATGGGAGAGCATTCCATGATTTAGCAACATGAGTAGAAAATAAGGAAACCCCAGCTGAATTATTCACATTGAGGGCCTTAAGTAGGAGCTTGTCACTTGATCGGAGAGGTCTTGAGGTGGTTTGAGGCATAGTTATGTTTTTTTAATGATGGTACCCTGTCTGGTTGTGTTAGTATTGTTGTAGTGGAGGAGGTGGGGAAATTCCAGCCAGTTGAGCTTTTGAGAGAAAGACAGTGATGGGTTTGATTGGCCAATCCAGTGGCAAATCTTACAATCTTCTTATAGCATGCAGAAAGATTTGTTTAGGTCAGACATGGATAAGTTAGTTAGGACAGGGGGTGCATATAATAGTGTTGAAAGGAGATGAGAGTGAGCAATGGTTGCTTTGCCATTATGGGATAGGAATGATTGATTCCTGTAAAGGCAGCCCAGTTTCTTATGTGTATTTTTAATTATCTGATTTACATCCAGGTCAAATTTTAGGTTATCAATTTCCACTCCCAGCAGTTTAGTATAGGAGTCAGGGGCAATTAATGTGCCATTGCTGGAAATTATACTAAAGGTTGGAAGTGGTTTGATGTTACGGGTGGGGGTAAACAGTAACAACTTATTTTTTTAGGGTTTAATATTAGGCAGTTGCTAATGAGCCAGTTTTCAATTGAAGTAAAAGTGGTATGGGTAAGTGTTTATAGTTCAGAGAATGAGGATGCAGAGCAGATAAGTGTAGAATCATCTGCATATTGAATGATGTTGGCATCAGGACTAGCAGTATTCCGGTCATTGATGAAAATGAAAAAAAGCAAGGGGCCAAGAACAGAACCTTGTGGGACCCCCATGGATACTGGTAGGAGAGAGCATATGCTTTCTGCCATTGAACTGCCAGTTGTCTTCCCTCTAGTTAGTTTTGAAACCAGGCAATAGAACGATTGTGTAAGGCCAGGTTTTGTAAAGAGTGTAAAAATTTGAGTGGTTAACCATGTCAAAGGTCTTTGACAGGTCTAGGAAGAGTGCAGATGATAATTTACCATTATTTCTGTGAAGATTGATGGTATTTGTAAATGCTAGTAATGCAGTAGTTGTGCTTTGGGCTGATCTGAAACCATGTTGAGATTGGGATAGGAGTCTATTGTTAGTGAGGTGTTGCATAAGTTGCTTGTGAATGCAACGTTCCAAGATTTTGGCTAAAGGAGAGAGTATTGCTATAGGTCTATAACTGGATATGTCAGTGGAACTACCACCTTTGTGCAGGGGATTACATGGGCAATTTTCCAAATAGGGGGAATAGTTGATTCAGTTATTGAACTATTAATAAGGATTGCAACTGGCACAGCTGTAGCATCTGATGCAATTTGAAGGAATTCAGCTGGGAGCTGATCAGTGGCTAAGGTTGTAGGTTTTAGTTTGGCTAGTAGTTTCTGATATAATCGGTTGGTGCTGATTGAAGGTTAAAAGAGAGGTCAAATAGAGGGGAGGTTGGGAGAAGATTGGTTGTGTGGTTTGGTAATTGGTTGGCAAGGGTTAGTATGGTTTCTGTAAAGTATGTATTAAAGATTTCAGCTATGTCACTTGGTTGTTATTGGTAACTTGTGGATGGGGTAGTAGTTTTGCCTGGTTGCAGTACTTTATCCCCGTCCAGAATTTTTTTGAGTTTTTTGATATATTGTTTGTAGATTAAGAAAGTAGTTTTTCTTATCCAGGTACAATAATTTTTTTGTGGTATTCCTAAGTTCATGGTAGAGCTGCTGATCTGTAGGGGATATGATCTTTCTACAGCGATTCCAGAGTTTGTTCTTTCTGTTATTTTTATTTTGGTTTCGTTTGTTAGCCAAGGTGCAATTTTTAGCTTGGATCTAATGGTCTGAGCTGGGGCATGTCTATCCAGGATAGACAAGAATATGGCATTAAAGTGCTGAACTGCCTCTTCCAGTGTTAGGTGGTAAAGTATAGCTCAGTTATAGTTTTTAAGTTCTACATTGAACTTTATGGGATTAAATTGTTTCTTGTTTCAAATGGTTTGCAGGACTGGCATATGTTTATGGTGAGACTTGAGTCTTAGAATAAAGGTGGGTTGGTGGTCACTTATAATATTGGAGAGGGTCCCTGATGTATAGGGGTGAGGGGTGTTATTAATGAGGATCCAATCTAAGGTACTCTGTTTTTTCCTTCTGATGTCTATTCTGGTAGTGATATTAATTACCTGTTTAAAGTTATATAGGTTTAGGTTCATAGTGGAACAGGTGTTCCAGTCAATGTTAAAGTCTGGATAGGTTTCCTGGGGCAGGTTTCAGATAACCATTGCAGAATGTTTTCAAGTGTGGTTATATTATTGCCAGGGGGAATGTATCCACATATATTTATATGTTTCCTACTGTTGATTCTGAGTTTGGTGACTAAAATTTCAGCATTAGTAAATGATGGATTTCTGTAGTTATTTTTATATCAAGGGAGTTTTTAAAGATTATTGCAACCCCTCACCCTTTTCTACCTTGGCAGTCTGCTCTATAGATGTTGTAGTCCGGTGGGAGCACTTCATTATCAGATATTGTTGGCTTTAGCCAGGTTTCAGTAAGGCCAACAATGTCTGCCGAGTAATATGACAATAAGGCATGAAAGTCATGGGTCTTTTTTGCTAGGCTTCTAATGTTCAAATTTATGATCATTAGACTTGTGGTGGGTCTTTGACATAGTTGGTGCCCATTGTCCAGGTTTTTATTGTTGGGAATTTGAATTTGTGAAGCTGGGCCAGGGTTAGGGTGAATGTCACCATGTTGTTGTAATTGGCTATACACTTTCAAGCGTAGTTTGTATAGTTTAATTGAAGTAAAAGTGTATATTTCTTTGTTAATGGTGATTTGGAACTACCTGAGATTTTTGTAAAGTATGTAAGTTTTAGGTAGAGATGCTTGTATATGGTGTGCACCCCAATGATATTAAAGTGGGTGGCATTAGTAGGTTTGGTGTAGGTATGGTCCCTTGGTTTTTTTAATGGTATACAGTGGTGAATTTTATAAGATGTATAGTAATAAGCTCCAGTGAGAGCTATGATGAGAATAGCTGTAAGAAATGTTAGAGGGAGGTTTTTGGGGAGTGGCATAGTGAGCCTGGGTGATGTGGAAGTAATGGGAGGGTATATGTAGGATGTATAGCAGAGAGAGGTAAATACCCACCATTTGAAATTCCACGTCAATGAAAACCAATCAGTGATTGCCTGTGAAAGGTAAGTGCATCAGGCACTGTTAAATACACAGAGCAACTATCCAACCTGTAGAGTAACAACTGTACTAGTGTTTTAGGGAGAAGATAGTATAATAAATGTGGATTAAGCTGTCTCTTGTCAGGAGCTATCTAAAGAGTAGCTCTGTAATAGAGAGGAGTGGTTTTCATAGTAGGAATTAAACTTATACAGTTGAAACATTTTATTTTACTCTTCCCTGTGTAAAACATTCACAGTATTTAACTGCACAATAGTCAAGCAGCTACACTGTTTTCCCTTATCTGGGGAATTTGTAGTGGCAGGCAAGTCTCTCACACTGAGGAAGTAATACGCAGCAGAGAAGAACAACAAGGAACTGTCAGCATTCCTTAAAGCACAGGAAGTGTTAGAAATCTTGATCTGTTGTTCAGCTGAACTTTATCTGGCCAGCCAGTAAAATATCCAAGTCTTAGGATATAGATGCAGAAAAGTCCTTATGGTTGATGAAACTGATTACCTTTGTGTAATATTTCCTGATTTAGAGATGTAGACTGTTCAGACGTGCTGTAAATACTAAAGTAGGAGTGGTTCACATTATCATGTTTCCTAAACACCAGCTTTATTTCTTTACAACTGCAGTACCCAGAAAAGGACATTGTCCCCACTGATCAGTTTGCCAAGTGTCACCAAGTAGTAAAAAAATCCACAAACAGTACCCTAAATCATGCATTTTAATAGGCTTTTTAACCTGATAGTACTGAATAGGCCATGGGTTGGAGGTAGAGAAAGTACTTCTATACAACAAATACGAACACAGTGTTTTCACTACTGACATCAATTGCTTTTCAAAGAACCCAAACTAATTAAACAAAAGTGTCACAAAATCTTATGGTTTCCCTTTCTGTGGCCTCACCTAATTCAAGAACTCTGGACTCTGGACCCAGCACAAGACCTGTTGTCCCATCCAGAGGGACTCATTCACATTAATCTCCAGAATTTCAAGCTCACTGCATGGTTTCTCCAGTTCAGATGCTTGCCAGGCATACTAGCCTTACTGTCCCAGTTCAACATATTATTCTAGCCTCTCATAAACCTTCAACTAGATGATTATACAACAGTAAGTGACAAACATTTTCAAAATTAGCTACAGACATCAGATTTTACCCTTATTCTGCACCCATTCACAAGGTCTTAGAATTTTTAACTTCACTTTTTGAGGCAGGAGCATACGAGTTCATCTAATTGCAATTTCAGATTTTCATGATGGTCTCAATGATACAACGCTAATGTCTCACAAACTTTGTAAAGCCTTTTAAAAGGAACCTTATTTATACGACCTCTATATAAGGATCTGTCTACTCCTTGGGGCTTGAATGAATTCCCCATTTGAACCATCTGTGAATTCTGATTTGAAGTATTTATCATGGAAGACCTTATTTTTAATTGCTATTACTTCTGCTAAAAGAATATCTGAGTTACAGGCCTTATCTTGCAAGCCTCCTTACCCAATCTTTCTGAAGGACATGGTTTTGCTATGAATGAATCCTTCCTTTTTACTAAAAGTAGTATCTGACTCTAGTATCAGTCAGACTACAACTTCCAGTTATTTGTCCCAAAATTTTCAAACCGTGGCAAATATTGTCTGCATTTACTAGATGTTTACAGGCAATTACATTTTTATTTTCACGGAACAAAGGAATTTAGAAAATGTGATCAGTTTTGTTTGTCCAGAAAAGCAGAAGAGAATGAAACAATTTCTAAGGTTACTTTGGATTAGGGGTCTATAGTATAACAAATGATCAAATGATAGAATGCTGTTTTATCGACCCCTAAACATCAAATTGCCAAAACAGTGAACGGCCGGAACAGGGATTTTTTTCCCCATGGAAAAAAATCGCTGGTCCCACCCCCAAAACAAAATCACACTAAACATTAAAGTGGGGGGCTTCACCCCACACACCCCCTTACTTAAATATACCAACTCTGAGATCACACTACAGTGGAGGAAATGGCACAACCCAAACAATGGCCCAGCGATTTTTTTTCCCTGGGAAAAAAAAATCGCTATTCAGGCTGTTCGCTGTTTTGCCTGTTCCATGTTTAGGGGTTGATGTAACAGTGTTCGATCGTCTGATCGTTCACTGTTCTAAAGTAGACCCTCCCTTAGTGGCTTAAAGATTGCATAACCTTTATTTATAACAAAAGGAAAATACATCTCCCAATGCCTGTAAAAGGACATTCTACAAGAGCAATAGACACTTTTGCAGTTTTCCATGCAAGAGCCTCTTTAGATGATATATGTGCTGTGGTTACCTGGGCATCCTCACATACCTTTATTACTCATTACAAGCTGGATCTGGTCTCTAGAGCTTGAGCATCCTTTGGCTTGATGGTGCTCAGGAACATTCTTCCTTGAGACCTCCCAGGATTTCAGTAGCTGGGGACTCTGTCCCACAGTTAAATCGTCAATTTTAACAATTGGCTAAAGTATTGGTGTCATTCAAAGGGGATCCAGTGTCTGTCAGCCTGGGATGACATGCTCGACAAGCCACATTGCTTCGCTAGGGACGGCTTGCACCTGTCACCCCTGGGTTTTCAAATACTGGCTAAGGCTCTTTCCTCCCCCATAGTGCCTTTTTTAGGCAAGGCTCAAAAGACAAACCCACCCCCATAGACAGCACAAAGAAAAAAAACTAAGGGTAATGCTGCTCAACCCCAGAAGTCTAAACCTCAAGATGCACACACTCGAGACTCTCCTCAGTATGGAGAATATCGATCAGTACTAGCAAGAAACTACGATCCCTCATAAAATCTTCTAAGGCCAGCTTTGAAAGAAAAATTGCAGACACTAAAGATAATCACAAGGCCTTCTTTAGTTATGTCAGAAACCTGGGAGGCAACTCCCAGATATGCTCTGAGTTAGTGCAAAATGACAAAAAATTCACTGAACCCATAAACATTGCCAACATCCTGGCAGAAATCCAAAGAATAAAAGCAGGCAGAGGCAAGGCTCCAGTTTCTTCAGCTGATTTATTACAAGACACACCTGGCAGAAAGGTTCAGTGCAAACTGCCCCCCCTTCCCTCCCAAAAGAGCAAATGTCTATCCCAACAGAGTGTAGCCTTCCTGAGATCACAGATGCACAGGTGAGAGCTGCCCTCTCCAAAGCTAAAAGTACAGCATCAATGGGACCAGACGGTGTCCCGGGCTGCGTCTTACACGAGCTCCAAGAAGAATAAAACCCTCATATAAAGTCACTGTTCAGTCTCAGCCTTACTACAGGATATGTTCCCAAGGAATGGCATACAGCAACAGTGGTCCCACTCCACAAAGGTGGTGCCACAACAGACCCCGGAAACTAACGCCCTATAAGCCTGACTAGCCTTGTCTGCAAAGCTATGGAGTGTATCATCATGGAAATCATAAACAAAGACATTGGGAACCTCCAGACACTGGATCCTACCCAATTCGGCTTCATTCAGGGCAGATCTTGCCTCTTGAACCTGGTTGACTTCTTTGAAACAGTTAGCAAAGCCATAGATGAAGGGAAGGTAGTCTACACAGCCTACCTGGACCTCGCAAAGGCCTTTGACACAATACCCCACTCGGGCATCATAAATAAGCTCACCAGCTTAAATATCAACCCCTATGTCACAAGATGGGTTGCAAACTAGCTCAGGGATAGAACCCACATGGTCAGAATAGCAGGTGCCATGTCAGACTCTAAACCAGTTACAAGTGGTGTCCCACAAGGCTCAGTCCTGGGACCTCTCTTGTTCGGTATATATATTTCTCCGAGGTACAGGCTAACACGGGTGGACTATGGCTGACCAAGTTCGCAGATGACTGCAAACTGGGTGCTATAATCGACTCTCTGACTGACACAAGCATCCTCCAAAAGGGTCTCACAGAGACAGATGACTGGTGCCAGAGCCATGGCCTAAAGCTAAATGCCAAAAAGTGCATAGTCATCCCTTTGGAAAAAACAAAGTGCCCACAAATTACCACATAGGTGGTAATCCATTAAGTACGGAAGAAGTAATTAGGGACTTGGGGACCCAAGTAGATAGCAATCTCTCCTTTGACAATCACATTGCCAAAGTGGTTAGAAAGACCTTCTATATAGCCCACCTTATCATGAAAGGGTTCACATCTAGATCAAGAGAGGTCATTGTGCCCCTCTACTCATCACTTATCAGGCCCATAATTGAGTACAATGCCCCATTTGGGATGTACCTTACCCGACAACTTCAGCAACTGGAAAGACCCCAAAAGTATCTCACCAAGAGGATCAAGGGGCTCAAACAGATGCCCTATGCAGTTTGGTTAAAGAAACTCCAGCTCTACTCAGTTGTGTACCGCCTACTCAGAGGTGATCTGTGTCTGATGTATAAAGCCATGTCCAACCCAGAATTAATGGACATGCTTCACCTCAGGAAATCTAAATCCCTTAGAGCTACATGCTCCAGGGACCTGAACCTCAGCACAGAAATAAATAGGACATGCTGGAGGGACAGATTCATATCTCAGAGGCTCCCCTCACTCTGGAACAAAATCCCAATCCATGTCAGGCAGAGCCCCTCACTGACCCTCTTCAAGAGAAATCTTGATGAATGGATGGGAGATTGTAAGTTTAACCCTGGAATCTCTTCTGTGTCACTGCTTGACAGAGGTACAGTAAACAAACCTTAAAAGGGCTACCTTCTGTGACCTACTATACAGAGGCACAGTCAACTAATCTAAAAGGGTGGTGAAAGCCAAACATACTCTGGCTAGGCTTATAAATGCCCTAGGGCAGATAGCCTAGTATCAACCTATGAATCGAAGATTGACAACATCAGATAAAGAAGTGTCTTACCATAACGTTCCACCTGTCTTGTCGATCTTAACTTATCCTTGACATTTTCACCCTCCTTCCCCCAACCTTTTGGGCCTCTTGGTGGAATGGATCTGTCCCATTACACTGAATTACTCCTTTATGATTACAGATATAGTCTTTATTCTATTATTTCTTGTCTCACTATTTTATGCAAACTCGATCTGAGGTAATCTTGAGAGGAGTATTATGGGTAGAGCTAAGTTCGAGAGTTTCTGGAAGGTGCAAGCTGGAATAATGGCCAAGTCGGTTCCAAGGTACAGAACCGAACCCACAGTCAAGGATAAATGAAAATCAGCAACACAGATGGAACGTTATGGTAAGACGTAACTTCTTTTTTTGCTGAAGTATTGCTGTTTTATACAGTAATACCAAATTAAGCATGCATATCCTAACTGTAAAAGCAAGGATGCATGCTTCAGTCTGTGGCACAGTCTGTAGCACAAGCTAACTGTAGGAGTCAAGTGTAGTACTGTAGTCAGGCATTGTGGGTTCAAATACCACAAGTAACAAATATATAGTAAAATCATTTAAAAATATTAAGTAGTTTAATTTCTACAGAAGTGGCATAAATGCCTTGCTGTTAACTTAATCTGTATAATTTGACCAAGCATATGCGCAATATATGTACATTGCAAGGATTACTTTAAGCAATCATTACATAGAGTTTGTAGTTGTTAGAAAGTATACTTAAATGTAAAAGTACAGATAAATAATTATTGTGGTAATGCATTGTATGTCACATACAATGGTATGAATTCTCTTTTTTTTCCTCTTACCCCACCTCTTGTTTCTGTCATATTTCTCTGCATGTCCTCAGAACGTTTCCATGTCACCCATCTCTAACAAATCACAAAATGCTTTACAGCACATGGAGGTAGGCCAACCCCTATGGCTCAGCCTGCCCCAGCTCCATCAGATCCTGCCCCGACACTCAGCACATATGGGACCCAACCTGGCCATACTGCCTCTGTTCCCCCTGCAGTAACTGAGCCCTCCACATCAGGTAGCATTACCCTGGCAGCTGATGCTGTGGTGCCCTCCAGGAATACTGGCAAAGGTGGGGATTTTATCAACTGACAGGAGTTTCCATGCTTGGTGTATTGAGTTGTGCACAGCACCATTGGTGCACGCCTATGCTGGATGGAAAAGATCCTCTCTTTTATGGTCTGCAGAAGATGTCAAGCATTCCAACAGCCAGTGGAGTAAAGGGACAGTGATGACAGCCCTGTGGATGAGGACTAGATTCTCAGTGCCCCCATGTTTGACTGGCATAAGCATCTATTGATGTTAAGTTGTCTATCTCACCTTCGTTCTTGCTGGTTGGGATCAGAGCCAATCCTCGGCTCCGACTCGGCCATCTTCTATAGCTCAAGAGCTGTTTACTAGCTCGAGGCTACCCCTTATCCCATGATGCCTAGCGCTAGCTACCCAGATCTCATTTGCCGCTTCAGCTGCGAGGTGTCATTTTACTGGCTCAGGCTTGTATTGGTTTACTTATAAAATGTTTTCTACTGAAAATTTTATTTTTTTCTAGGAGTTATTTATTTTTAGTCCTATAACTTGTATTAGTTTAGGTGTAATTATAGTCCTTCCCTTAGAACTCGTTTAAGTTAGAGAGTTCTCCCCCTCCCCCTCCTATACCTTTCTTGTCTGGTTAGTGTTTAGATTAGAGGCTTTCCTTCTACCTTCTCTTTAGGTAGCCGTTTGAGTTAGAGGCTTCCTAGTTATAAAAAAAAATATCTTTAGCTTAGTCTGTAAATACTGTGTGTTTCCTTTTTCTGTAATCTGTGTTTTGGTGTTAACTGTTGTGGTAATTTCCTTTTGGATACAGGATGTCTAAAGAATCCAAGGTGTCTGGATTCAAGAAGTGTGACTTATGCTGTCAGAAAATGTCTCTGACAGATGGGCACACTTCTTGCATCTATTGCTTAGGCGCTGTGCACCTGCAGGACTCTTGTTCTATCTGCCATGCATTTAGTCCAAGAGTTCTGCAGGAGTGTAAGAATAAACTTATTCTTAGGGGTCTTTTAAAGCCCCAGGATTCACCGGCCAAGAATCAGTCCGTGAAATCCCCAAAACCTTCCAAAGTGTTGGCTCCAAGCTCGGAGCTGTCTTTGGTTCAGACTTTACCTGCTACTTCGGTTCCGGCCAGAACTGATGAGACAATCTCCCCGTCGGCTCCTTCAGGATCTTCGGAGCCGTCACAGAGCCACAAGAGGCTGAGGTCCCCATCTCTGGAATCGATACACTCAGCTCCTCGGTCTCCCCTGCTTCAGAGTGAGCACAGTCACAGATCTTCCCACTCCTCTCGATCCTCTAGGCTCTCGGATCACGATGTGGAGAGAGTGGTCAGTAGGTTTCTGAAGTCACAGGCACTTGCCAAGATGTTGTCCAGCCCTCCTCAACAGGTGTCGGCTCCATCCACTTCTGTCGATGTTCCTCCTCCGACTCCCATGAGCTCGGAGCCTGAGTTCATTGGGGTTCGAATAGTGGAACCGTCGGCTCCGATAACCATTTCTCCTTCGGTGCCATTGTCGACTCCGATTCCCTCGATGGTGCTGTCCATCGAGGGATCTGTGTGCCGGGGCTCCCTCATCGGCTCTGAGGGGGCGAGTGGCATCGGACCCTTGTCTGACCCCGTTCTCCCTCTCAGAACTTCGGCACAGGTGAGCTCGGCTCCTACATCGGCCTCAGTGTGGAGAAGGATTCCAATTTCCTCAGAACTGGAGCCTTCTCTGCATCATGGCAGGGACACCTTCAATGTCATGAGGAGTGTGCTGGCCTCTTAGTCAGCTCCGCTATCGACTCCACTGGCTCCATCCCCAGTAGTGCTTGCGTCAAACTCTTCTCCTCCTCCTGACCCCAAGTGTGGGGAACCAGTGCTACAGGACACCCCATTGGGCATTTCCTCTTCTTCCGAGGCCTCCCCTGATCATTCAGAGGAGCCCCCTCATAAGAAGAAGTGCAAGAGGAAGCACATTGACTCCCCTGAGTCTGTCACTTCTGATACAGACTTAGATGATTCGGAAGGGTCCCCTTCTGAAGATGTTTCCTTCTTGGACAACCTAGAAATGCTTAAGCAGAGGGGGAACTGGAATCCCCTAGCCCCTACCGAGGATGAGTCTGTATTCCTGGATGCGTTCAGTTCCTGACCTTCCACCTCCTGGGTTTCTCCGCCTTTTGATCCACTTATGTCAGTGGTGGCTCGAAAGGCTTGGTCAGCCCTGGATACAGTGAAACCAACCCCGAGGAGACCTGGCAAGTTTATCACTGCACCCCTTGTTAAGCACTTCCTTACCAAAGGTGTTCCTGTGGATGCCATGGTGGTAGTAGCAGCCACTAAAAAAGAGTTAGCGGAAACTACTTCATCTGTCCATCCTCCTAACAAGGAGTCTAGGACTATGGATAGATATGGGAAGTGAATGTTTGCATCAGCGATCTTTTCTATGAGGTCACTGAATTATTTATGCCATTTTGCCCGGCTTCAGAGGGATCTCCTTAAAGAGCTCGGAGATACCCTTCAAGATCCATCAGCTGAGGGGGCTCAAGCTAAAGTGGCTTCCCGGCTGACGACCCTTAATTCTGTATTCAACTCCTCCATGAGGCTCATTTCCTATGCAGCCGATGGTGCGAGCCGAGTGCAGGTACAGGCATGGCCCTTAGGAGACATGCATGGATGCGGCTATGTAATTTTGCGGAACCCTTTAGAGCATCAGTCACCAACACCCCCTTTGATGGTTCCTTTCTTTTTGGACCACAGGGGAAAGACACTTTGACTAGTTGTGAGCAGGAAGGCAAGACTATCTCTGCCGTGGGAGTCCATTTTTCCACTCCTTCCAGACCATACCCCAAGGGTCAGAAGAGTGGCAAAATGTTTTCCAAAAATCCCAGGGAGCCTCGCTTGACATGTAGCGATTTTTCCTTCAGGGGCAGAGGGGGAAACAACAATAGATGCCACCCTCGTGGCAGAGGGGGGTCTGCAGAATCAGGGCAGCAGAGAATCCTTCTCTGAGAAGCCCATTCAACATCCCTGAAGGGTTGCCCGGCTGACCACCTCAGGAGGCAGTCGGGAGAAGACTTTCACTGTACCCAAAAGCCTGGCAAAATTTAAGGCAAGACAAATGGGTATGGTCAACTATATCTGGAGGTTACAAAATTCCTTTCTCTCAACCCCCCCCCTTACCATCAAGCAAATCCCTTCCAGATGTTCCACCCAATCTGAGGGACCAAGCAGTCATAGAAGTTTCAAAACTGCTAGAAAAAAGAGTCATCCAGCAAGTCCCGGCAGACCAACATGGATCTGGAACTTACTCAAGGTTCTTTTTGGTACCAAAAAAGACAGGGGACTGGAGACCGATTCTGGATCTCAGCAGACTAAACAAGTCTGTTCAAAGAACAAAGTTTCAGATGGTCACGCTACAGTCCATTCTACCCTTTCTGGGTCAGGACAATTGGATGTGCTCCATAGATCTCCAGGATGTGTACTATCACATCAAAATGGACAGGCGCTCCAGGAGATTCCTTCGCTTCTGGCTGGGAGCCAGTCATTACCAGTTCTGACCTCTGCCCTTTGGTCTCACCACAGCCCCCAGGGTGTTCACCAAATGTATGGCAGTGGTCACGGCTCACGTGAGACGTCGAGGATTCCAGGTGTTTCCATATCTAGATGACTGGCTCCTTACTGCTACCACCAGGCATCAACTTCTACAAGCCAGGGACTACATAATCACAATTTGCTCCCAGCTAGGCATTACAATAAACTTCGAAAAAATCTGCCTTGTTGCCATGTCAATCTATTACCTATATAGGAGCAGACTTAGACACAAGGAGTATGTCCACAAGGCTACCGCCAGACAGGGTGGCCACTATTTGCCAGCAAGTACAAATTCTAATGCAGTGCAAAAGGGTCCAAGTCAGGTTAGTCCTTCAAACTCTGGATTCCATGGCAGTGGCAATTCTTCTAATCCCTCTGGCCTGCTTTCACATGAGAATCCTTCAGTGGCTTCTGTTCACACAGTGGTCTTTTCAACAGCTGCCCATGTCTCACATGATCATGATTACAGAAACATGCAAAAGGCACCTTTCCTGGTGGATGGTCTCCCCACTAGTGTCTCAGGGCAGACCATTCATTCAGTCCCCTCCAGTTGCCACAGTGACTACAGATGCCTCCCTGATAGGGTGGGCGGGACAGTCCAAGGCACTTGGCAGCCTCACAAGTACCATCTGCACATAAACGTCTTAGAAATGAGAGCCATGCTCCTAGCATTGCAGGCTCTTCAGGACTCTCTCCCTTCTGGGATCATTTAAATCCAAATGGACAACATGTCAGTGGTGTGGTACATCAACAAGTAGGGCGGAACCAGGTCCTATCCCCTATGTCGAGAAGCACTCAGACTCTGGCAGTGGGCGATTTCCTCTCAATGATTTCTGATTGCGATGCACATCCCTGGAAGGTCCAACGTCATAGCGGACAGGCTCAGCAGAGCTATTCTCATGCCTCACGAATGGTCTCTGAATCAGGTAGTTGCGGATCTGATCTTCCGCAGATGGGAACAGCCTTGCTGCGATCTTTTTGCCACCCCCTTCAACAGCAAATGCAGCAACTACTACTCCCTTCTTCTACTTCCTGGTCACTCTCCCAGAGACGCTCTAGTCCACGATTGGCCTCAGAGACTTCTTTATGCCTTCCCTCCATTTCCTCTGATACCAAAACTCAAACAGAAAGCTATTTCGTTGGGTTGCAAAATGATCCTCATTGCCCCCTACTGGCCTCGACAGATATGGTTGCCATTCCTGCACCATTACCTTCTCGAGCAGCCCTGGACTCTGGATCCTATTCCAGACCTACTGATTCATCAGTCAGGCGGGCTGCATCAAACCCTCCAAACACTCCAGCTCACAGCTTGGTTGCTCCACTTCCAACCTTAGCCAGGCTTCCCAGCATTTCCCCAGCCGTTCATGAGATTATTGTCTCTTCTCACAAGTCCACCACCAGAAAGACTTATGCTAGCAAATGGAAACGTTTTTCTTGTTGGGCAGAGGCTAGGAACGTAGATCCCTTTTCAGCCCCAGTCCACGAAATCTTGGAGTTCCTAGCAGAACTTTTTCATTCTGGGTCCGCTTCTGCTACAATCAGGGTTCAATTGATGGCCATCTCAAACTTTCATGTTGGGTTGTCTAATGCAAACATTATGTCTCATAAGCTATGTAAAGCTTTTCTAAGAGGGACTACTCTCCTTACGCCCCCAGTGAGAGATTCCCCTCCTCCTTGGGACCTTAATTTGGTACTAACCTCCTTAATTATGCCCCCTTTTGAACCTGCAGCGTCCTGCTTCATAAAGTTTCTATCTTGGAAAACTCTCTTTCTTGTAGCTATTACTTCAGCCAGACGCATCTCTGAACTTAAGGCACTAAGTGTTCGTCCTCCGTACTTAGTTTTTCATAAGGACAGGGTTGCTCTGAGGACTAATCCTTCTTTCCTTCCGAAAGTCTGCTCAGAAGATAATCTAAACCAATCTATAGACCTCCCTGTGTTTTTCCCTAACTACACCAATAAGGCAGAATACAAATTACACCAATTGGCTGCTCATAGACAATTGCGTTTTTACCTGCATAGAACGAAGGATATTAGGAAGTTGGACCAACTTTTCCTTTCCTATGCTCAAGGCAAATAAGGTCTCCCAGTTTCCAAAGTGACCTTATCCAGGTAGTTGTCTCACATTATTACCTACATCTATCAACTGAGAAACAAAGAATTGTCTATCAAACCGAAAGGTCATTCTATTAGGGCTTTGGCCACCACTGTAGCCTTCCAGTCTAGGTTGCCCATGGACTCTATCTGTGTAGCTATGTGGACAAACCCTCATAACTTTATTTATCATTACAAGTTAGATATGGTCTCCAGGAGCAGAGCTAACTTTGGTTCCACTGTTCTGAAAAGTCTGTTCCAATGAGCCGCCCAGGATTGTAGGTGCTAGGGATGCTGTCCCAACCAGCAAGAATGAAGGTGAGATAGATAACATAAAGAAGTTATGTACCTACCATAACGTTCCATGTTAGTTGTCTTCATCTCACCTTCTTTCTTGCATCCCCCCTCCATCCCCCTGTCCTATTGGACCGAGAAGAGTTCAGGTTTCACTGGCTGAGTGTCCTTTGGTTTGTTCCTCTACTGACTTAGAGAGTATGACGGGTATGCTCAACTATTTTGTTTGGAGGGGTTCATTCTATAGCTATGGCTGGGGTTAGCTATTTCAAACGAGATGTGGGTAGCTAGCGCTAGGCATCATGAGATAAGGGGTAGCCTTGAGCCAGTAAACAGCTCTCGAGCTATAGAAGATGGCCAAGTTGGAGCAGAGGATCGGCTCCGATCCCAACCAGCAAGAAAGAAGGCGAGATGAAGACAACTAACATGGAACATTATGGTAGGTACATAACTTATTTTTCCCTCCCTAACCCTAGTTCCCCCAACCTGTCATGTCCCTCACCATCCCTTTGTCTTTTCTTGTTTGTCCTGTTTGTTTGCATCTGCTTCCTCACCTACCCTACTTACCTGGCACAGAAATTCCTATGTCTTTTACCCAACGTTTCTCACTTACTGAAGTAACAAAAAAAAAAAAAAAAGGACACCTATCCCACAAAAAAAAAAAAAAATCATCCCATACATAGCTCTCCACTTTGCACACATGTCTTATTGACGCACTGGATTCAGTCCATTTGGCTATACAACATAATTGCATTATTGTCACCCCTCTTTGTTGAGGTGACAGTCCAAATTCAGTTAATATTCTGTACAATTTTTTATTTTACACCATTGAAGATGTGGATAGCTATGGTTCTTTCCTACCTCCCTCCTGCACATTCCTATGTTGCTTTCCCTTTTTTCTTCCCTTGCTTGCCCCCCATTTCACCATTTTCACACCTTTAATCTGGTCAAAAAATAGACTCACATACCACACACACACAAGTGAAAAAAAAATGAAACCCTTCACTTTTGTCTTCAGTGTTTGCATAGAGTTTAGCACTGTGCACCAATGCCTAGCAGTGGTGAACAGCTCCATAATGGTGTGGTTACTGCCATGCAATGCTGCTTAAACACACTGCGCTAAGGTAATGCACGAATGTAGAATAAAGAATTATTTCATTGCATTATAAATATATTTAAAACTATTAGATACACCTGTATTTGAACCCTGTATCATCTTGGCTCAAAAATAAATCTGTCATTGCATTTACACCTTCTGCCATAGGGTCAGCTAAGCAGCAGGTGTTTTTTACACTCAGTACTATCCACACCACTGACTCCTCTTTACTTAATGAGATTGTGCAGAAGTAAAACAATAGAACTCTCATAATTTTATCAGTGAAGTAGAGGGTCACATTTGCTCATTGCTTAACTGTGTGCAAATGAGGAAAGCAGCATGTGTGTGTATCTCGCATGTGCACTTTGCCATCCATCGCACAAACCAGCTGCTCAGTTGTGCACCATAGAAAGTGCACATTAACATATATTACTTATGTTTACTGCCCATTTAGTAATCATCCAATGAAAGTACATGTAAAAACATAAAGGGAAGGAATGCTTTAAGGAAAGAGCACACATGTACACTGTAGCCATATGTTACCTGCACCCATGCACTTGAAACCTGGTCTCTCAATACTTGTTTCCAAAAATATACCAACTACACTATTGAAATAAATAAATAAATGCTTTCTTATATACCATGTACATCTTCATACAGTCAGTACATTCAAATTTTCCAGTACTTGTAGAAATGTGGACAGCTGTTTGCATGTAGTTTGCAAAGCTGTTGTTTTAAAGTATACCTGCACATTGAAACACAACAGCAAATGCTACACTTTGCACAGTCATCAGTCTAGTAACATGCAGATCTTTAATATCTTGACAGTTGTACATGACTAGCCACCCATTTCTGACAGGCTTCCCAACATCTATCAAGCATCCAATGCTGATGTCATCCACTATAATTTATCCAACAACATTGTAAAAGTCAGACTTGTGCCATGGCACTTGTATTACGTACTGAGTTTGCAAGTTGGTGTACTTAGGTAGGGGTTCTAATCTCACTGCAGTCAACTGGTGTGCATCTAGTTTGAAGAGCATAACTGCATTCCTGTAGTCATCAGTACAATCCCATGGAGTACCAGTATTTTGAAAGTTGTACATCCCTACACATCCATTTCATTCAGGCCTCCCAACATCTTCTCTTAAACATCCATTGAGGATGTTATCCATTATAAATTGTCCTGCAGCATTATAAAAGTCAGACTTGTGCTGTGACACTTGCGTTAAGTACTGAGTTTTCTAGTTGTTGTACTTAGGGGTTCTGTTCTCACTCCAGTTAACTCATGCATGCGTGAGTTTGTTCACTTGGTTGACATTCCAGACACAATTTTACACCATGTGGGACATTGCTATTACCATCTTCTTCTCACCAGACACTGCAGCTATAAAGTGTTGGATGCTATAAAAGCTAGGCTTGTGCTGTGGCCTTGTGTTAAGTACTGTGCTTTGAAAATATGTAGTGATTTTATTCTCAGTACAGTAAACTGTGTGTGCAGTCAATGCTCACTGGTGACAATTTTAGAATATGTAAGTCCAAAGTATGTCAAGCCCTTCTCCGAACATCTCATTGTAACATACAATGACAATATCATCTTGTATAACATGCACTCTGACAGTATTCAAGACAAACCTGTGCTGTGGCAGTAACATTAATTACTGTGTTTGCAAACTACTTTACTTACATATGTAGGGGTTCTAATCTGACAGCAGGCAACTTGCGTGTCTGTACATACACCTTTCACTTTTGAGACAATTTTACATAGGGATGTGACTCCACATCCATGCCCTACACTTCTCCCAACATGTTCTCCTTAGCAAAGATGCTATCATACTCCATAAAGTACAATGTGACAGTGTTACAGTCAGCACAAGTCTAAGTACTTGTACCTAAATTGCTTTTCTGTACAATTGTAATACCTGCACTTGTTTAAAATCAAGTTAAGTTGCTTGCCCGTACAGTTGTATAAGTTGAATATGATGAATATTATGTTACAAGGACAGTAAAGCAGCTTTTTACTGTTTCATTTACTCCTCAATACTGCTTTTCTACTTACATTGCTAGTCCTCATAGTGCTACCTTTTTAATCAGCTATAATAACTGGTCATCAGTTCATACCCATTCCTAGAGTGGATTTATTCAATGTATGTTATGCTCATTTAGAATTATTTTGTATTTAATGTATCATACTTGCGATCACCAAATATAACTGCTATTGTGAATGGCGTGATCTTAGACTGTGCACAACATTGCTACCTCTCCTGTGCTATTGTTTATTTAGAAGTGCTTATTGATCTGTTCACAGCTAACTCCTCCTTTTTTCTCTGCTTGTTCTCTTCATAACCCTGTAGCTAATCCCTGTACACAGCACCTCACCACTCTCATTTAACCTGATTTACCTGCCTGTGATTTCAATACTGGGAACTTGGACAGTACTGGCCACCTACATTGAAGAAAGTACGTTAATCACCCAACAGTTGTTAACCAAAGCCTAACGTTTCTTTTTTTTTTTTTGCTTTTTTGTACTCTGCCAGGGTTCTAGTAGCATGCACTCCCTGCATGGTAGGCTCCTCACTGCTATAGTAAATCTAAGTAGATCAATCTCACTGTTTACAATCACACCCTCAAAATGTGATTTATACTGTTCATAGCTTCCATTTTACTAAACTATAGCCACATTAGGTCCTATCTAGTACCCACTCCAGTGTCAGAAGTACCTGAACTAAGTCACTGCAATTCTAGCCCAATGGAGTTTTGCAATAAGAAGTACATGCATGCAGGCAAACTGTTTGTGAAATCCGCACTAAAACATTCATTTACCACCTACCTAAAACCATTTCCTTGCCTCCAACTGAAATGGCTGATTGTTTTTTCTTCCTCTGCAATCTCTCAATAGACCTGGTTTCTACCCGTTTTGTTCACCCTCCACTCTGCTCTAGGCTCACACTGTTCCCCTACACTACTCCTATTCCCACCCACCCCAGCTTCCTGTAACTTATACACTAACCACCACACCCCTGCTTACTCGTCACCAATCATCCACTACTTCCACCATAAAAACACTCCCACCAGTTGCAATCTGCATACCCTACCACTACCCACCCCCACACCTCCAAAACCACCTCAACCACAACTCCTAACCCTCATATCCTGCAATGCTCATCCTTTCTACCTACTTCTATCTCACTCTCCCACTACTTACCATTCTCTCACTCACTATCTCTTATCATATACAACTGTCCATTCCTAATAGGTCCCCTACAGCATCTTATAACCCAACTCTAATACAAAACACCCACTCATTCATCTTCCCATCACTGTATACACTTGCCAACAACTACCTTTTTAAATACAAAACATCTAAACTGGCCACCTTCAATTGGAAACCTAAAACAAAGCTCAACTATTACTTCCCCCTCCATGTACTCCAAAAATATACCAATAAATAACTTAATTGTCTCCAGTGATATTCACCCCAACCCTGGCCCCACTCCCCCATCTCCACATGTATCCCAGCAAACTTCATCCCTCATCCCTACCCCTATCTTCCAAAACCCGCACTCCTAGTTCAATAACCTAATACACAAAGACCATCTCTATCTACTCCCTAAATGCTCAAAGTATTCTTAAAACCACAGAACTGCATGCCTGGATTGCCCTTAACTCCCCACATTTACTTACCATATCTGAAACCTGGCTTAAAGCTACTACTCCCAATACTGAAATCTTACCACCTAGCTATAACAACATCTGCTCTGATAGAGCTCCAAAGAAAGAGGTGTTGCCATACTTTTTTTCAGATCAACTAAACCTCTCACCTCTTACCATACCTGTTCCAAATTTTCATCCCGCTGAAATACTCATCTTGAACTGTCATCTAAAGTCACATAAGAAGTTTGCCATAGCATCCCTATATGCACCACAAGGTTATATCCCCATTCTTGAGAATATTCTGTCCTTGGTTCTCCCTCAATATAACCTATGAAACTATCATACTAGGTGATATGAATATAGACTGTTCCAAACAAACTACCTCCCCACAATGTAGCATCAGTTTACATGATTTCTACCAACTTATCTCCTCACCCACTCGCATGCATAGATCTTCATCTTTCATCCCAATACTTGATTGGATCCTTACTAACAAAACCACCCTCTATCACAACCCATGCACACCCCTACCAGATACCTTGAGTGACCACCTCCTTACGTGTATGCAAAGCTACACTCTCCAAACACCTAAGTCACATTCTTATTGAGACTGTTGCAAACTGTTCGACTTCAATCCTAATTTATTCATCTCCTTACTTTCACAAACTAACTGGTCAATCCTCCAACATCTCCCTCTCAACGAAGCTGTCTCTACATTTAATCAAATATTTCTTGACATTTTTAATTCCCTTGCCCCAAATAGGAGAATTAGGATTAAAGCCAACTACACCCCCTGGCTAACTAAGGAAACTCGATAAATTATGCACAAATGGAAAACTTGGCTAAAAACCAAAATGCCATCCCTTCTTCAAAACTACAGGCAACTCCTGAACCTTTCTAAACTATTAGTTAATAAAGACAAGAAAACATTCTACTCCATACCTCAATTTAATAGAAAATCTAAACCACAACAATACTATAAACAAAATCCTTAAACCTGGAAATCCGACCACACCCTCCCCTACCCAAATAATACCCCACAAGTAACTGCCAACCTCCTCAATCACTACTTCATTGATAACAATTCAAAAGTTAACATGCAACAATCACAAGCCTAGTTCCCCTCCCACACCCAATAATGCACACAGCAATAATCAATTCTCCATAAACCTCTCTCAGATACCTATATCAAATCCCTACTCCTCAAACTCAAAACCCGGATCACACTCTGCTGACAAGCTCCCTCCTGTTTTCCTCAAACTTGCTACTAATTCTGTAGCCTTTCCTGTCACCTTATTAATCAACAGATCCATTCAAGAGGCCCCAGTCCCAGACAATTGGAAATCCTTTTACACCACCCCCCTGCACAAAAATGGAAAAATGTATTCACCGACAACTACTACATAATTTATCTCAACATAACATAATAGCAAACTGCCAACATGCCTTTAGGCCATCACACAGTACCACAACTGCCCTACTATCTTTTATAGATACCATGAATAGAAACCGCAATAACAATAACCTCTCATCTGCTCTCTCTATTGACCTCTCAAAAACTTTTGACATGGTCAACCATGCACTTCTCATCAACATTCTAGAATCCCTTTATTTGACTGTCAGACTATTAAATGGTTCAGGTCCTACCTTAGTAATAGGCAACAAGCAGTTCTCTGGCAAAACAACATATCATCCCTTCAGCCAGTTACCCTCAGAGTCCCTCAAGGCTCTATTCTAGGACCACTTCTCTTTTCACTATTTATCAATGACCTCCACATAGCAATCCCTCAAGCCACCTGCATAAAATACACAGATGATTCTACGCTAGTATGAGCAGCAAATTCCCCTTCAGACTAACATAGTAGAAACATGGTTTACAAATAGATGCCTCCTTCTCAATGCTAAAAAAACTAAGCTCCTTCTCTTTACACCCACCAACAAATCCTTGCCCATAGATTTCTCAGTTTTTTCCAGTAATGGCACTATTATACTTCCTGACACAACCACTAAACTGTTAGGAATGACTATTGACAATAACCTTACTTTTGACAGCCATATAAATAACACTATCAAAACTGTCAACAGAAAAATAGGCTCCTTATATAGGATCAAACCTTTCCTAACTCCTATAGATAGAACCACATTTGCTCACTCCCACTTAATCTCAACGCTTCTGTATGCCTCACCCATGTATACTAACCTAAAGAAAAATAATCTTACCAAACTAACAAATTCCTATAATAACATCGCCAGATTTGCCACTGGCAATCCCTTTAGAACCCACCACTGTCTGAATCTAAGGCAACTAGGCTGGCTTGAACTTCAAAACCAGCTGATAGTATCCCAACTCACCATTGCCCACAAGATCCTCTACCAACCCAACAGCACTCCTATACTTTCCAATCTCATCCTCCCTTACAAAAATCTGAATTCCCTGCACTCTTCTAAGAAACTGCTTGCTTGCATATGCAAGTCTAAACCTGGCTGGAGACTCTCTTTTTTTCTAACACAGTGGGAAAAAACTGGAACCTACTGCCCAATGAACTAACATTACTTCCTTCCTTCCTTGCCTCTCTTTAAACATAACCTCAAAAAACACCTCAAAACACACTGGTTATGCCCCTGCAGCAACCCTGACTAATCATTTACTTTTTACTAATTATAGCTCCTTTTACTTCTTATTCCTCCTATTCTTACTTAAATTACTAACACCCGTAATGGATTGTTACATGCTAATTCCTTGTAAGATAACTGATGCTCCTAAATTAATATGCTGATAAACTCTCTCTAGTATAAGTATTAAACTTATTAGAGTAATTTCCTACTCTATATTATTATTACTTGTTGTACAGCATACTTTTTATTTCTAGGTAGTACTTCTTGTTGTACTTTTATTATAATCCTTTCTGTTAATTTTTAATTTTTAAGTTCTATAATTGCCGGAGCTTTTCTCCCTGGGCCTCTACTGAAAATGGAAATATATCCAGTTAGACTAGCCCGGTTAACAAATGTAAAATAAATAAATACCGATCCGTATAAATATAGGCCCATAGCTATACTTCCTCCTTATCTAAAATACTTGAAAAAAACATCCATACTCACCTCATGAACTATCTGCTTACACTCATACAACACTGCTTCAGGCCACACCATAGCACTGCCACAGCACTACTGTCTTTCACCTACCTAGTAGCTGAGTCCAGAGACAGTAATCAACTAGTGTCCTGCCTTTTCCTTGACGTCTCTAAGGCCTTTGATACTGTCTCTCACCCTCTACATCTGTCAAAACTGTCTAACCTCAACCTCTCTGTAACCACTGTCACCTGATTTACTAGTTACCTATCCAATAGGCAACAGTCAGTCAGATATCTCTCTTCCTGCTGTACCTTCCTATCTATCAAAACAGGAGTTCCACAGGGCTCCATTCTTGGACCTCTACTCTTTAATCTCTTTACCAATGACCTCCACACTGCCTGTAGACAATCTTCTCTTATTCAATATGCAGATGATTCATCACTCCTTACCTTCTCTAACTCCATCTCTAACCTCCACACACACACACACACACACACACACACACACACCCAACAGTCCTTCCTATCTATTGAAAAATGGCTGTCAGACAACCAACTCATTCTAAACCCAAAAAAAGAAAAAAACTCCTTCTATTCCTACCTCACCCACTAGCACACCACAAAACCACCTTCTCCATTACATCCCTTGATAAAACTACCATCAAAGCAGAGCCCCACACCAAACTTTTAGGGACCATTATTGATGACAAATTGAAATTTAATTTGTACGTTCAACAATGTATATGAAAAAAATAAATTAAAAGCTTGGACTACTATATAGAAATAAAAAATTCCTATCCCCTGACACTAAGCTCTCCCTTGCTCAAGCATTCCTACTTCCCTCCCTTCTTTATGCTGCTCCAATCTTTACTATCTCCAGTCCACACTCCTATCTAAGTTAGAACAAACATACCATAAAATAGCTTGTTTTGCCACTAATTCACTGTATCACTCACATCATTGTCTTTCTCTCAACAAACTCCAATGGCTATAATTTGCCCAACAACTTCAGTTTACTCAGTTTGGAATCCTATACTCCATTCTCCATAAACCTGCAGCTTGCCCTTCCCTCGTCACCTATTACACTCCCAGTTGCTCCCTTCGTACATCAAATCAACAGCTCCTTACCATTCACAGACCTAACAAAAACATAGGTAAACTCCTATACAAACACACTGTAGTCCAGGCCTGGAATAAACTTCCATCATGCATAGGAAACACCCCCCACCCCCTGCTCTTCAAAGAGCAACTAGAACAAGTTCTATTTGACTCAAGAACTTGCTCTTGTAATCACCCCACCTGATCATGGCTTAATCTTCTCCACTAACAATCAAGTCCTTCTGACTCTCTTTCTGTTCCCTACCCATGTAACACTATTTGACTCATTCATCTTACCTCTTCCCATTTTACTAACCCCCTACTTTGCCATCCCTAACTTTCCACAACATTTTAAAAATAAATAAACTAGGTTGATGTTAAGTTCTTAAAATAATTGAATTATATTTTTTTCAAGTCACGCACTATATATTATGAATTGTATTTTTTTCATGTCTCAGACTATGTATTACTTTACTCCGTTTCATTATGTAAAACCTTGCTCAATTGTAATTTCTTATTTTTTATTTGTCTTTCTATACATTGTATATTGTAAGTGTTCTGAAGCTTTTCTCCTTGGGTCTCCACTGAAAATGGGCTCTTCTGCTCAGCTGGACCAACCCAGTTAACACATGTCAAATAAATAAAAAATAGATAAATACATACGTGGTATTGCTACTGTGACATTGCATGACATTCATATTCTATACCTACACAGGTGTAATGTTCAAATCAGGCCCAGTCTACTGCTGCATGTGTGGTTGGTGGTACTTTATGGCCCATTGTGTGATCTTTGGAATAATTCTTCATTGCACTACCACTTGGAAAACCTTTCACGTAGCCCTAGGAATCCATCATCCTTTTTCCACTGACCACATGACATCCTTCCTGCAGAGGAGTGGAGTATATCCTAATGTCAAATATGCATACACACATCATGAAGCAGGATCTTTCCATGAACCTCTGCAAGCCATCTCAAGACCACTGTATGTGTGATTGCTAATTCTATCATAGTGTACATGTCCTATATGGACAGTGGCAGGAGGTATACAATCAAACAAGTACACACATATGTACAATAGGCTATCTTCCATAATATCGATATACAGATCTTTACAGGGTGTAATAATGGCTAGTATTTCATGTGATGTTGGCTCTTAGCCTAATAATGTCCTATGGCCCTATGAATGGATCACATCAATATTGCTGTTACTGATGTGCTATATTGAGGTGTAGATGTACAGTATGGCTACAAAAGGGTCTTACAATCTGTGATGTGAGCTAATGTATTTATGGCCAGTGATGCCATTGCAGTACATGCTTCTTCTATAACAGCTGTAGTAATATACCGCCTGAGAAATGTTGACATGGTATGATACACTTATCCTAATGTGCCACCAATATACATATGTGTTTTTCTAGTGGAGCAAATCAACCTTCTACACAGTTCACATTTTGCCATCACACTGACACTTGCAGTATGGCACAGATCTGCATGTGTCCACATGCCATCATTAAATTCTCTGTAACATCAGTATCAATTCATGTTGATTACATAGTCACATAAGTCTTGTCTCATACACATGGTTGTTATTCTGTGATATGCACAACCAATGTATCACATGTTTTGATACAATTGCAACCTTGTGGAATTCATTGTATGTGCAGTTGTGTTGCTACACCCAAGGATTGTTGAGCAACATTGTGTGACTATTAGCATTTGTGTCAGGAAGTGTTCTGCATTAGCCACAAACTGATCTCAAATGTGTCCTGATGTGATATCAGGCAGCTCAAACACAGCTTGCCCATGAAACAAATATAGGCTTGTGTTGTGCAAGTGAGGTAAGTATGTGATATTGGTACAGATGCGTGCATAGCAACAATGTGTGAAATGTGATAAATAACCAAAGCTGTATGGAGGTCTTGGACTTCCAAGATCGCTGCACATTGAGTAGCAGATTAATACTAGCTCTCCCAGTGTGAAAACAGAAACTCAGCAGAGAAGACCAGTAGACTTATGTTTGTGGGTAAATTTCAGTAACTGGCTAGTAAGTGTACTACATGGATGCTAGCAAAAAAGAATACAGAGGACCCAGAAAAAATCAGCTACAAAAAATGAGGAAGAAACACTGACTGAGGAAAGTTCTGCAGCTGTTCAGCAAAAAGCAATGCAGTCTGCAGACATGAATTCCAGTAACCTACAGTAAAATATAAGACAACTGCACACAGACATGGTTAAAATAAACAAAACGCTGATGGAGTATATCAACACAAGTAACAGAAGGTTGGAAAAATGGAAGAAGCTTTAAACAGATATTCAGATGAGGTGATAAAGCTGCAAAACTCAGAGGTCGAAATGAAGAAAAGGCTGGCTGAATATGTGACTGAAGAGATGTTAAAAAAATGCAATTAGAGGACAGATCACATAGGGAAAACGAGATTTTCAGGTATACCAGAGAAGCTGGCTGGAACAGACTGCATTAATTTTATGAAAGGACAAATAAGCAACTGGCATGGTATTCCATAGCAGGAGTTGCTAGTTGAAAGGGCACATGGCTATGAGAAAGCAACCTAGACGTTTAATAGTAAAGATGGAATCCCACCAGCAGAAGGAGTTGATTCTGACAAAATTGTGGCAGAAGGACAAAGTACTAAAAGTAAGAGACAGTAGATTAGAGCAAATGTATTCCACTATTCAGGGAATGTCAAGATGCAGGTGTGAGATTTAAACTGCTGTACCCAGCTGGCTTTCCTTTGAGGGACAAAATAATTTTTTGATGAAGTACATGCTAAGGAGGAAATACAAAAGCTTGTCCAACAAAAAGTAAGCTGTGAAGCAGAAGGAGATTTTACTTTTGGTTATTCTGGTAATAAAGACCACAGAGAGAGGCTATACCTTTGAAACCTTATCCACTGTTTCAGTGGAAAATGTTGGCGAGATGGAAGGGAGCATAAGAGTTCACTAAAAGAATGAGAGTACGTTGGAAATGAAACAGAGACAGGATTTGGAAGATGGAGGTGAACAGGAATAAAACCAATAACTTAATGTGGGTTTACAATGCAGTAATTATATTTGTGAAATATAATGTAAAAAAAAAACCTGGATATATTGGACTTTTTCAGAATTTGTTGGAGTTGTGGGGGACTCTAAAGCATCTACCCTACTTCATGTCATTAATGTTCAGAAAAAGTGCTTTGGGGAGTGATAGAGTAGGGAGAATGGTAACTGTAAGTAAAGATGTTTTTCTTCAATAGTACTTTTGTTGTGGTGTGTGTTTTTTTATATACTATAAAGTAAAGTTTTTTTCAGGTATTTTAAGTGTAATAGGGATTATAAACAGGTGCTGTTTTTTTTCTTTCTCGCATCTTCTCTCATTTAGTTTAAAAGAAAAAGCCTAGTTAAAAAGACACGATAAGAAAAAATAATGTGCTTTTTTTCATTATTGCATAGAAGAATGACTGGATTAAGGACTTTAGATTAGTTTGGTAACATGTTTTTAGAGAGAGCAAATAAATGAAAAAAGAATATTGAATATCATGAGGCTTTCTTCTAGCAAGTACATGTTTGCTTAGTAGCAGTTCTGCAGGTGGTCGTCATCTTTCCATGGAAACAGTCTAATAAAGGGAACCTGGCTGTCTGGTTCTCATGTCTCCATGGAGACAGTCTTTAAAGAGAAATTGGTTACTGTCTGGTGGAGAGTGAGTGGCTGGGGAAAAAGAGAAATTGGCTAGGACATAATGTTCTCTGAAAGCATTCAGGGTTTTTTCCAGCTGGGAGAACTATAAAGCTAAGACAAAACCAATTAGCAGGACAGGCTGCAGCATGCATTTTTGCATGCATAACTTTTCTTTTAGGTTAACTTAAGTCTGTGAGTGTGGCTGTCAGTTTGGGACTTTTGTTCCTATTAGGATGGCAACACTTTAATATTTGAAGAAGTACATAGGCTTGCCTGTTAGTATTAAGTTAATGAGTTTTGGGGGATATTTGGGGGCTTTCAGTAAGATGGGGGTTTGTAGGATGTGACGAGACAACTGTATAAAAGTTCAACCTGCCAGTGTATGCATTTAACACAAAAGCTGGAACTAGACATTTAACAGAATATGTGTTATGCATAAAATGTGGGACTAGTGACTAATGCAGTGATGCTTTCTGTAATGTCTTTAAATGTCAACAGTCTCACAGATAAATACAAAAAAGAGTGGTGAACTATATTGAAAAATGTAAAGTGTAGATGGCTATGTTGCAAGAGACACACATGGAAAGAACCGAACATGTGAGTTTGGTAGAGAGGGGTTTCAGGATGATTTTTCAGCAGAGTGCCCGGCATGGGAGATGAGAGGAGTCCTTATGTTAATTGCAGGAGGAGTTCTAGTGGTGATGGAGGATAAAAAGGATAATAGTGGTAGATTTGTGGTGCTGAGGGGCTATGGGCAAGGAGGAGGATTACACTGGCATGTATTTATATTCCACCTAGAACTGCTGTAATGGAGTTGGGAGAATTCTTGGGGGGTAGTCAGTTTTTGGCAGGGAGTGTTGCTTATAGGTGGGGACTGGAATGTGATTTACAGCAGTGAAGATCTGTTTGGGGTACCCAGAGTGGAGGGTATAGCAGGGCAGGGCAGATTTTGGAAGACATTTGTGGGAATGTTTGGCGTGGAAGATGTGAATTCAGTGATAAGGGTTTGTAGTTAATTTACATATTGTTCCCCAGGATATAGAAACTGGGCTAGGCTGGACAGAATTTGCATTTCACAGAAACGTACATTTGATTGGTGGACTTGATATGGGCCCATTAACTGTTTCAGATCATGTGCCAATAATAACTGAGATGAAAACACAGGGTGGTGGAGTGAAGATGGGACACTGGCACTTTCCCACTTATTTGTTGAGGGGAGAGGGGTTTAAGGAATGGGTGGTGGAGATTATTCAGATTATTCAGGAGCTATTAGAGAGGATGGAAATTTCTTCTGAAAATGTGGCTGGGAAGTGGGATAGGAATAAGGTGGAGTTTGAAAGTAAGATGGAAATGGAAGAGAGAACGCTATGGTTAACAAGTAGCAAGAATTATTTAGAGGGGCTGACAAATGTTGAAGTGTTGTGGAGTAGGGGGGGTCTCATGGAGCAAGGAAAGGAGCAACAACCATATGATGAGCAGAAAATAAGGGATTACCTCAGTAATATACATGAGTTTAGAAGGATTGCTGTTAGGTGACTCTCTTTTGATGATAACAAAGGGTCTTTTGGCACAGCAACTCGGTGGTGGAGGGTGGAGGCGGCTGTCGTCAGGCTTGGAGAGTCTGTGATGGGGAGGGTAGCAAGATATCCTGTAGAGGTGCTAGAAATATTTTAGAAATTCTATGAGGGTCTGTTGGAGTGGAGGGATGTGGAAGTCAAGAAGGGATATGAATGGGAGTGTTTGTGGAGGAGTTGAGTGTACCGGGGTTGGAGGTAGTTGAGGCTCAGTTGCTAATGGTTAGGATAGGAGATGAGATAGAAATTGTGATGTGTGGGCAGTCTGTGGGAGGTTCCCTAGGAATAGATGGTTTTCCTGTGGAAGTTTGGAAGCTAGGAGGGAGAAAACTGATAAAAGATCTGGAGGGTTTTGTTTGCCATTGGAGATGTCAGCATGCTGTGGTAGCTGTAGAGGGTCTAGATCCATTGGACCCAGCTTCATACAGGCCTGTTTCAATACTAAGCCATGATTGTGAGGTGTTCATGTCTATAATGGCTAAAGGAATGACAAAAGTAATGCCAGGATTGATGGCTATGAATCGGTATGTTTTTGTAGAGGGGAAGCAAATTTTGACAATACTGACAGAGCAGTGATGATCCAGAGGGAGGAAGAATACTGGCTGGTGCTGTTGTTGGTGGATCTTGATGCAGAGGGGGTATTTGATGGAGTAGGCTGGGACTTTGTGAGTGGGGCGATGGAGGCATTTGCATTTCCTGAAAAAAATTATAAGGTTGATTGATTGGAGGTGAAGGCTAAAGTGGGGATCCTTTCTGATAATTTCTGCTTGAGCAGGGAGTCTGGCAGGAGTGTCCTCTTTCCCCTTTGTTATTTGCATTGTGTTTGGAACCATTAGCAAAGAAAGTGAGAGACTCGGGGGTGGGGGGAGTTCAGGGATATAGTTGGTGTGGTGGTTGAGAAAGGCTGGCTGTATTTGCAGATTATATTATTTTGTACCTGTCGGGACCAGAGAGAGACATTGCAGTGTTGTGGAACATTTTGAGGTGGTTTCAGGTCTTTTTGGGATATGGAATTGGTGAGGCTAAAGCAAAGGTAGTGGCAGTGAATTATGTACCCACAAACAAATTGGTTTGGCGGTATCCTTATTTATGGGGACATGATAGAGTGAAGTATGTAGGAGTATGGATTGGAGATGATTTTGGTGTGGCAGCTGGGGGTGTGTGGGAGGAGACTAGAGAGAAGATAGTAGAACGGCTGAGAAGATGGAGGCTTTGTTGTATGGATGTGTATAGTAGGGTACAAACAGTCAAAATTATTTTGATCCCTTTGGTCTTGTACACAGGTCAGGCATGTTTTTGTCAACCGGAGGAGAAGTTGTGGAAATCAAAATTTAAACCAACTATATTAGAAGTACTGAATATAGTAACAGAGATAAAACAACTGATATTGAGAGCTTTAGAAAACAGTAGGAGTAAACTACATAGAAAAAAATTGCAATTCTGGGAACGCTACATACAGGGGAGAAATGAGGTTTAAAAGAAGGCAGGACTTAAATGAACTATGTAATGTTTGAAAACTATTGGGTAGATTATAAGAGATATATAATATTTACAAATGGGAGTGTGTCAATATGGTTTGTGATGTAAAATGCTTGCAACTAGGATTGTATCAGTGTGGTTTGTTTTCATTTATATAAATGTATGATTGCTTATGTTGTGATGGTTTGATGTTTCTTGTTTAAAAAAAGGGAGCAGTAATTGAATAATTTATGTAATGTTGCTTAGGTTATATGATATATAACAATATGTATGAAGCAAAATGTTACTTAATTTTAACTTAATACAGTTTAATTACTTTATATAAATGTAAATGTGCCTATGTCACAAGTGATAATTCAAAAAAGGTGTTTAAAAAAAGGACTGCATAGAGTCTTGTCACAAATCATTTATTCCAATGCATATGAAATGTTCAGTGGAATATACAACTAAGCACATATCTGTATGTGGATGTCAACAGACATTCCCACCCAGAGGACATAGACAATATCCTAGCTGACAGTTTGTCTCATATCACCACTGGCCATCAGCCAAAGTATACATGCAACATTACTCAGTTTTTATTCTCAGGAGGGCAGCACATCTCTGCACTCTCTCTGGTTAATAACATAGATGCAAGGGGCCCTGACAACATCACAAGTTGCCTGTTGTGTGACTTAAAACGTGAACTACCAGATACAGTTGGATCAGTACATCAACACAGCCTCCAGATAGCCTATGTTCCCATAGATGGGTGTACAGCAACATGCATCCTTCTGACTCTGGGGGAGACCATCACCTTATGCATGGAATTATAGACCCACCCTAATGCTCCTCATCTGTGAGGTGGGCCAAGGAGTCATCATGGACTTTCTCTGAAAGGACACAGGTAATATCTCAACTGTGTACTAAACCCACGTTTGATTTGTTCAGGCTACATCATTCTGTTACATCTGTTCGCTGTCTTCAAGAAGGTTACGAAGGGCATGCATGATTACAACACTATCATCCTATGTAACTTGACCTGGCCAAGGCATTTGACAAAAATCAACAGTCAGGTATGACAGAGAAATTGTCACAAGTGGCCATAAACACCTATATCACAAAATGGGTAGACAACTAAAACACATATGTGACAGATAAATATGTTGCAGTGTGTGAAGTCACATCTATCTAGAGTATAGTGACCAGGTCCATACCTCAGGGCTCTGTGATAGGCCCTTTCCAGTCCATTATTTGTTAGACATCAAAACTGACTTAGACATCCTTTCTCCAGCCAGCTTTATGGAGGGCTGAAAATTGTGGTCATTTACTGAATCCAAGTGTGGTATTTGTGTAATGCATATAGTATTAGCACATACAAAGGAGTGCTGCTACAGCCATGGGGATGTGGTAGATAAAGGAAACTCTTGGGGAGATTAGTTCCATTATGAATGCAAATACACAAGATAATTACAATATGGACAACATGCCTCTGTGAGTAGACCAAGTGGTATGCACACCTGTCAACTAGCCAGGGTTGCTTGTTGTTTCTCATACAGGTGTAACAGTATCCCTCTGAACACCTCCAGCAGATGTTACTGTTTGAAGAAGGTGTGCTTTATTTCCCTCAGAAATTGCTGATGAATCATAATAGTTGTACAGGTATGTTCTTGCAGAACCATTTATGATCACTCACAATCATATATGTTATGTCAAAGACATGGAATTACTGGTGGTGGTATTCTGATATTGTCCCTGATTGTGTGTGCTTCTGTCTACTGTTGTCCATGGGCCTGTTACTGTGTGTCCCACTTGGTTGAAACCTGTGCTGACATTACATTCATCTTCAGGCAACTCATTTTGCACAGCTTCACAATATGCACATAATCCCTATTGTATAAGCCATCCCTGATATATGCCCTGTCTATTGTTCATGTCGGGATGCTTATGTCACAAAGTATCTGCTCCATTGATATGTCACTTTGTGTAAAAGTTGCATAATATACAATAACTGTGCAGTCTGTACTGTATTATGTCAATATGTGATTAGTGTTCATGCTACAGTTGTATTCATTGACATACTCTCATATGCTGTACAATGCCATGTTTCACCTGTCCTCGTCTCATGTGTTCATTTCTACAATATATCTGTTTGTCCCTTTTCACTACACACACTTCCCCTGTTTAGTTATTTTTAATGCAGTCTAGGTACCCTTACTGATAATTTGCACAACTTTTATTCAGTACGACTGACATAGGTTTCCACAATACTCAATGTGATGATATAAGGTAGTGCTATCTTTGCCATGGAGAATATGGCAGTGCATGTGTAGCACAGCTCAGCATAGCTAGCTGGAGTTTTGTAAAGAATTTTATGTCATTTGATTATCACCCTGATTTGTACAGATTGTGTTAAAACTGTATTTGTAAAGTTTTTTGTGTTAAAAATGCATCAACAGTGGGTCCTGCTGGACAGAAAAAAGATATATCGGTAGTATTATTATAACTGATTAAATGTATATGTTTTAACAGAGAAATCTGGAAGGGAAGAGGTTAATCTCAATCAAGCAAATTTTGAAAAATAGTTTGAAAATTAAATGGGTTGGTTTTGGCCATAAAGATTTTATCTTGTAGATCTGATTGCAGCCAGAGACAAAAAATGTCTGGGAAAACCAGTACAAGGAATTTTAATGTATTGTCCTTAGGGGTAAACTAATTGCTACCTTGGAAGGGTGGAAGTTTTTAAAATTGTTTTATAGTTTTCAGATGCTGCAACAGATCTTAGCAAAGCTCTGGGTGTGTATTGTACCAGAGTCATGTGACCAGATGTGCTGTTATTCTATAACCAGCACTGAAATGATTCTTTAGATATTAGTGAGAGATATGATGATACTCTGGCAGCAGCACTTGGTTTCTTGGAACCTGACAGGCAAGATCTCTCACAAATATTTCACACAACTACATACCTTATCTTGCCTTGCTGTAGTAACTTAATGAGGGAACAGTAATTCTTTAGTCAGTCAGGAAAATATAATGAGATTAGTTAAGCATTGTTTTTCTGCATCTGTGTGAATGTATCCAACTGTGTTATTTTTTTCTCTCTCCTGTGACTGAAACTCTGGTGTTTATTGTAACTAGATATTCAGTATTCTCATGCTTTCTGTTTTATTATTTATTATTAAATATTGCTATACCTTTCATTGTGGCTGGTCTTTTAGAGAATATTTTTAATGTCTTAAGAGTACTTGTGCTTATTTTAGTGATACTGTGGCTGCTCCTGAAAGCCTTGCTGCATTGGTCAAACCCAACCATTTGTATTTGTATTAGTATTAACTTTACTCAGTATAATTGGGTGCCCTTGTAACAGCCGTAGAGTAGCTGACTGATGGCAGCTTAATTACCTTATAGTCTGGGCAGAGGGGGCACAGCTGGTAAATCTGTGCCAGCCTTTCCCAGGGGTATGTGTGTGAAAATCAGATACCCAAGTGTGTGTATCAGCTTCTTGAAAAATGACACAGAGCTGCAAAGTGGTCAGTGTGGAGTCTTGTTTGGGGCCTGGAGAGAGAGAATCCAGCCCCATGTATGGAGTATGCTCTTGGGGGAGGTTGTGCTTGGTGTAGAGAGCTGCATCTGAAGATACTGTATGTATCCATTTTTGTTCCTAGTGGTCATCCCTCACCAGTGTTAGTGGTGAGGATTGAGGCTGCTTGATTATTGGCCCAGAGTAGGGACCATCACACTCTGCATTATATACACTTTCATGTAATGTGTTGGAGCTATATACATTGCATTATTAATAAACCTGGTAGTCATTGTGGCTTTACACACAATCCTGCAGACCTAGTTTGCCTGTACATTTACATGCCCACTGCTGTTTGTATTGCCTCACACAGTTTCCTGGCCACCAACACTGTTGCTGGCCACGAAACCGCACTTGTTTACGGTTAAATGTGGTGCGTGGTGTGAATATGTAATTAGCACTGCTGCTCACCATGCAAACACATATACTTCATGTAGGCTTCACACTAAGCCTACATGAAGTTTATTTAATCTTCAGGAAAATATTTTCCTCTAGACAGTGTGTTGAGGTAGCCTCACAACTAAATGTTGTGTTCTGGGAAACATGAGCAAGACAAGGTGCTTTGAATCAGTTTTTGGTTTCCTGTCTTGTTTTTCAGTTATTTGGTTTTGCTGCCTAGCAGGGAATTTTAGTCTAGCTTTTTATCTATTCATTTGTTATTCTGCATTAGTCCTGGATTTCCTGAACCTTGTGATTTGTTCCTAAACTAACGAACCCATTGTGGGTTTGCCAGCATCTGTATGGATGTTTGTCATTTAGCTATTCTCTTCACAACTTCATTGATGCCTTGGTTTTAAATCTCTCATTAATCACATTTTTGCATGTTATATAATTGTATGCAGTCCAGTCTTACAGTAATTTGCAGATACACAGGGTAAAGAGAATAATAGAGACTGATGCACCATCATAATGCTTATTTACACAACTTTGGTCTGAAGTCTTGATTTCAGCAATAAGTCAGACATGCATCTTTGTTGAGCAGTGCATACACTAGATTCATGGAACTTATTAATGGCTCAAGTAATTTGTAAAATGAGAGCTCTTATTTACAAACTTCAAATACATTAACTGAAAAAAAATGCACAAATTCATTCCATAATTTTGTATTTTGTCCATTTGATTTCCTATGGGCAGGATTCACGAAGCCTCTGTGTAAGAGTTACAAGGCTTACACAGAGGCTGCAGTTAAACGGTGTGACGTCAGCATGTCATGCATATGCATGAGGGCATGCTGAATCACACCTAAGGCTAACACGGTCCATGGAAGACAGTAGGGGGCATGTCTGTAGGCCGAGCCCTGCAAACGGACACACCCCCAGAAGAGTAAAAGTCCTGAAAGTAAACATCCACGACAGAGTCCGTGTAAATGTGAATAAACACAACACAACACATGCCCCCACAGACTATGAACATAAAATGTAAAAATTAACATCTTATATATATTTTTTTAAATTGTAAAGATGTTTGCCCGTGAGTGAGTGCACTCGTTTGCGCGGGTGTGCCCGTAGCTTAGCCACAGTTAGCAGTCAGTGGAAAAGCATATAAGAACTAAATATGCAAAGTAAGCCAAAAAGCAATAGTGTAGCGGTAGAGACATCGGCTGAAGAGCAGGCAGTCATGGTTCGAGCCCCCACAACATCAATTTTTATTTTTAGTGAAATAAGCACGAAACAAGTCCCTGACATATATGTACACATATAAAATTATATTTTATGTAAAATGTAATGAAATGGGCCATGTATTTTGAAGAAATGTGAGATAATAAAAAAAATGTCAGATGTGCCTATAGCTGAGCTACAGTCTAACAAGTTGAGTACATCTGCCTGTAGGTGAGCAGTGTTTTAACAGGTATAAAATGAGTGCCTGTAGGTGAGCAGTGGTTTAACAGGTGTAAAATGAGTGCCCGGGGTTGAGCAGCATTTTAACATGCTGAAACTGTGAGCCCGTAGTTGAGCTGAGCGTAATATGCATGCTGACAGCCAAACCATACGTAAACCAGCGTGATCCGTTTGCGCGGAGCTGCGCACCACACCAACAAGCTAACCGACGGGCAACGTTGAGCAAGCTGTATCAAAACTGCCTTTACACAGACACACCTCCTAGCCTGTGTAGACAGACATAAAATATAAAAAGCAATGGCCAAGTTCGAACCCAGGATATCCCGTGCACCATAGTCAAAGTACTGAACCACTAAGCCATGACAGTTACACTTAGAAATGCAGTAATAGCATATATATAGGAATGAATAGAAAGAGGAGCATGACAAAGCAGGTTTTGTGAAGCTGATACAATTCCAAAATGGCCAATCACAGATAAGTGCGGGAAAAACGGCATATATAAGCCCCATAGGTGGGAATACACAGCATAACCGATTGTAGAATCGACTTGCAGCCAGGATATCAGGTTTAGGTGAGGGTAGTTGCTTCCGAGCATAGAGGTGGGGCATTGAGTAGTCCAAATATATGGTTTGGCTCCTTGTCCACAATCATGAGGCCCAACTCATGCAGGGCCAGGTCCTGTGGGGAGCATATAGGGCGGAGGCGTGGGACCGGTTGGCTCATGATCTCACCAGTGCCACAGGGATACCAAGGACTGGTGAGCAGGTCCGTCACCACCATGCGGACCTGAAAAGATGGAAGCAGGACCAACTGAACCGTTGGATCCAGGAGGCCCGGCAAATGCCCAACGCCCCACTACTGAGTAAGTTACATGTAATTATGTATGTAAGAAATTAACCTAGCTGATATTATGGAGATGTGTATTCCAATATTACTTTATTTATATTACAGCTGCAGGTGCCCGTTCTGCAAACCGTCGAGCCTATGGTGATAGGCTGGCATGGTTGCGCCACCCGGCAGGTTAGTAAATCTCTCCCTGTAACTATAAATAAATATATAAGTATGACAGTTAGCAAAAGAGTGCAGTGTAGTCACTAATTAATAAAATGTGCAAGTAACAGTGTAAGAGGGCTTGTAAGTATTGCTTGATTACAAAAGTGTGATGCAGCCTGTAATCCAAACATAAAAATTAAACAAGTCTGAAATAAAGATGTCCCACCTGTAATATAATAGTACATAACCTGTAGCAGGTTGAAAAGTACAGCTGCAGAAGCTGAGTAAAACACATGTGTGAAATATATCCCTGGTGAAATACAGAAACATGACAGAAGTGAGACTGTTGGAAAGGATTGTTATAACTACAGGTAAAACATGTCAATAAAGCCTAGAATTAAGTACCATCCTGAATTGTAAAAATAAAACAAGTGAGAGAGTGTGAGAAAGAGTTATGTATCCACCAATAAAGTAGTAATAACTCCTGAATAAAGTATACTGCAGTCAGTACAGAATGAAATGAATGTGACAGGCAGAACCAAACAGTAACATGTGTTGAAAACGGTACCACAGCTGGAATGTGTGTCCCAAAATCTGGATATGTTGCTCTCAGTCTGCAATATGCAGATAGTATGGTTGTCTGAAATACCAAACATCCACAGTTGTCTATAGCTATATAAAGCAAATGTAGCAGGATGATGTAGCTGAACAGAGCCAGATATGAATCTGTATGAATAAAAATGAAAATGTATATTGATGTAGCAGTAACATTCCTATCACCAACTTGAAGTAGTTATCACATAGGAAACTGTAGGCAGAATTGTAGTGTGTATATATCTGCAGCTATTAGAAATGTGCAGCATATGTATTGTTATTTGAAGTTGTTAATTAAATTTTCTTCACCCTACCCTATAACCACATATAATCCATTCCACGTGAAATTGGTATGTGCAATCACAATTAACACCCTTGGACATTTGTCCTGTTGGTTCATACATATTTGCATGTACGTTGATGCATCTGCCCTGTTCATACATCCAAACCTGATGGCCTGTTGCCATCAATCAACCCTGCATGTTGTTGGATTGTGTATTGCTGTTCAAATTATGCATGTGTTATGCTTGCTGTTCAATGGTTTGAATATATGGGTGTTTGGTTAATGGGAATACTAATGCATGCTGTTACAACTAATTGTGAATGGTACTGTACGTTACTAACCCAAACTGTCATAACATAATGCAAAACATAGGACGACAGGGAAGGCTGGTTCCAGCGGACCCACCTCTCCCTCCTCAGCTGGTGAGTGCACCTGGCAGTAGTGCCCAGGCCGGACCCTCCAGTGGCCCTGTGCCACCTGCGGGTGGAAGCGCTGCAGGGGATGGGGCTCGCCCCCCCCCCTCTGCAAGTGTGGCCAGAGGAGAACATCCACTCACCCTCTGTAATGTCCGGACTGTGGTGCGTAGGGAGATCCAGGACACTGTTCTTGGGCCCCTACGCCAGCTTGAGGCATGGGTGGCACAACTAACGGGCGTGCCTGCTGCCCAGCCTATACAGCCTCCAGCACAGCCCCGTCCTGGGCAGTGAAGGCACAGTGGCAACTGCCCATGGGTGGGGATCTCAGTTCCACTGTTGCCATCTGTGGGCTCATGGGCTCGAGATATCCAAACATCCGTCTCCGTCAATTGTGTAACCCCCCCCACATGTGTCATACACCGCCCCTGTATGCGTCTTGTTTGTCTTGTCTGTTAACCTACCCAACCTACCTCCCCAGCTATACTGACTTCCTATACCTGACATACCACTCTCACCTGAAAAAAAAAAAGGGCACTCTGTACCCACAAAAAAATTACGCCCCATACATAGCTGCCCATTTTGCACACATGTCTGCTGGACATGGAAACTGTCAATTACAATTGGCTGTACAACAAGTATTGTTGTCCTTACACCTCTCTCAGGGGTGGAAGGTTTCAAATGTCACACCAAATTACAAACATATGCACAGCTGTTGCTGATGAAGAAATGGGCAGCTATGGGCCTTACCTACATCCCTCCTGCAAAACCCGAGCTTGTTTCCCTACTGTCTTACCCTCTTTGTGAACCCTTTTTCACCACTTTCCTGTCTCCCCATTTTCATTTCTTTCAAAGAAATTAGTGCGGGTGTGCGCAAGAGTAAGCACTTTTAAGCAGTTGTAAGCAGGTGTGCGCGGAGATGAACGTCAGTGCGCATGCGTGAGCTCTGGGCAAACCAGCGCTAACCCGGTTACAACTGCTTAAAAGTGCCTTAGTCACTCTGAATGACAAGGCCTGTAGTCTGCTCAAAAGCAAAATAAAATCCCACTGTCAGTCCCGAACCCAGGACCTTGGAAACAGTAGTCTGCACTGACTAAGCCATGACTGTTATATAAGAACATTGTGCTACAATAAATATATCATGCAATAGTAGGAATGAATGTAAAGGGAATATAGGATGTGTAGTACACAAAGCATGTCATGTATATTTACTGTCAAATGTAGTGGATTTCTATAATAGTAGTGTGTGAACAGAAACAGCCATGCTAGTTAGTAGCTAGTAGGTAATAATGTCACTGTAGCACCTTGCAAGCCACACACATACTCACAGCAGGATAATCACTGCCCATACCCCACAACCTCTTACAGCAACACATCCGGACTAAGTAATAAAAAATGTGGAGCAAAGACCCAAAAACAGGGACACATTTCAAATATTGCTCCAACAAACTTAGACAGTTGAGAGAGTAACAAGTTTTGCATTATGTTGGATGTTTGGAAAGGTATGAAGTCTGAAACTGAAATGTTTGTCACTATAGTCTAACTTGAGCCCTGAGTGATTTGCCAGAAAAAGCTGTTTATGAGATATGGACCAAAATATGAGGCAAAAATGTGGACATCCTGCAAATATCTGTACACTTGAGAGGTCTGACACTACCATATTTGAATAGTTAAGAGCCTAGACATAGCAACAGTGACTGAATTACAGGGATGCCCCACAGACTCCCTGTGAAATGTACAAACAGTAGGCAGAAAGGTGTTACAGCACATGCAATGGTAACTATGAAGTACTGAAAGTATGCACCACTTGCACGGCAGAAATAGTGTAGTAATACATATGCTCATGCTATCCCACAGTCACAACTGCAGAATACCAGACAATTTAATGGGTGTACCCCACTGATATGTACCATTCCATGAGGCAGATAAAAGATGCACCTGAGAGTCTGTGGGACCTGCTCAGCAGCATACTCAAATACCCTAATAGATGTCAAGGCCCACACCATGGCCAGACCACACTGCATGCAGTAACACCCTAGCAGATATAGCAAGCATTCCAAGGTGTGAATGTACATGGAAAATAGGAAAGCCACAGCAACACACTACAGTCAAGACACCTAGCAGGCATACAAGTAGTGAATGTAAAGGGCAAATATTGAAGCCATAGCAACAAAGTGCAAGAGCCACTGCTATATACCAGTTACACCACATGTCCCACAGGAAAGCACACACACCCACATTAACAGTAGTAGTAGTCTTAGGTGTCAGTGTACATACACACTTAGTACAGGAAACTGGAGAAATGAATGGAGAAATGTTAATCTACAACACAGCCGGAAATATGAGAGAGATAATAACCTTTACACCCACAGAACAGTGTCCACAGCATACCAGCATGGTCCCTGCCCTTAAACTCTGAAAGGGCTATGCCTATCTCACATACCTTTTTATAGCACTGTCCTGAAATCACAGTGAGAACTGCAATCAGTACACAACTGGCTGCATGCACTTAGCAAATGCTGGCTAACAATTGGTGCAGAGGCCATCACATGGACATATGCAGATACCTACAAAAGCATGCTGTACTCCCAGTCCACACATGCAATACTTTCATTGCACCCTCTGGAGGTAGGGAGAGAGAGAGAGAGAAAAAAAAACATACACAAAAACACTCAACAAAACCTACTAGAAAGCTGACATCTGTCAACTGGAGCAGCAGCAGGACACCAATCCAAAAGGCAACGCAAGCAGCTGTGACAAACACAGGTAATGTAAAGTAATACTTTAAAAGTCTACATACTGTGAACCCTCCATATGTGTCATTGGTCTGTATCTATATGTATATGAAGATGTGCATAGGGCAGGGGACATACAGCAACTATCAGTGAAGGCTGTACATACATATGTATGTGAGGGCATCTATGTGCACATATCAATGTAGGTTGAATGTAGGTTGTAGTGCAATGTACAAAGTAGGTTTCACAGTTATGTATGTTTAGCAGTATGTTGGTGTGTGTATACAGTTTTGTAAACAAACATGTTGATATACCTATCATATGGATACGTATGTATGTCAATATATGTATGTATGTATATATATATATATATATATATATATATATATATATATATATATATATATATATATATAATATGCATATATGTATACATAGATAGAGAGGGATGTAGGAATACATAGACAGATGTAGATAGATAGAATATGTAGAAACATATATATATGTAATACCCACATATAGATATAGATATATGTAGATACATATACATAGACAGACAGATCTGACTATCTACAGATATGACTGTATCTGACAATCTCACACTCCCCCTGTCCCACCCCCTCTGTCACTCTCACCCCCTCTCTGTCACACTCCCCCCCTCTATAGCAATATATGTACATCGATATATATATGTGTATATGTATACAGACATATATATATATATATATATATATATATATATATATATATATATATATATATATATAGACATATATATATATATATATACATATATACATATAGATATATAGATATATACATATATATAGAGAGAGAGATGTATATGTATTCTGAGTGAGGCACATGTGTACAGATGTATTGCAACAGGTGCCTGGTGACAAAGGCATGGAGTGAACACTAGTGTCGAAACTGGAGTACCATACCCCATTTCAAATCACCTACACCAGTAGCCAATAGATATGTGATTGGCTGCCCACCACTGCATGTGTCAGGGGTGAACAGGGTCATAAATGTGTACAATAGTCCCGCCAATGATAGTCACAGTGGCACACTATTCCTGGAATACCTGTACATGGTATGTGTCAGCAGACATGGTGTGTCAGCTATGGACATGTAGGTCAGTGTACCCCTCCACACCACACAATGGCTGCCACGGTATGTACCTCACATGACAGCTACAGATATGGAGAAGGACACTGTGACAATGCACTCAAACACATTACCAATGCACAGTGACTGACAACACCACAGAGTGCACACATACTACCCACATAGAGGATACCACTCCTGGATTTACATACTTAAGTCACACCCATGACAGATGTCCAACAACCATAGTAACACCTCACACCATCCACAACCTAAATGACCGCTGTGTGTCGTCCTTGACACCGCAGTAGAGAGCACATGGTGGAGGTACCGGTTCCTACCCACAGATAAGACATACCCTGCAATAAACCACACAGCGTTAAGAAGCAAGACTCCCCATGAGTACGTCACACATATCCTGCTGAATGTTAGTCAGATAGGTAATATGCCATATGAGTCACCCTGTGTAACTCTTTGACAGGAGCAGGTACCATCACATCACTTGTGTCACAATGGTCAGGGTAGCAGAACAGTATGCTGCTGTAGTCCCAGGGGCAATAGCATATTGTATTGTATTGTATTGTATTGTGTTGGTATGTAGAGGTGCCTCCTTTGTGGAGTGGAACCACTGCTGCTGTACGCCAGTGTACAGGTACATATCCTGTAGTTAGGCTAGTGTTACATAGCAGTTCTATATGTGTGTTTAGCTCCTCTTGGAGTTCATGTAGCATGCAACCGGGGATACTATCAGGTACCATTGATGCTGTGTTTTTTGCTTTTCTGAGGGCGGCTCTCACCTGGACATCTGTGATGACAGGGAGGTTACATTCAGCTGGGATAAGTATGTCTTCGTTTGGGGGAGGGGGGAAACTGCACTGAACCTGTCTGCCACAATGTTGCCAATATCTGTGGGTTCAGTGAATTATTTGTTGTTGTGTACTAACTATGAGCATGTTGGAGGGTTTCTGACCAGGTTTCTAACATAACTGAAGAAGGCCTTGTGGTTATCTGTAGTGTCCCTAGTGATTTCCCTCTCAAAGTTGCCCATGGATGTTTGTATGAGAGAACATAGCTCTTTACTGGTGCTGATCAGACATGCCTTCCCTTTATGGAATTATGCTCTGTCTTGCAGTAGCTTCCATCTTTTGTTATACAGTCTGTCTATGGCTGGGGTCCACCAGACAGGATGCTTTCCCTTTGTGGAGAGTGTCTTGGTCTTATATGGGATTGCATGATCCATGCATTTTTGGAGATGTCCATAGAAATCATTTGTTAAGGAGTCAGCATTGTGGGTTGTGTCTTCCACTGGCCCAGTGGGCTTAAAGGATACCATCTCAGTCTTACGAAGTGTAAAGTTTGCGTTTGAAATGTTATTCACTGTAGTCGTTTGTGCTGGTGGTGGAGGTGGGATATGTATATCCAGGGCATTTAGTTTGTGGTCAGATCACAGTAGTTGATGATGTACCCCATACAGTACCTCGATACAAACCCCCAGAGTGAGGAGGTGCTTTGGACCTGAATCAGTGTTCTGACTGCTGGGGTTTGGTAGTATGTCATATGGAGTGTGCCAGGTACTGTTGCACAGTTGTTGGCTGAGCACTGATACCTGGCCATTTACATGTGTATCCACCAATAGACAGACAGATGCTATATATGTGAGATATGTTGTATCACAACAGTCGAGTAGCATGTGTAGTATGTGTGCCAAATTCTGCTGACATATTTTGCTTATATCATTTTATTTCTTTTTCAAGACCATGGCTCACCAGCGCAATCCAGCATACTCTGCAGCTGAGGATGAGGAAATACACCAGAGCCTGGTGCGGGATTATGCAATACTCTTTTCCCGCACCAGCCAGAATCAGCAGGAGAGGGCTGCACTGTGGCAAAACCTGGTCCGTCGGGTAAATGACATAGGCACGCATAATAGGTCATATGAGCAGGTACGACATCACTGCAGTGATTTAATCAGAAATGTCTGTCAGCGTGCGTCGGATATCCACAGGCAACAGGTTGCCACAGGTGGTGGGGTGGCTACACATCCTCCACTCACCAGACTGGAGGGACTACTCATAAGTGTTGTGGCTCCAGCCCACCAACAACAACAACAACAGCAGCAGACCTGCATTATGATGGAGGCTGGAGCCACACAGCGCCATGACTACGAGCGTGCAGGTAATATGCCATATGTATAGTTGACTGTTGTGTACACTGGTAGTTAATGCATGTGTGAGGTGGGTCCTTGGTTTGTAGCTGTCATCATAGTATTTAATGTGCAAGTGTGATATTCTCAATATCAGCAGCTGACCTGTGAAAGGCAACTGTTGTACTACTGACCTGTATCGTACTCAGTAACAATGGCACAGTTGTGCCCACTGACATTAATTTCCTCACTTCTGCAGGTCCCTCCGGTGTAACAGCAATGCAGCCTATCCATGCTGGTGAGTGTGTATTAACAATACCTTTAATAGTCTTGATAGTAATAGTAATATTAGGCTCACTTAGTAGTGCTCTGTGTATGCATGCAGGTGTGTCTGTGTCTGTGTGTTGATATCTCACATACTGAGTAGTGTGCAAGTGTGCAACTGTGTGCAAGTGTGTGCATGTGTGCACCTGTGCATGTTTGCACGTGTGCACCTGTGCATGTGTGCACGTGTGCACCTGTGCATGTGTACACCTGTGCATGTGTGCATATGTGCACCTGTGCACGTGTGCATGTGTGCATCACTGGTAACATTGTGTAGACATTGTAAACTGTGTTTCCTGTTTCCCTCCCACAGGTTCTGGTGCTGCTCTGGTGTCATGCAGCAGGGAACATGAATCAGGTGCCACGGGTACTGATAATGATGACATCTGTGTAATGGCACAGGAAGGTGTGCCAGGGTCCATCATTGATCAGCCAATTGACAGTACACAGCTGTCAACCCCATCAATGCGCACAGTCATCCTGCCAATACATTCTTTGTCACCAATGTCCCTAGGTGATGGACAGGATACAGTGGGCATTGACCAGGGTAATGTGGTATCTGTGGCACATGCTTCCACACACAGCAGCCATGGGCATGGCCCTGAGATGGTACCACACAGACAGATGTCCAGGGGTTCTCGTGGGAGCATCCGTGGGCATACTGCCCCTGTCAGACGTGCCCAGAGGTCTTACAACCTCAGCTATGTTTCGGGCTGTCATGCAGGCACAGTCATGTATGGAACAGTACACCAGATAGGGTCTGAGGGAGCTGACAGCATGTCGCACAGCCATGACTGACAGTGCGGATGTTTAAGGATGTTGATATGTGTGCAGTACTACACGACTGGTACAGGACACACAGGAGCACCCTAGCACTGCAAGCTCACATCTCCTACCATGCTAGACAGCCCCAACACACAAAACTAACTTTCACAGGAGGGACAGTCCCCATAGATGTCAGGGATACTGTGGTGGCAGGACAGGTAGCATACATCCTACTAAGTATGGAACCACTGAGTGAAGGCTCAGTGTCTGTTATTTGACGTGTATTACTGCAGGTGTGAGCACCTGAGTTTCCATCCGGTTATTGTACATCCTGACGGTACATGGTCTGTACACTTGTGTGTGCTGAGACTGGACCCTGGCCATCTGACCTGTGTATTTCCATGTACATGTGTATAGTGCCTGCATATCTGCACTGTTACCTACTGGAAGTGGTACAGCTTATTTGTTGTACAATGGACTACATGCAGCCCTGCTTACTGTAGCTTTGTTTGCATGCATGTTTGCTTGCAGTTACCCTGGAACACTGATTCCACCTGCAACGCAGATTTACAGAGCTTCTGTGGATTCCTAGTGACATCTGCATAGCTTACTATATGTATGTCCATGTCTCACTTGGCAGAACGTCACTGTTTGTCCTGTTCGCATGTACGTTGCCTATGACACATTGCATATGACTTACCTGGCATTTGACCACGTGAGCAGTCATATATACCAGTGCTAACTAATCACAGGCACTACACCCTCACATACTCACCTTCTGTACCTTGTTCCCCATTGGCCCTATGTGCTGTTAATCACCATGGCAATCACAATACTATGGTAGCATGTGCAAAGGTCACTTGTCAGTCACCTCTATGGTACAACTAGATAACACAGCCCGGTTGGATGTGCAATAGACCACACTGCTCGTACACCAGGATGCAATAAATTAATTTAATAAATCCACACGATATAATACACAGGTTTAGCGCTTTCAACTGTATGTCACAGTCTTCCTCAGAACAATGCATTAAACAAGATCATATCAATTTATACTCATCCAAATTGGATAATATAATAACTACCTACAGAAAACCGCCAAAAGTTTTTAAAGACATACTGGCTGATATACAAACCTGTATATATTGTCAATGGTACAAATATCATTAATACAATCATAAAACCTAACATACACATAAAACATATGTCTAGTGTTTACAAGAACTTAATTAACCTTAAAAAATAAGAATATATGAAGTATAAATATAAATAAGTAAATTATCATAAATAACTTGGTACAGTGAATGTATATGATTTCTAAAATCATCATCATGTTGCTAGTGGATGTCCAACAATACAATACAATAATATTGGTACATTAATTATATACCAAGAGAAGTGTATATAACACAAAATGTAAGACATAAAATTACAATAAAAACTACAATACGATGTGTATTATATCGTGTGAATTTATTAAATTAATTTATTGCATCCTGGTGTACGAGCAGTGTGGTCTATTGCACATCCATCCGGGCTGTGTTATCTAGTTGTTTCAATTTCTACGCTTTTTTGACCTCTATGGTACAGTTGTGGAATATGTGAGTCATGTGGCAATGTCACAGCTGCCACATGTACAGAGTCAACCCTCTCCCCTACACAAGGACATACAACACATGTGTGAGATGCAACCACATAGCCAAACTGGGGACTAAGCACTCTGAACCCAGTACTGGCATAACCTGTCAGGTGGCATGAAATACTACAGTCACTACAATACCAGTCTGATGTAGACCTACACTGACAGCAATCCAAACACATGAACACACTGGGGCATTCATGGAGCCTCAGAATAGCATCCTGCCTGAGCAGCAGACACCTCTGCAGCTGGCGCACAGGCATACGTTAAGCCGGAACACAGCACGTGCAACACATAGCACACAAATCCTGTATGTCAAACAGTCACAGCCTGTACGGCTAGACAACACACCTGCTACAGTTGTGTTAGGTACCTTTATTGTCCGGTACACTGAGGTCCCGCTCACCAGGCTGGACAAGGTGAAGGTCACAGTGATATGCCCATGGGGCACTATGGTCCACCACATAACACAAGCATACAGGTCAGTCAGAGGCATGGACACATATGACTCAGTCATTGTCCATGCCACTGTGGCTGACCTGTGATGTACCTCCCTGGACTACATGATAGGGAACATAGAAGGGCTCTCTGAGCATGTGGTACAGGATGGTATGACCCTGACCTTGGTTGGCATCATACCCTCACCAAGAATGCTGAAGTATTACTGAATGCTGATGAATTACTGTAGCTACAACACCCTAGCTGAAAGGTTCCTCGCATGTAGTCACTGCATTGCTATGGAACAACTTGTTACCACTCCCACAACAGGTGAAAACATGCAGCACCTGTTCATCAACAACATGTAGACTATATGCCCCAGACCATATGTGTATCCCTCGCCGCTAGGATGATACCATATACAACTCACACTGTATATACACATACCACATGCAGCACCTGCACAGAAAATCACAGTCATAATGTTATCCAGTGCAAATACCATGTATTCACATGTGGCAGGCATCAGACATGGGAACTATTGAAGGTCACAGTTATATATGTGTATTTGGCACACACATACATCATCTGTGTGCATTGCCATTACTGGTTTAATCGATGTCATGCATTATTATGAACAACAACCCACACACATGGGCATTCTGTGTGACAAAAACACACGTGGCATTTCTGGAATTCAAAGCCATAACTAACTGTGCTATGACAGTAGTGAGAGATGCAGTAGCAGAGCATGCTATTTGCATTACTGGGAGATTTGCCCTCTTCTGCTGTACTTGTAGGGTGCTGACATCATCTCTGTGTAGAGATTGGAATATGCAGCAGCTGGTGTGTTGTACTGGTTGCCAAAAGGGTCAGTTCTCTCACACAAACCCTACTTCAAGGTAACAGGTATATATGTGTATTTGGCACACACATACATCATCTGTGTGCATTGCCATTACTGCTTTAATTGATGTCATGCATTATTGTGAACAACAACCCACACACATGGGCATTCTGTGTGACAAAAACACACGTGGCATTTGTGGAATTCAAAGCCATAACTAACTGTGCTATGACAGTAGTGAGAGACGCAGTAGCAGAGTGTGCTATTTGCATTACTGGGAGATTTGCCCTCTTCTGCTGTACTTGTAGGGTGCTGACATCATCTCTGTGTAGAGATTGGAATATACAGCAGCTGGTGTGTTGTACTGGTTGCCAAAAGGGTCAGTTCTCTCACACACACCCTACCCCACCCACAGGATTCAATCCCTTACCTAACTATGTTATGACACTAGTACGAGAAGCAGTAGCTGAGCATGCTATTTGCATTACTGGGAGGTTTCTCTTCTCCGGCTGTACTTATAGGGTGCTGACATCATCAGTGTTTAGAAAGGGGAATGTGCATCCTGTAGTGTGTTCTCCTAGTTGCCAAAAGGGACATTTCTCTCACACAGTATTGCACACACACTAACCCCCTTCACCCAAACTGAGCATTTGCAGGATTCAAATCCCTACCTAACTATGTTATGACACTCAAGACGGATGCATTAGCAGAGTGCGCTATTCGCATTACTGGGAGGTTTCCCTTCTCCTGCTGTACTTATAGGGTGCTGACATCATCAGTGTTTAGAAAGGGGAATGTGCATCCTGTAGTGTGTTTTCCTAGTTGCCAAAAGGGACATTTATCTCACACAGAATTGCACACACACACTGAGCATTTGTAGGATTCAACCCCCTACCTAACTATGTTATGACACTCAAGACGGACGCATTAGCAGAGTGCGCTATTCGCATTACTGAGAGGGTTTCCTTCTCCTGCTGTACTTATAGGGTGCTGACATCATCAGTGTTTAGAAAGGGGAATGTGCATCCTGTAGTGTGTTTTCCTAGTTGCCAAAAGGGACATTTATCTCACGCAGAATTGCACACACACACACTGAGCATTTGCAGGATTTAAACCCCTACCTAACTATGTTATGACACTCAAGACGGACGCATTAGTAGAGCGCGCTCTTTGCATTACTGGGAGGTTTCCCTTCTCCTGCTGTACTTATAGGGTGCTGATATCATCAGTGTTTAGAAAGGGGAATGTGCATCCTGTAGTGTGTTCTCCTAGTTGCCAAAAGGGACATTTATCTCACACAGAATTACACACACACCAACCCCGCTCTCCCACACACACACACTGAGCATTTGCAGGATTCAAACCCCTACCTAACTATATTATGACACTTGAGAGAGACGCATTAGCAGAGCGCACTATCCGAATTACTGGGCATCTGTTCTGCACCTGCAGTATTTATAGGGTGCTGACATCATTATTTATACAGAGGTATGTACATCTATTACTACCTGTCAGGTGGGGGATAGCATATATATGCATTTGCAGCCACCTACTTCAGGGTCAGATATGCACATCAGCACTGGCAGGTTATGTTCTATACCATGCTTCGTGACCACAGGACCTGTAACACACAACAGAACCAGTTCAGACCACCCCTCTCACATCCAGGACACACACTTTGCTTCCCTGGGAACAGTGCCAAGATATGACGGTGTTCACATACACCATTCCAGTTGTTAACATCAGGTACAGATATATTGTGTGTGGGAACTACTCAGGCCTCTACAACATTACCCTACAGCCACTACAATTTGTGAGTCCATGTGCTATGGCAGGACCACTCACCACAGCCACAAGGGGGAATACATTTTGCACCTGACCATCTGCAACATGGGTACTCACTGTTCCACACCAGAGGTAGACCACCATTGTTGATATCTGACCATACCCACCTTTCCCTGGACATCCATATCCCATCCCCACCCCCAGGCAAGGTTGTCACTGCAAAGTGTATTTATCAAAAGCAGACTTTGCACTTTTGAAGACTGGGGTGGAAGACTTCAAAGGACCCATGCTGGGGGAGTATACAGGCCACTCTGCATAATCCTTGACAATTGCATTCTATGAGCATGTGGAAGGTTTGCATTGATCATGCTATCCCAAATATACCGATGACTCCTCCACAACAGGACACCTGTCAGGTGCACACCAGCCATATATGAGCTGTCCAACAGATGGAGTGAGCTAATACATTGCAGAGCAGTAGCCCACAGAGGGAGGACATCTCTGAACAGTACTGGCACGACACTTCAATCCCTCATAATCATCACGACAAAGTGTTGACAGTGAAATTGTTCAGACACTGCAGATAAGGCTCCCCTCAGTCTGTTATTGATGCCCACTTACTGTTAGAGGTCCTCACCAACCCTCTTCCAGCACACACCAACAATATGGAAATGGCATAGCAAATTCAACCCCTGGGATCTCAACAGTGTCCCTGCTTGACGGAGGCACAGCACACTAGCCTCAAACGGTGCCTTATGCGACCTACTTTACAGTGGCACAGTAGCCTACTGTACTGGGGAGACAGACGCAAAGCACACTCTGGCTAAGCTTTCATTCCCTAGGGCAAACAGCCTAGTATTGACCTCTACACCCATATGTTTAATTGTCAAATGCACAATATTTGTTGCTGATAGACTGTTTGCAGGTCTTTATTGCCATAGCATTCCCTGTTTCTATGAACAACTTCTGTATCTGTGGAAGATGTTTGAATATGAGAGGGATCCATTATATCACTTATGTCTCTGTAGTCATTTAACTGTGTGCACTGGGCAGATTGCTGTAATGTGGTTGGTTCCTGGAATAACACGTACAAATATCAGATATGTATGGCCAACTGCTAAACTGAGATATGGCCTAAGTGTGTGAGCATGCCCAGTTCAGGCTTTCTATGGCATGTTGTCTGACATATGTCTCATTTATCAAAGTGTGTGAGTGTGCCCAGTGTGAGCTTTCCATATGTTGAACTCTGCAGTCCACCACATTTGTGGATGAGTGTGAACTTCAACAATATCTCACGTTTATGGTTGTGTGTTGTGTGTCATGTTGTGTACTTACTGTCCAACTGCTTTGTGTCTGAACACAACAGGGATTATACTGTGCCTGCAGGGTTTGCATGGGATACTTTGCATACAGTTGTCAACATCCTTTCATACTGACCTAACACTGTAGTACGGTATAGTGTATTGGTTCAGTACTTTCACTGTGGTGGACAGTATCCTGGGCTTTAGTCCTATCACTGCTTTAAATTTTCATAGTGAGCACAACAGACTGGTTAGGGGCCAGTTGTGCACATATGACCATGTTGCATTATGTTCAGATATGGACTACTTAAACCAGGCTTGTCCAACATTGGTAGTGTATTCCACAACATAGGTGGACATTGGCAAACACTAGCGATGTGCCCTAAGCCATTTCTAATGCTAGTCAGAGAGTGTGTTTGTCCTTCAACACACATTGTAACTGGAGTTTGCCATGACATATGTCATGGTTAGTATACTGTGCCTCCGTCTACCCATGACATAACAGTGATACCCAGGGTAAACCTACCATCTCCCATCCACTCATCAAGATTCCTCTTGAGGAGAGTCGATGAGTGACTCCTGGCTAACCTGTACTGGGAGTTTACTCAAGAGTGGGGTTGGCTTCTGTGTTATGGATTATTCAGTACAGCTTGTCCTATGTATGTCAGTGCTGGCGTTCAGGTCTCTCATGTGCATAGCTCACTGCCATTCAGATTGTACAAGATGCAGCATGTTCATTGATTCCAGCTTGGACATGACTTTATACATCAGGCACAGCTTGCCTCTGGGCAGGCAGTATGGCAGTGTGTGGAGCTGCAGTTTGTTTAATCAGGCAACACATGGCATCTGTTCAAGCTCTTTGATACTCCTGGTGAGGTACTTTTGGGGTCTTTCCAGTTGATGGAGGTGTCTGCTGAGGTACATCCCACAGGGGCCATTGTAGTCAATTGTAACGCTGATGAAGGATGACTGCAGAGCCACAATGACCTCCCCTGATCTAGATCTGACAACCTTCATGATTAGGTGGGTATATGGTATGTTTCTGTAACCACTGCAGCCACATGCTTGTCCAATGTACAATATCTATCAACTTGTGTCCCCAGGTCTCTTATTACATGTTAAGTACTTAATGGGTTAACACCTATGTGGTAATTGGTGGGCACTTACTGTATATCCACAGGGGTTGACTATACACTTTTCTGCAATTAGCTTGCTGACATGGCTATGGCACCAGTTGTCTGTTTCTATGTGGCCCTTTTGTAGGATGCTTGTGTCAGCTGGAGGGTCAGATATGGTGGCCAGTTTGTAGTCCTCTGCAAACATGTTCAGACACAGTCCTTCCATGTTGGCCTGTACCTATGGGACATATATACCAAACAAGGGAGGTCCCAGGACCAAGCCTTGTGGGATGCCAGTTATATCTGGTTTGTAGTCTGACATGGCTGCAGCATTTCTGGCCATGTCAGTTCTGTCCTTGGTCTGGTTTGCAACCCCTCTACTGACATAGGGGTTTATATTTAAGCTGGTGAGCTTATCTATAAAGAACACGTGGGGTATTGTATGGAAGCCTTTTGCAAGGTCCAGCTAGGCTGTGTGGACCACATTCCCCTCATCAATGACCTTAATGACTGTTTCAAATGAGTCAAACATGTTTAAGGGTCAGGATCTGCACTTAAGAAAGCCACACTGGGTAGGGTCCAGTGTCAGTAGCTCCCCAATATCTTTATGTCTGAGGTACATGCTGATCCTTTCCATAGCTTTGCAGACCAAGCTTGTCAGGATTCTGGGGTGGTAGTTTGCAGTATCCATTCAGGCAACACCTTTGTGGAGAAGGACCACTGTTGTTGTACACTGCTCTTTGGGTACATATCCTGTGGTAAGGCTGACATTGAGCAGTAGTGTTATTAGGCATTCCATTCTTCTTGGAGTCCATGTTGGACTCAGCCCAGGACACCATCTCATACCATTGATGCTGTGTGTTTTGCTTTGTAAATGCTGGCTGTTACCTCAGCATCTGCTATGTCAGGGGGCCAGCACTCTGCTGGGATAGATATTTTGCATTTGGGGGGGGGGTTTGCACTGCACCTGTCAGGTTGGATGTTGGCAATATGTTTGTGTGTTTGGTATGTTGTTTGTAATATTTGAGTGATTCAGAGCATATCTGTGAATTCCCAACAAGGTTCCTACCATCAGTTAAGAAAGCCTTGTAATTATCCTTAGTGTCCTGTACAATTTATATCTTCATAGGTTCATAGGTTCATACTAAGCTATCCGCCCTAGGGCATTTATAAGCCTAGCCAGAGTGTGTGTGGCTTTCGCCACCCCTTGCTATGTGAATATTATGGCCATTTAGGATTTACTTTACTGTGCCTCTGTCTGGACGTGACACAGTGAAGACCCCCAGTGTACATCTACAATCACCCATCCACCTGGCAAGATTCCTGTTGAAGAGAGTCAGTGAGGGGCTCTGCCTAACATGGAGTGGGATTCCGTTCCAGGGTGTAGGGAGCCTCTGGGTTGTGTATCTGTCCCTCCAGCACATCCTATTTAATTATGTGAATTATTATCTCACAGCTCAGATGGATTTGGGTTTTCTGGGGTGGAGCATGTCCATTACTCCTGTGTTGGGCATGGCCTTGTACAACAGGCATACAATGCCTCTGCGTAGGCAGTATGTGACTGCATACAGCTGGGGTGTCTACAGCCAGGCAGCATATGACATATATTTGAGACCCTTTATCCTCTTGGTGAGGTACCTTTGAGGTCTTTCTAACTGCTGCAGGTGTCGGGTAAGGTACATCCCAAATGAGGCACTGTACTAAATTATGGGTCTGATAAGAGAACAGTATAGGGGCACAATGACCTCTGTTGACGTAGATGTAAATCCTTTCATAATAAGGTGTCCAATATAGACAGTCTTCCTAGCCACGTTGGCAATGTGAGTGTCACATGACAGGTTACTGTCCACTTGTGTCCCTAGGTCCCTGATTACTCCTTCCATACATAATGGATTACCACCTATGTGGTAATTTGTGAGTACCTTGTTTGGTATTTGGTGAGACATTCATACTGTCCAGTGTCTTCAGGACGGCTGAGTGGGGTTCCTGTGTGTGAGAGTGTGGTCTGTAGCATGCTACAGACTGTACAGCAGTTTTGCCTACGGTTAGTTGCACATGGGTGGTCTCCGATGCTTCGTGCATTGTCAGTTACCTGGACGTGTGGGTGTCTGTGCTGAATATGGATACTCCCCCTCCTTTTATGTTTTGGTCCAGGTTTTGGGGCCATAACGCATGATATGAGGTATAACCTGGTAGTGCTGGTGTGCTGTCAGGAGCCTTGCTGCAGGTTTCTGTCACTGCATGGACATCGATGTTCTCCATACTGGGGAGGGCCTTGGGAGCATGCCTGTTGAGGTTTACACGTCTGGCATTGGGCAGCATTACCCTTATGTTTCTTTCCACATGTTTTCTAGGGAGGTGGGTTAGTCTTTTCAGCCTTGCCTACAAAAGGCTCTATGGAGGTGGCAAGAGCCTTATCCAATATCTAGACACCCAGGGGTAACAGGTGCAAGCCATCCCTGGCACAGCAGCGTGGCTCGTCAAGCATGACATCCCAAGCAGACAGACATTGGATCCCCTTGGAATGACACCAGTAATTGTGCCACTTGTTAAAGCTGATCATTCTGTGTTTGTACTGTGGCATCATTCTTGGTGAGGGTAGGATGCTGCACACGGTCAGTGTCATAGCAGCCTGGACTACATAATCGGAGAGCTCATCTATGTCTCTTTTCATGTAGTCCGGGGAGGTACATCTCAGGTCATTCACGCCAGCATGGACAATGACTGCATCATATTTCTACTTGCTTTGGGGTGACCTGCGTACTTGTGTTATGTTTCGTATTGTAGCAGCCTACAGGCAGCTTACTGTACCCTTTCGCTTGTTCAGTCTGGTGAGCGGGACAGCAGTGTGTCTGACTATGGAGTCACCTATTACAACTGTATCAGGCATGTTGTTTCTCCTTCTGGCCTGTGACTGTTTGGCACACCAGCTTTGTGTACTATGTGTTGCATGTTCTATGTTTGGAGGTAGTGGTTGCTTGGGTGTCTGCTTTGGAGGCCTCTGTTGATGTGGTGTGTTTATAATTAGAGCCTCCGGGAATGTTTTTCTGTGTTTATGTCTTTGGTTTGCAGTTGTGATAGGTCTATGTGAGAATGGGTTTGTGGTGTGTGTGGTTACCTTCTCCTCCTGACTAGTTTTGACAGTACTGAGTTGAGAGAGCTCAGCCTCCGGTTTGGATAAATGGTTGCATCTCTCACATATATTTGTATTTCTTGGGGGGAGGCGAGGGTTGCCTGTGTACATGGGGCAGGTGTAACATTGCCTCAAGATTCACAGATTCAACTTGTTGTAGCTGGCCTTAGTGGATTGTATGAGTGGACAAATTCTATTGCCATACTACTGATCAGAGATTACTTCCCTTTTTATGTTTGCTCTATCATGTAGTAGCTTCCTCATTCTCTTGCATGGTTTGGTAATGGCTGGGGTCCACCATGCCAGATGCCTGCGTGTATGGCATTGTGTCTTGGTTTTATTTGGGATTGCATAATCCATGCATTCCTGGCAGTGTTCATGGAATGCCTGTATAACAGGCTCTGAGGTGTGGCCCATATTTTGCATCTGCACAGGGCCTTTAATGGATTCTACATCAGTTTGGAGGAGTGCAACTGTTGCTTTACACATGTTTTTCACTGTGATTTTCTGGCCAGGGACTGTGGTCAGGATGTGTATATCCGGTGTGATTACTCTATGGTCTGATCTTACCAGTGAGGGATACACTTCTCATCTTGCCATCCAGTACCCATGTTGCTGATTATCACATCCAGTATGCTTACCCCTCTTGTGGGAGTGGTACGTTGTTCCTGGGCATTTTGGTTTATGGATTCTAGGAACCTTTGTCCTACAGTGTTGGAGCTAGAATAATGCTCCCAGTCTATGTTTGGGTATTTTCAGTCACCCAATATAATGTGGTTTGCAGGGCTTGATATATTCATGTATTCCAACATAGGCCAAGTGCAGTTCCTGGTGTTAGGATGGTAGTCTGTAGCAGGCTATAAACTGGGAGGCAGTTTTAGCCACTGTTACTTGACCATGGCTAGTCCATGGTGCTTCTTGTTGTGGTACCAACATGGGGGTGTGGTTATCCTTGACAATTATTGCTAGTCACCCTCCTTTTGTAGCTTGTTCCATGTTTTGAGGCTGTACAGCACAGTATGAGGTGTAACCTGGTAGTGTTAGGGTGCTGTTGTGAGCCTTGACCCAATTTTCTGTTACAGGACAGATATCAACATTCTCCATACTGGGGGAGTTTAGACTGCATGCATCTTGCTGTTTAGACTTCTGGCATTGGGTAGCATTACATCTAGGTTCTTATCCCTTGTGATACCTATGGAGGTGGGTTTGTGTTTTGAGCCTTACCTATTTGAGGCACGCTGTGGGTAACAACAGCCTTTGCCAGTATCAATAAGGCCAGGACTGATAGGTGCATGCCACCCCTAGCAGGTGGAGCATCATGTCATGCTCAGCATGTCATCCCAGGCTGGCACACATTGGATCCCCTTTGACTAACAGCAATACTTCAGCCAATTATTGCAATTGATCATCTCATTGTCATATTGTGGCATCATGCTTGGTGAGGGTAGGATGTTAGTCAGGGTCATCAAGTTTGCATATACTACATGGTGTTACATTGCTTAACACATGGCATTCATGCCTCAGGTGGTGCTGCAGGGCTGCCTCTGTCGGATGCACATACTACACTCCCTGTACATGTTTGAGAGTAGGTTATGTCATTTTAGGCATCCCTGTTATTATATGAGTGAGTCCAGAGAGGGGTATCATTCCCAGGGTTCCTACTGAGCCAGTGTATGTGCTATGCATTGCCTCTTTGCCAAGGCCAGGGCATACTGGGCACGCCTCCTTCTGCCTACTGGGGCAGGCTCAGGTTGATCCTCCTCCGAGTAACGCTCTGCCTGTGATGGCCTTGGCAATGGTGGGGGGCTGTTTGGCCCGGCCCTATGCTGGTCCTGCTGCAGCTGTTTTCGCAAGATCATATTATGTAGCATAGCACATACCATGACAATTTGGGTACATGTAGTTGGTGAGTACTGCAAGGCTGCAGCAGATGTGTCCAGACACCGGAACCGTGACTTGAGCAGCCCAAACACATGCTCTATTACATTACGTGTTTGTGCGTGTGCCTCATTATGGCATTCCTGTTCAGGTGTGTGTGCATTTCTGATGGGTGTCATCAGCCACAGCTCCAGTGCATAACCTGCATCCCCCACTAGGTGTCCATGTGGGATGTCCTCATTGGCAAATGTCTGGTACAGCTGCGTCAAATGCCACATATGGGAATCATGGTAGCTCCCAGGGCAGCCAGCACACACATTCATTATTATGCCCTGGGCATCACACACGACCTGGCAGTTGATGGACGAGAAGCCCTTGCGGTTTATGTAGGCCCTACCCTGCTCACCAGCTGGTGCTTTGATGCGTATGTGCGTGCAGTCTATTGCACCCACTACCTCAGGGTATTCCGCTATTTGCTGGAAGAAACGCATATTGCTGGCCAATACCTCACGGGCATTGGGGAAATATACATGATCACCGACATGTGCTGACATGGCATCCAGAAACTGGTGCAGTACCCTGGAGGCTGATGCCTGTGATATCCCCATCATATCATCAGTTGGTCTCTGGAAGGTAACTGTTGCTAGTATTCTTAGGCCAACACATACCTTGGTTTCCACTGGAATTGGTTCCCCTATGTTGGTTCTGTGTGTGTGAGGCGTGGCCTGCACAGCTCGACAATTTGCTGCAGGAGGTCTCTGTCCACTCTATAGTGCTCCACTATCTCCAGCTCATGTAACCCGTGGTAGGTGACCCTGGGCCTGTACACTCTTCTCCGTCTCCTCACTGTGGGTTGTCTGGCACCATTTGCATTGTCACCACCCTCAGCAAGTCACCTATGTCTCCTTATGACAGGTATGGCAGCCCCTAGCATTTCTGCTTTGAGTTCAGCTTTTTCAGTTTTCACTTCTAATAGCTTACTCCTGTCTTGCCTCTTGAGAGAAACATCCTGCACTGCTGTTTGCAGAGTTTTAAGTGCTGGGCTGGGCTACAATTCTGCCTGTGTAATTGCCTGCTTCTAATTGTTTTCACCTGCTAGCTCCAGCAGTATTCCCTGCTAGCTTCCTACTAATTCTGTTGCTTCCTTTTTCCTTTCTGTTTCCTCAGGGGGGAGCAACGCGCATACCAGCGGAAACATGCTCACAGTGGCTTACACACGCGCACACATGCTTACACGGTTTAGAATCTTGTTATTCGGGTTAAAACACGCGCACACCAGTGCAAACAGTCTTACAAGTCTGCCAACAGGCTCCCACATGCTCAGTCTGCCTTACACGCACGCACACTGCCCTACTCGCGCCTCATGGTGCGCACACGTGCGCATGCATGCCCAGCAAGAAACTTTGGTGTTGGCAACAGTGTACGCCTTCCATTTCTTGACTTTCCCATGCTTATCTTGTGGCACTCCTCTTTCCCTGATCTGTGTCTGTCATCTGTCATGTAACACTGACCTCCAATGAACTGCATTACTTTCTGCCATTCCCCCCTGTGATGTCACCTATCTCCTATTCTGTTCCTCCCCCTTATGTAACTCTTACACTACTCAGAATGTGCTCATTTGCTATGTGACAGTTGGATTCAGTATCCTAACACTCATTTACATCAGATTGCCTACTAATGCTTAGTTACATGTCTTAGACTCAGCTCCCCCCCTTAGCAACCACTAAATGGTGGCCATGTTGTTTTTTGGTCTGCTGGTCCCTGCATTGTAAATCCATGTATTGCATAAAACCCACATTTGTGGATTTATAACCTTCATTTTTATGTTTTATATAGCACAGCCCGTTTCTCATATTTGCATCGGGGTACCTTGCCAATGGCCACATATTTGGCCATTGGCATGCTGCTTGACACATATGTATTTGGAGCTGACATGGCTCCATTGTGTTATTTGCAGAAATGTACTCAGTTGTCAACTGAGTACATTTCTGCAGCTAACACAGCTCTTACACAGGCTGGTTTGGGCTTCGTGGATCACTAATCTACCTCAAGTGAGGTGATTAGCATATCCATGCCCAGTCCGTGTAAGAGACGTTTTAGCTGGTCTTTTACACGGAATTTTGGGCTGTTCCTGGATCGCGAGGGCTGCATGGAGTCTTACACTACTCTTAGACTCCGTGCAAGCCTTTGTGAATCCTGCCCGATGTCTGCTATACATCAAGGAAGCATCATTCTTCCATCCAGCAGGCTTTTCCATGCTTTACTTTTAAGGAAAAAAAAGTGTCCAAGTACACACCGTTTTCTTACAAGCAGTTCTGCAGATTCGACCTAGACCAATAAGGCTGCTGTTTGTATTATTGAGTCCATAACATGGTTTACAAAAGCTATATATGTATCTTTGTTTACCAAGAAGTTATGATTGAGATGACTATTTTTCAGCAGAGACCCCGGGGGGTGGGGCACCACATTTCATACCAGTTTTGATTACTGATATATACATAAAATACTGTTACATTATATCAGAAAGAATGCAAAATATAGGTTAGTGTGCATACATGAGAGGAAAAGTTTTTCAATAACTTGCACGAACATCATTAGAGACAGAGCATGTGCATAGCTTGCTTGGCTATATATAATGTTGATTATTCATTAGAAAAAGACACTGGCTGTATATAGTAGAAAGAGGTACAACAGGGCAAGATACTGTAATATTACCTGTGATTTCTAACCGTTAAAATAATGAAAAGAAAAGAAAGCTTAACTATGGAAATATTAGAAAGGGAGAAGGTGGTTGATATCATGTAGTATGATATGTTAGTAGCAGAGCAACTATGAAAGCATCATTACATGTAAGAATGAGAAGTGAAGTAATTAGGAAAATGAGAAAGGTTGGAGCTACTTGGACTGTTATAAGGAATATAGTTTTAGACAGATGAGAGTGAATGGTGAAACTGTGACGGGGACAGTCAGACTATGGTTCATGTAATTACAAAGAAGAGATTGAGGCTTGTCACTTAGAACCTCTGATTGATATAATTTATGTAAACAAAGTTATTCCTTGTGGTTTAGTTAGTATCTTTCCAGCTTGATGGATAAAAAGGGGGAAGTGGAAAAGACAAGTACTTGGAGTGAAGGTAGAAGGTGTGGCCAGGCACAAAATGTATTCTGGTCTGGAGCTGAGCAGGAGCAGAGCAAATTTTTGTTTAGATATTGTTTTAGTAATTCATATATAACATATATATGTGTATGTATATATATATATATATATATATATATATATATATATATATATATATATATATATATATATATATATACACATCTTGTTGTTGTGTCTTTCGACTTATCCTGGTTAGGGGTCGCCACAGCGGAACTCAGGTCAGCTAATGTTTGGTAGTGGATTTTATGTGCCGAGTTACCAGCCCTGACGCACAACCTTCAATGAAGATACGCCCATTCATGCATGTCACCACACAGAAGACGCTCTAGCTGAGAATCAAACAGGACAACATCTTGCTGTGAGGCGACAATGCTACTGCAGCACCACATATTTCTAAAGTTCAAAATTTCAAAACTTTGATTTTCTTATGGTCAAGACCATAAGATAAAAGTTTTGAAGCTTCGAAAAGCAAATAAAATAAATAAATAAAAACAAAAAAAATCTTTTTTTAATGTTTTTGCAGGGGGCAAGCCCCCTGCACCTCTGCTAATTAAATATACCAACTCCAAGATCACACTACAACAAGGAAAGTGGTAAATACACCATTCTGTGCTGTACAACAATCTCCATTTAAACAGTTCAAAGTTTCAAAACTTGGATCTTATGGTCTCGACCATAACCAATTCCAAGTTTTGAAACTTCGAAATTTAGAAGTAGACCCCCCACACACACACACACATATACATACAAATATAGTTTAAAATATGATATAGGCAGGCATAATTAAAACAAACCATATTAAGTTTTTTTGTATTTACGTAAATTATACATTACACGTTTAATTTTTTATCCGATATGATAGATAACACTGAAAAATTGTATGCCGAGGTGTGCCTTATATTAAGTTTCATTATAATGCCTCCTTTTATATCTACTACAGCAGCCATCTAAATGCAGACTAATGTCAAAAAGTGTATCGTCGCAATTCTTAGTCTTACCCACCTCAGCAACAATGTTTATCACTTAGCAGTTGTTAACTCTGTATTAGAATTACTGTTTGTAGCTATTGCTTTATTAGCCACTGTCATCAAGTTTACTAATGCCTATTCAGTTTTTGTTTACTTGAGTATTTTTTTTATAACCTAGAACCATTAGTTTTTTAATATCTGTCATGCATTTTCATGTAGTTTTTCTAGTAGCACTCTCAACTCCAGATTCTGTAATGTCGTCTCAGCCCATCTTGATGATTGGGAAAGAGAGGGCAGCTACCTTTGTTCTGTACATATTAAGCCTCTGCCATGATCAAAAAATACTCTTCATGTCCCATAAGCTGCTGTATTATAAGTCCAGTGTGTAAGATCTACCAGATGATACATCTTTGGGAACACTATTAACCATTGTTGCTATAATTCACACTCATGGATGTCAATAGTCATCACTGGTAAATTCTTCTTTCCTATTTGGAAATGGCTCACCAAGAGGTTGTGTAAATTCTCAACAACTCCATGTCAGGTACCCCTCCATCCAAGAGGAAGAGAGAGGTCTCAGAATTCGGCCTCCACTGTGAAAGAGGAAGGACATGGACTGCAGGTTACAGCTTTCTTCGTCTCTGGCTTATGACACAGATATTAAGGACACATTTGGCCCCTGACTCTGCACCAGCAGACAATTGTAAGATAACTATTGAAGTAGCAGTTTCAAGAGGCCTTTGCATTCCAGAAGGGATATGTAGACCTTCTGGGTCTTGGTCCTCCAAACAAAGTGGCTATTCCTCCAGTCCAGGAAGCCCTTTCAGATGTTTTTAAAGCAACATCATTCAAGTCAGACTCCCAACCTTTTGCACCTAAGAGGCTTGACTGTTTTTACATAGTGCAGGATCCTCATAAGGTTTTGTATAACAACCCCATTATAAGTCCAGATATAGCATCCTTGGATATTGCTAAAGGAGCTGAACTGGCTCCAAATCATAATATTCTTCCCTGTTACAAAAAAAAGACTGAACAATTTGGGAGGAAAGTGTATACTTCAGCAACCTTGGCCTCAGGACCCTGACCTGTCAGACTCATATTCTAAAGTATATGAAGCATATCATTACACAGCTTCAGGATAGTTGTGGAGAGAGATCAGTATGAAGACCTAAAGCAGGAATTAGCCAAGCCCAGACTATTTTACACCTGGGAAAGAATATAGTGTGAGTATGATGCCAGAGATCAGTATGCAGGACTCTGTACCCCTATCTCAGCACATAAATGTGCTACTTCTTTATGCCCCTTTGGATAAGAATTTGCTATTTAGACCCCCCCTAACTTACAGTATATTCAAAAAACTGGAGGGCAAATGCAAACTAGTGTAATCTGTTCACTCTACTTTTCCAATATAATTTCGGTTCTAAGCAAGAACCTTACTGCTGGAGGCAGGTTGAATGCAAGCAGTAAGGGTACACTGAAAGAGGTTTGTGGGCCTCTGGGGTTCAGCCATAATGAGGAGCAGCTATGACTGTACCAATATCCACTCCTCCCTTTTTCATATTGTTCCAAAATAGGTGATAAGATTGATTCAACAAATCTACAGTCCAGTGGGTCTTACAAATTGTCTCTGTGGGTACAGAGTTCACTTTTAGACAGACAAGAAAGAAGACAACTTCTGTCTGTTCATAAAGATCAGGATCACCCTGTTGTCCCTCTCTTAGCAGAAGGAGGCCAAAGGGTTTTTATTCATGACTGTTCCTTGTACCAAGATAACACAGTTCCTTGGAGACCTGTGTTCCATTAGTCAATGTTAAATAGAAAACAGATTATTAAAATTCCAAATTTTAAAATGTTGACCTTGCAGACTCTGTTGAGCCCCTTCAGCTTTCTTTGGTGACATTAAGACCTCAAGGATGCCTATCTTCACATTCCTATTTTCAAAGGATGCAGGCAGTAACTGAAGTAAATATGAAGGGGTCACCATTATCAATTTATCTTTTTACCTTTCAGTTTGGTTACTGTGCTGAGACTTTTTGCAAAATGGCTGTCTACAGTCGTAGCACACTGCAGGAGCAAGGGCATTCATATCTACACGTACTTAGATTACTTCATTCAGACACAAACTCAAGAGACAATACAGAGGATAATGGCATATTCCCAATAATGCCTGAATAGACTGGGTTTATTCCTGAATGAGTAAAGGTCCAAATATGTCCAGCCAGAACTGTACTCTTTCTAAGAGCTTATGTACATACTAATAAAGACAAATCTTACCTACCATAGGAAAAAGTATGGTAAAAATATATGTAGTGATGGTCAGAGAGTTATTAGTATTCTGGGCCTCATGGCAGCCACTATTTTGATGATATTCCTATCCAGATGACACATGAGGAAGTCATTTTCCTAAGGAATACCTGAAACCAGCAGCCACATGCCCTAGAATGTGTCATTCCAGTACTACCCTGTATAATGAGAGAACTGGAATGATGGCTACAAGGTATAGAGGGGATGCCAAAACAATGGACCTTGAGGTGCAGATCATCTGGAGTGCCAAGGAGGAGAAAGAATGCATGTAAGCATAAAGGAGATGATAGTTGTCATTCAAATTCTCAAAGCTGTCTTTGTAATCTGGGAATCTGAAACTCTGTCATCAGAGACAGCAGCACAAATGTATGTATCATAAACAGGTGGCATGTTCTTGTCGGTTGTGTAGGCTAGCTATGCAGGCTTGAGAACAGGCCCTGAAATTCAGAGTACTCCTGAAGGTAACTTCAATACCAGTACAGGACAATTCCTTGACAGCCCAAATAAGCAGAACTGCAGTGGATTTATGCAAATGGATGCTGAAATGGGGATACATGCTTGGTTCTCACAAACATAGTAGGGTGTACCAGAGATAGAGAATTTTGCTTCTTTGAGCAACAATTCAGGAAATTTTTCTCCAGACTTTTAAACACTCTTGGAAAGTGGCTGACAATGACTTAAATTTGAATAGTCTGCTTCTTTATACTTTCTGTCCCTTTTGTCCCAGGCTGGATCAAGACTAGAGGTGGAAAAGCTGTGCTGTAAATAATTGTAACTGCAACATTCTGATCAGGGTAGCACTGGTTTTCCCCACTGCTTCAAATGGCAAGTCAAAAATCTCTCCTGCTGCATCGGTATGTGAACATTCTGACATAGTTCATATTTCTTAGTGCAACCTTAATTGTCCACACTCAGATTAACAGCTTGGAAGATATGATTCTGATTCCGTTTGAACAAATTTATTCTGTGAATGTGTTTAAATCATGAGGGACGTTAGAAGGCCGTGTACTAGGAAATTATACATAGCTAAATGGAAAAGACTGTTCCTTTGTTGCAAAAGGAGAAACTAGAATCCAAAACAGGTGGATGTGCCAGTGGTTCTTCCGTATCCCAGCTGTTTTCTTTTCATTTTGCTTATGTCTCTGTAAAGGTAAATCTCTCAGCTGTTTCTGTCTGCCTTGTTATAGACCCAACCACTGATGTCAAGACCCCCAGTCAAACAATTTCTGAAGTACATTTTCCACATGAGGACTTCATGGACAAAGGTGGAACCAAGTTGGGACCTGAATTCTAGGTTGGAAAATCTAAGCCTGCCATCCATTGAACTGCAACAGTGTCTGTGAAGTTTCTAACTTGGGAAACAGCCTTCCTTATTGCTGATCCCTCTTATCAGGTGAGTCATGTACCTCCAAGTCCTTATGTGGAAGGAACATTTCTTCCAGTTTGTTAGAACAAGATAACCCCGCACACTAACCTCATTTATACCAAAGGTTATTATAAAAGTAGCCTTGAGACAAGCAACCCAACACTGTTTTCTTTGTAGACCCAAGAATAAGGGTGGAGAAGATCTTGCATTTTCTAGATGGGCATAAACAGTCAAGTTCCTACCTGGGTATGGCTAAGACCATTAGGAATTCAGACCATTTGTCTCCTTTGCTGAAAACAAACAAGGGTTAGCAGTGACCAGGAATACAGTTTCAAAATGGCTAGAACTGTGCATCAATTCCTGTTGTAAGACTTACAGCAGACTCTTGCAGGAAAGGGTCAGACCCTATTCCTGCAAGAGATACCCAGCTACCACTGTCTTTCTCAAAGGGGATAATGTCCAGGACATTTCAGAAACAGCCATGTGGTTTTGTTTGCAGCTTTTCAAAAAAAATTACAGACTGAATGCGATATCCAAGAATCCAGTGATTTTTTTTTTGTCAGACTCAATAGATAGGTTATTGGATCCAACAGTGGCACATTTTTCTTGCCCTTCGATCCAGGGATCAGACTGCTTCCCTACCCACAATTCACTCCTTTCCCTACAGTACCTCAGATCTCATTTGCCAACTATTCTGTTCAGACTTGAACTGAGGGCACAGCTGTTGAAATACAGATAAGTGACACTGTTTAGCTTTTTCAAGTACTTGGTGCCTCTCTCTGCATATCTGTTAGACTTTAATTAGTGTCTTTCTAGAACTTTCTTCCTCCATTACCATATCTTTATACATACATGTACACACACACATGCCAGCACACATATTAGTGTGTAAAAATTATAAACTGTTTTCAGTTGTGTTTGTGTGTAAGAATTATAGACTGTTTTCAGTTGTGTTCGTTGACAAACTCTTTTCCTCAGTGTGGTGTTACTGTTAATGTTATTGCTGTGGACGTAACTATGAGTGATGGGGCCTCTGGTTTCAAAAAGTGCACCATCCGCATGCACTAGATCTCCTCCAAGATCCACATACCTTGCACATCTATTGTTTAAGGGTAGACCATCTTGATGCATACTGCAAGTTCTGTACCTGTTTTGGATCCAAGGCTTTTATAGATCACAAGAACAAACATCCTAAAGGGTCTTCTCCCTGTCCAAGTGGGGGAATTGACTACTTTTGCATCAGCATCTGCTTCCCCTTCAACCAAGAAGGTAGGGACCAAGTCAAAAAGCTCTAAAGAGAAGGGTAAAGACATATAGAGGGAGAGAAGCAAGGAAAAGGAAAAAGAGAACCATAAATCTGACAGCAGGAGAAAGGCTAGAAAGAGATCCCCAGACCGATTTGGTCCTTCAGAACCAAGGATGATAACACCAAGACAGTTGGAGCCAGTGATTGTCTAGGAGCCAATTCAGATCAAATCACCTTTGATTCTACATGGTTTTCTATGGAGCCGAGCAGTCCTCAGCTCCATTTTCCAGTCCTTCAAGAAAGGTTGAATCACAGATCTTTTAGGCCATTCTGTGTGGCCTTCTCTTTCAGATCCTTTCAATCATCAATCACCCTTTCAGAAGTCAACATTGACAGGATGAAGTGAAATGTTTTGGGACATAGATCCAGATAGGAGTCCTCCTAGTGCCTCCCCCACTAGGGGTCCAGGACAGGTCCCATCTGCACCCTTGCTAGTATCTTTTTTTGGCTACCCATCCAATCCAGTGCCCACTGTTCCCAGTGACACCCATAGGATGACCTTGATGGAGCCAAGAGCTTGCTTGGCTTCAACTCTGCAGTTTCCCTCACCCTTTCAACTCCTGCACCATCAGTTCATGAATGATCTTAGAGCCAAGAGATGGGAGCTGAAGTCTGAGACTTGGGATCATTTCCAGTGTTTAGAGCCATCTCTTCCCTTGGTTGTTTTGTCTCTAGACAGCTCAGCTCCAGTGTAGACTTTGGAACTAAGCCAGATCAGGGCCTGGTGGATTCCTTCTTTGGGATCTACAGATCCTGAGGTCTCTTCCTCAGCCCTAGTTATAGCCTCGGCTTTCTAGACTTTTGAGAATGTGCACTCTGGTTGAGATAGGAGGCCTCTCACACTCACTTGGTGCTGTCCTGATTACTGCTGGATTCTGTAGCTAATAATCTTAGTTATCCTGTCAGACAGGGACGGCCAACCTTATTAAGTGTCTAGAGATCGCCCCTGGCAAATAACCCCTTCTGATTCTAAACCACTTATAGATCCCACTGCAGAAGGGCATATGAAATGGACTTGCAAGGGGAGACATTTGGACGCCACTCAGGAGTCACCCACTGAAGATACCAGCTTTGAGGAAGGGGAGGGATCCTCAAGATCTGCCTTAGAAGGCATCTCCTTAGGATACATGCCTGAATTGATGAAACAGTGTGGGAGGTTAGTCCACCTAAGCCCCCTCACAAGAGGAGTCTGTATTCCTTGAGGCTTTCAGGATTGGTTCATCTATTGCTGATGAGCTCATTGACTTGGTCTCTCAGTTTAGAAGGAACCCAGTGTGCTGGATCTGATTTTGAGAAAATCTGGCAAAATACTGATACTTCTAGAAAGAGGCCATATGAAAGCAATGGTCTGGCTGTGTAGATGCCATAGCGGTTGTGGCAGCCACTAAAAGGAACTTTCTGAAGATAGCATATATGTCCATCCTCTAACAGGAAGTCCAGGGTGCTACATATGTTTTGGAAAGTGAATTTGTGCTTCAGTGACTTTTGCTTCTCATGCACTGAATTATCTAGCCCATATGACTCATTTCCAGAGAGACTTGACCAAGGAGCTTTCCAAGTCTCTCTCTCATGGGTAGCTTGCCTGCTGGTATACAGAAGACTGTGGAATTGTAGCTGTCTACTCTTCAATTGATGTCTAATGTGTCAGTTCAACAGTTCTCCGATGCAGCTGATGGCATGTCGAGTGGCAGGCAGTGGCATTGCTATTTGCCAGCAAGCTTGGATGTGTCTGAAATTTTGCAGAGGACTTCAAGACATCCTTCGTCAATGCTCCCTTTGATGGTTGCACACTTTTGGACCCACTCCTAAAAGCCACTGTGACCACAACCACTTCATTTCTGGGATGGGGAGCATTTCAAAGGGAAATGAGCGAGAGGACAAAATGCTGTCTGCTATAGGCATGCATTTTTCCATCTCCATCAGAGGTTCTTTTCCCAGAACCAGAAGGGTGGATAGAAATTATCGTTCTGTAAATCTCAGTGTTTTGCCCAGGATACTTCTGGTGACTGCCCCCATCAAGCAGAGAGGGAAACAGTTTTAATGGACTTTGCCCCAGGAACATGGACTGCACAGTCAAGAGTTTTGGGGTCCTACTGCTAACAAATTTTCAGCACTCCTGAAGGGTTGCTCAGCTGTCGCACTCTGCAGAAAGTTGGAGTGATTATGTCTGCATCTGCATGCCTGGCTAGCCATCATTCAGGACACAAAGATCAGCAGAGGTTACGTTATCCCCTTTACTTACCAACAAACAAGAAAAACATTCCTGATATTCCACTCCATCAGAGGAAATTGGCATCAGAAATTTCAAAGCTGCTAGAAGAGTGAGTCATCCAGGAGGTCCCAACAGACTAGTGGGGATCCTGAGTCTATTTGGGATTTTTTAGTTCCAAAAAAGACAGGGGGTTCTGCCTCTTCTGAGGAAAGATGACTGCATGTGCTTGATAGGCCTTCAGTACTCCTGCTGTCATATCAAGGCAGTCCAGTAGACATCTCCACTTTCAGCTGAGAACCAGTCACTTCCAGTTCCTAGCACTGCCCTTTGGTCTCACTATAGCCCCCAGGGTATTCACCAAATGCATAATAGTGATGGCAGTACATCTAATCCTGTAAGGGTTCAAGGCGTTCTATCTAGATGACTGGCTACTTACCACACCCACCAAGTATCTGCTTATCTAATCTGGGGACTTCTTTCTCTAGTTCTCTCATCACCTATGGGCTACTGTAAACTTAATCAAAAGCTAGCTGTTACTAACCTAGACAACATGTCCTATCTTCTTCAAATCCTCCAGTAAGGCTTATACTTTGACTGCTGGGATTAGTAGTTGCATCCATTATGCTGGTTCCTCAGACAATATTTTATATGAGGGTACTGCAGTGGACCCTCTCTGTCCAGTGGTCAATGATGTTATCAATTCATGTAATTTCTAATCTGTGTCATGCCTGTATTCAGACATTACATCATTTGGTGGTTGACCACCCCATTAGTAAAGTGGGGGTCAATCTTTCATTTGTCCACACCCAAAAGCCACTATGACCACAAATGCCCCCCTTATGGGTTGGGGGGCATGTCCAAGGGAAGACTGTTTAAGGCATGTGCTTGACAGCAGAGGCCAGACTTCACATTGACATCTTGGAGATGAGGCAGACCTCCTAGTATTGCTGGCCTTACAGGACTCCCTCCCCAAGGGTGTGATATGCATCCAGACTCAGAACATGGTTGAGGTCTGGTATATCAACAAGCAAGGGGGGATCCCATTCTTAGCCAATGTATCAGGAAGCCATGAGGGTGCGGCAGTGGGCAATGTCTTCTCAACTCTGATGATAACATACATCTTGAGGAACTCCAGTGTTTTAGTGGACAAACTGAGCAGGTCTATTATTCTGTCTCACTAGTACTCCCTCAACCAGTCTGTGACAACTGAGATTTTCAGTCACTTGGGCTAGCCATGCTGAGACCTCTTCAAATGCCATCTGAACACCAAGTACAGCAGCTACTTTACTCTTATCCATTGAGAAGGCCAATCACCAAGGGATGCTAATATTTCAGTTGACCTCCAGGTCTGTCATATGCATTTCCACCCTTTCCCTTTATAACGATTTTTTTTCTTGCAAAGCAACAGTGATTCTCATTGTCCCCTTCTGGCTAGGTTCCCCATCCTTTGGCCTCACCTGAACACTAACCTTGAGTTTTGGACCTTCTTCCAGATCTTCTATCTTACCCAATAAGTCAACCTCACCTAAAAGCCCTGAAATTAGCTGCATGGTTCCTCCATTTCCAGCGATGGCCTGGGATACCATACTTTCTGTGGCAGTGATTCATATTTTTTCTCCTTCATGAAAAAGTGAACACTATAAAGGTTTACAAAAGTAAATGGAAGAGGTTTCCTATCTCAGCTTCTTCAATGGGTTTAATTTTTTTCTCAGCACCATTATGATTCATTCTGGATTTTTTGGCAGGATTATTTTGGAAAGGTCCTAGCTTTTCTACTGTTAAGGTGCAGTTATCAGCTGTATCCAATTTTCCTGTGGGAGAAACCAAAAACTCCATTGCTTCCTTGAAACTCCTTAAAGGCTTTATTTGAGTAATATTCCTTCACAGCCTCCCTATCAGGAATCCAGTTCCTCCTTGGGACATTGCATTATTGCTTCAGGCTTTAACTTAACATCCTTTTGAATCAGTATTGGCAGAACTGAAATGTTATTTTGAATACTATTTTCCTGGTGACAGTCATGTCAGCTGGGAAAATTTCTGAGTTACTGGCCTTATCTTGCAACCCCCCTTACTTGATCTTTCATAAGGACAGGTTATCTCTTCGGAACAATCCAAATTTTTGGGGGTGTGGCCAAGGATGAACACAGGAGAGCAGCAGATCTCTTCAGCTCCACCAATTTCACTGCACTGACAGGAAATAATTATTTTAAAAATTAATTTGTGAAGTAATTTTCTTTCTAAATATGTTTGTTTTATCTATTTCTTGAAGTATATCTAAAAAAGAAAGAAAATTTTAATAATATTCCTGTCAGAAATCACCTTGGAAATTTTCTTGTCAGTTTCTCTGTCTGAAATGAGTTCCAGTAAGACAAATTCTCAAGATTCCAGCATCAAGAAAGAACTTCAGTCTCTGATATCTACAATCCAGCAACTTACTGCTAAGATGGATAAACTGGATACTAAAATTGATACCTTCATAGAAGAAACTACAAAACAAATAGACTTGTTACATATAGACTTGCAACAACAGAAGATCCAAATTACAGGCATAGAAGAGACTGTAAATGACATGGAAAATAGAATCCAAGAAGAGGAAATCAACATTGAGTTTTTGCTGAAACAAAATACACATCTACAAACAAAGCTTGATGACCTGGAAAACAGATCTAGGCGCAATAACATTAGGATTTTTGGACTGCCAGAAAATATTGAAGGTAACAATATTACTTCTTTTTAACAACATGGCTCCCTAAAACTTTAGACTTACCAGAAGCATTTTCTTTTGGTATCGAAGAGCCCATAGATCTATAGCTAATACTAACTCTAACAAAAGTATCCTAGATCAGTTATAGTTAGATTTCTATCATCTTTTGATAAAGAGATGGTTCTTAAATCTGCTTGGGCTAAAGCTCCTGTTAAAATTAATGAGACAACTGTGTGTTTTGACAATGATTATTCTTCCTTGGTAATAACTAAAAGAAAAGTTTTTCTGCCATTAATAAGGGAGCTTAAGAAAGCACAGTTTAAAACCTACCTTCTGTTTCCTGCCAAGCTAAAAATCTTCCTTCCTGATGGTCCTAAAATGTTTGATGACTTAGACTCTGCATTGCTGTTTATCAAAAAAAATAAGATTTTGGATAAAATAGAGGAAATGGAATGGGCTAGTCCTTCATTAAAGAGGTTGGCAACTGAAACTTTGTGGAAGACTTCAGAGAAGAAGAAGAGACTAAAAAACAAATGACTTGTTCTATGTTTTTTTTCTCTTTATTTTTCTTCATTATTAATCTTTTTAAATATAGTTACTGCACTTTCAGAAAGCCACAAATATTCTGAAAAAGATTTAATCAAAGTTATTTTCTGTGTACAAAGAAATGTTTTTGTTTCATAATCAGTCAAAATATCTGAGGAACTAATAACAAGCTATCATTCAATATGTTTCTCTTTGTAACAAAGAGAATTAAGGTTAGTAACTTGATAAATTTTTCTTCTTTTTTTTTTTCTTTCTTTTTTTCTTTTCCTTTATTTTAAATAATGACATTCTATTTAGATTATGCAGTGGGTAAGGGGTGGGGGAGGGCAGGGAGAGAAGTGTAATGAAAATATAATAAATGGAATAATAACTTATTTATTCCTTGTAAAAAAGTATATATGTTGTTTAAATGCTATTGCTAATTATACTTCCTTGATTATACTGCTTATGCTTGTTTACAAATAAATTGTTATGCTTTAATTAATAATAATTAGAACTAAATAATAGTAAATAGTATGTTTCATGTCCATCTTTAGTAATATAATACAGCAAGTAATATTCCACTGTAAATATTTTTTATAGCTTCCTTTTACATTTTTTTTATCTTTTCTTTTATTTTCTTTTTATTTTCTACTCTCTTTTTTTTCTTCTCTTAGTTCTCTCTCTTTATTCTCTTTCATATTAATATATTGACATGCTTTTGATTATACTGGTACAGTAAATAATAAGATTTGTATAAAAATTGAATAGGGGCATAAATAATTAGTTTTATTACTTATTAATAACTGTGGGCTTAGTTTCACTTTCATTGAGGCTGTAATAACTTGTAAAATACTTTGCGAAGGTTTTGCTATGTTTAGCTTCATGTATACTGCTAAATGAATGTCAGTCACTTGTTTTTGACAAAATTCCCACCAGAATGTTAAGGGAGACAATTTGGGATGTGGGTTACCTCATGAACAGTGTCCTCGAGTTGTTTTAAAAGCTTCAACACTCAGAATTCATGCAGAGAAGCTGAAAGCAGTCAATTTGAACTTTGACCCCTGAATTCACACTGACACATCGCAGATTCAAGGAGAACACTCTACCAGGAAGTAGAACTGCTGCAAATGTGACTCTGCGATGGAAAATGAACTCTTTAACATTTAAATGTGAGTTATTTTATATAATTACTTAATTATTTATGTTATAATTTATAAAATATGTAAGTTATAATGATTTTAAATGATGCAGTTTCTCATAGTAAGCAAATGTGATATTTTAGAAGGCATAGAAAGTGAAACATTTATACAAGTGTTTTTGAAAAGTTTAGTTGACTGCAGCATATTAATGTATGTAAAAAACTTATGATTTAAACATATACATTGCTATAATTCATTTGATTTATCTGATTGACAAACATAAATATCTTTATGACTCTATTCTGGAAGAAGTTGTCATGTGACATATTTTAAAGCAGCAGTTTAGATATACAAAATACAGATGGCTTTCTTCACAATAATGCAAGTGTTTCTGAGAATTTACATAGCTATGCAGTATGATTTATAACAATTTCTATAAATATAATATTTTATTTTACTGGCAATAATAAGTATGAGAAACAAGCTCTGATACAAGTAATTTAAAGTCTTTTGGAAGCTGTTAACTGCATTTATATGACAGAAAATAGGTACATCTTAATATATGTAATGTCTGAACCATATTAGCCAAAGCTATTGATTTAAATGAACATCAGAACTTATTTTTACAAACTTTGAATAAATTAATATGTAGATATGCCCTTCCTTTTTTTTTTCTCTCTTTCTTTCACTCTCTCTCCCTCTCTCACTTCTTTTATTTCTCTCTCTCTTCTTGGTTCCTAATATCAAGTTTATTTGAATGCTATTTGAATATAAATGTATTATATTAAATAGATGTATATAGTAGTATGAATAGTTTTTAAAAGTTTCTCTTAGTCTATATGATGCTGTTTTATCAAATGTGTAGTTTTGTCTTACCAGATAATCTAATTAAAAGTTGTTAATTTAAGTTAAATATAACATGTATTAAATTGATAAGGTGGCAGCTGAGGTACTGCTGCTTAGGGTAGTGGGTTAACTTGAGTAGTATGTACTACTCTAAGTTGGAGTTTTTAACTCCAGGCTGGGTGCAAGGTTTAATCCTTACATTATTTTCTCTTGTTCACTGTTGTATGTATATAGTTCTGACATCCACAATATATTTTGTAAGCTCATTGTCACTACAAACAAAATTGAATCTTATACAAAATCCCATAAGAGATTCAATAAATACAGCTATATCTAAAGGTACACCTAAAGGAGGAGGTATAACATTACTTATTTTGTTAATTGTTATTTTGATCATAAGTTTTTTATGTTTTAAAAATGCCAAATGACTTCTCTAAAAGGAATTTCTTTAAACATTAATGGACTGAATAATCCGTGTAAAAGGGCAAGTCTAATAAGATACATTAATTTACATAAAGCCAACTTAGTCTTCCTTCAAGAAACACATCTCCTGAAAAAAGATATCGATAAACTAGCCACAAACAAATATACAGTATTGGTTAGTTCAGAGCACACTCAGAAAAAAAGAGGAGTGGCTATTTTATGGAATAAAAGTATGCCCATTCCTAAAACTATTAAGTCTTATCAGGATGATAAAGGAATGTTTTGTATGGTTACAATACAAATTAATGGGAAGACTTATACATTAATCAATGTATATTGGATACCTGGAATTGGTATTAATACAGTGAAATACCATCTTGATAAGATCATATCATTCTCTATAGGAGATATTATTTTAGCTGGTGACTTTAATTGTATACTACATGAAAATGATACTACCACTATAGGAAAAAGGAAAATTACATCTAATGCAAAACATTTAAAGGATTTTGCTAATTCTTATCATTTAAATGATATTAATAATCAGATAGACTCAAAATCATTACCATACACCTTTTTTCTAACAGATACAAAATTTATTCAAAAATAGATAGAGTCTTTATTTCTAACCAGATGGTAACAGAATTAATTAACTCTAAAATCATTTCATGTCCTATATCTGATCATAATTCAATTGTTTTTGAGTTCATGATAAAAAATACTCACAATGTTCAGATCAAAAGGATACCAGCATATTTAACTCAACTAAAAGACTATAAAGAATATATACTTTCAGAAGTACAACATTTTCTAGACATAAATAATACTCCTGAAGTCTCCATTGTTTATGTTTGGGATGCTTTAAAATCATATTTATATGGACAAAGTATCAGATGGTATAATAATAAAAGGAAATCTTGGGATAAGGAATTGTTAGATATTCAAAGTAAACTAGACTCTTATAAACATAATAATAAAGAAAATATTATGGATAAGAAAGTCATTGAAGAAATAAACAAACTAAATGAGAAATACAAAGAAATTTTAACTCATAAAGTTAAAATAACTTTAGAGAAATACAAGTTTTTGTCTTACTCAATAAGCCCCAAATACTTACATAGACTTAAAAATAAAACAAAAAGGTTGAATAAGCAAAATCATATCAATGAAATTTTCTCTCTAAGGAAAAAGAAGAATGTTTCTAGTCTACCAGAAATACTAGATGAATTTAGAAATCACTTTCACAAAATTAATCATAATAACATTAGCATGGAACCTAAAGATAAAATAAAGGAATTTATAACCACAAACATGAATAAAAAACTTAATAAACAACAGATTAAACTATTGGATAAAAGTATTTCATATACAGAGGTTGTTACACAAATAAACAAGCTTAAATCAAACAAAGCACCAGGTAATGATGGTATTATACCAGAGATATATAAAATCCTTTCTAAAACTACATACTCATTAATACATAAGGTTTTTATTTTGGCCCAAAATGAGCTAATAACCCCCCCCCATCTTGGCAATACACATTTATTTCGCTAATTTTGAAACCTAATAAAGACCCAACTAGATGTACTTCATATCGACCCATCTCATTACTTAATGTTGATTATAAAATGTTTATGAGTATTTTTGCTGATAGATTGAAGACAATCATCCCTGGCATCATAGATATAGATCAGACAGGCTTCATTGTAAATAGAAATACTTTTGATAATATAAGGAGAACTCTAACTTTAATTGATTTTGCAAATAGGAAAAAGAAAGATTTAACGCTTATTAGTCTTGATATAAGTTCAGCATTTGATTCAGTAAGTTGGGACTACTTGTTTACCTTACTGAAGTGCATAAACTTCTCAGATGCATTTGTAAATTTAATTGAGCATCTATACAAAGGAGCATTGGCTTATATTAAGATAGGAACATATGTCTCACAAAAAATACCCATTTTTAAAGGTACAAAACAAGGGTGTCCACTCTCTCCACTATTATTCACTTTAATAATGGAGCCTTGGGCTAATTTGATCAGAAACAGTACTGACATAGAGGGATTTGAAATAGATGAAAATACAACATCTAAAATTCAACTCTTTGCAGATGATGTTCTAATTACATCAGCAGGATCTAATTCTTCTATGCAGTCTCTATTTGATAAAATGATGAATTTTAAAAGTATTTCTGGTTTAGTATTCAATGAAGAAAAAACTAAAATACTACCTATATATACATGAAAAAATGTTCTCATTAGTGATTTTACTAAATATTTACCTAATTCAGGTCAGATAACTTATCTAGGTATAATATTAACTAAAGATATTAAATCTATTATATATAATAATTATAATACCTGCCTTCTTAATATACAAAATCTTTTCAATACCTGGAATAATATGTTTTTTACTATGGAAGAGAGACTTACAGTTATTAAAATGATAATATTCCCCAAGATATTATACTTAATACAATCAATAATACTCCCACCTACAAAAATAATTATCAAGAAATTGAATACACTAATGTTAAATTTCCTATGGGCACCTAATAGACCTAGGATTGCATTAAAGAAACATACGAATAGCTGGTCTCATGGGGGTATTTCTTTTCCAGACTTTAATTTATATACTATTTCTTCTATTGTAAAAGTTATTACTTTGTTAATAGATCAGTCATATGTTGCAAAATGGAAAGATTACTGGGAGCTAATTAGTATTCACTTCATGAAAATCTCCTTAACACATAAAAATATGATTGTAAATAACTCCATGCTATGGTTACTAAAAGAATTTTGTACTTCACCTATTACACCTAAATATATAGTTAGTTACCCATTAAACATTATTATTAGCTATCGTAACTTTATATTCATGCATCCTAAATATAAGGAATGGAATTTTATTATATTCCCTATAATGTATACTCGGGGTATGCTTTTGTCATCCACTTCTGAAGGAACTCATTTAGCTATAGATAATGATCTAAAGTATTGGTATCAGTTGATATCTGATAATAAAGTTAAAAATCTAGATTTCTTAAAACAAGAATTTGATCTAAGAGAAACTTGCTGGTTAGAAGTTCAGACCTTTAGACAACATCTCATTGATAAATTAGATCTAATGTCTATAACAGTTAAAGAATCTATCCCAACACTGATTGATTACTTGATATTAAATTCACAACATAAAGTTTCTGATAAAGGTAAGCTTTCATACATACATAAAATTATCAGACAAGAAACTTTTTACAGTGTAGATACCTACTGGAATTACTTCATTGCCATTAATGGTGACCCACCAAATCAACAAGATAAACAATATATATTGGAATCTGCCTATAAAACTACGCCTTCCATTGTCTGGAGACTTTTTACATGGAAATTTTTACATAGATCCTTTTATACACCTTTGATGATGAATAAAATAAATAATAAAGATAATCTATGTAAAAGATGTAATGTAGAAATTAACGCTGACTGGACTCATATGTTTTATGACTGTATAAAATTGAAAGAATATTGGAAGTCAATTAATGAATTTTTGCAGGCTCTTTTTACAGATAATTTCATTATTTCTAAATCTCTTATATTATTTAACACACCTGTACCTCAAAGTGTTAAAAAGGTTAAGCTTCCCTTGTTATGGTCTATTCTAGCAGTGGCTAGAAAAATAATAACCAGAAATTGGATTTCAGATACACCTCCTTCATTCAATGAATTTAAAAATGTTATGACTATAGTGTGCCATATGGAATTGATGACAATAAAATCAAGAACTACTAGAAAAACATCTTATTATATTGTATGGGATAATTTACAAAACTTGTTAAAAAAATCTTAACTTCAATAGCATGGTATTTTAGTTTAATTAATTGATCTGATTGTAGTGGATGTCTTTGTAAATACTTTGGTTATTTTGTTGAATGTTATAATCATATCTATTTTAATTACTTGTATAAAATTGTTATGATATTTCTCTTGTATGTTAAAAACAATAAACCTGTTTTAAAAAAAAAGAACAATCCAAATTTTCTTCCAAAAAATGGCCTTGGTAGATGCTCTTAACCAGGCTATTAATTTATGAGTTTTATTCCCAAAAGTTTCTAATAAAGGAAAATACATCTTGCTTTTCATGGATGTTCACCACCAGTTAAGATTCTACCTGCATTGTACCAAAGGTTTTAGGAAATCAGATCAATATTTTCTTTCCTTTTCAAGAGCCAAACTGAGACATAGTGTTTCAGAGTCATTCTGTCCAGGTGGCCTTCTGATTGTATCACATATGTTTTTAAAGAAAAGGGTCTGTCTGTACTTCACAAGCCAAGAGCTCATTCAGCCAGAGCAGCTGAGATTTCTGATGCCTATTTTGCCAGAACATCAGTGGATAAGATTTGTGCTGTGGCTACTTGGTCTACTTTTTACACCTTTGTTTCTCATTGTAAGCTGGATATGCAATCTAGATTCCGTGCATCCTTCTGGTCGACCATTCTGAGGAATATCCTTCCATGACACTACCCTGGTGTATAAGAAGCAGGGGAATCTGTCCCATCCATTGAGCCAGATGGAAAAGGCAGCACTGAGTATAAATGTTATGCACTAACCATAATGCTAATCCCATGTTCTCTCCTTCTATCCAGCTCAACCTTTCCACCTTCTGTCCCCTTAACTAAATTGCCATTGGGTGGCTGTCAACTGACTACACTGGACTTGGCCTTGTCTGGTATTCAGCCTTGAGCTGTTTTCTCATCCCTCTCACAGTTTATCCTGCTTTCATCTAGTGCCTTTAGGTGAGGTATAAGGTACAAGTGGGAAAACTCAATCTTAAGTATTGCAAAGACAGGAAGAGTGGGTGATGGGCAGAGGAGAAGCCTGAACCCTAGATCTAAGAGTGTGAAAAAAAAATGATGAGGTCAGATCCGATCATATCAGATAACCCATCCACTGAGGTGGACAGAAGAAGACAAGACAGATCTAGTATTATGGCAAGTACATAACTTTCATTTACCACTGGATTTGCTTCTACCATCCTAAAGGAGATTCTGCAGTCATTCTCTGAGCTGTGAGCCAACAACCATACTACCTAGGGGTGTCTGCTCATGGACTTTTTCTTACATTATTGACTGCAGTTTGATCTACATGATGGACATTGTACAGTTGATTAGGCAACTTACCCTCATTTCACATATTTTTGTGGTCACTGTTGTAGTCCAACTGCACTCCTGCCACCACCTGTACTGCATTGGAATGGTTAGGAGTCAGGATGTGTACCCACACACCCTTCCATTATCATCAATTCCCTTTTCCCCATTTCTTTACACAGCGTCAGCACTATAAAGATCTCTGTCACAGCATATCAACTTTCACTGTCTTTCTCAACTCAATCCCACTGTTCTACCCTCTTCGACAGTCAAGCCTAACTGTTGCAGGTTTTCTCTCATGCAGTCCACCTCTTTGCTGGATGCTTTCATTTCCTCTTGTCTTCTTCCTGTCTGTCTCAAATCTTCACCCAATTCTCTTCTGCTTTTCTACACGTGCTCAAACCACCGTAATGTGTTCCGTTTGACCTTCTCTGCAGTTGAAGCTTCTTTGGCTTTTGCTCTGATGTCCTCATTTCTTCATCTGTCCCACAGTGTACATCCTTCCACCTCTCAGGCACTTCATCTCTACCACCTCTTATTTTTTCAACTCCTCTTCCTTTACAACCCAGGTTACTGTACCGTACAGTAGTACTAATCATACCACTGTTTTCCACACCTTACTTTTCAACTTCTTTGGCATCCTTCTGTCATATACTACCCCTTCCACTCTGTGCCAGTGGGCTGCAGCCCCTACAATCGTAGCTTTGACCTCCTCATTCAGACTTCCCCTGTTCCACTATTTCCCCTTCTATCTCATTTCTCAGCTTTTGATTTCCCATATTTGTTGCCATTACACCTGTCTTATCTGTATTTAGTTTTATCACATGCCACTTCAAGTTTTGCATTCCACTCCCCATCTCATGCTGAAGTTCTTGCTTAGAGTCTGCCTGTAATGCCACATACCTTCATACAGCTACTTTGTTGTTCTATCCCCTCCAACCTGTTTGCTGATGTAGTCAATCAGCAGTACGAACAGTGGGCTGTTCACGCAACCTTCCCTCTTCATAAGTATATTTTTGCCCTCTCTTCTCCTTGCTCAGGTTCACTAAAGAAGACTTATTCTACATGTCACAGGCTTGCATTCTTGGACCAGTTCCTTTCTAGTATCCCATGGTGTGGATGCTCCTGGATAGAAGACGAAGTAACCAAAGATGGTGCAGACAGATGACATCTGTATAACATGTATGTGAAGAAATCTGAGATAAGGTGACATTAACCCTGCCATGAGAAAATGTGTGTAGCTTTAAAAGTCAGACTTCGCCAGTGACAGAGATCTTTATAGTGATAACTGCAACAGTGATCACACTCAAATATCTACAATTATGGCTAGCTGTCTGCACAACTCTACTGTTTAGTAGCATATTTCGGCAACTGGCATAAGCATCCGCGACTATTAGCATAATTGTCTTCTAAATATTTGGATTAATTTTCGTTCATCTTGTTCTAGTACCTTAGCTTTTAGATCCCAATGTTGTAAATGTTGAGCTTAATAATCTCTGGCTGGTGATCTGTTGCCCCCATTAGTAATGATAGTATAGTAATTGATGTCAGCATCTCATTTAGGCCTAGAATTCTTGTAGTACTTAACATCCAAATTTCTGTTGAATTTGCACCCCACAATGGCACGGCATCTCAGTTTCTAATAGTATTCAAGTCTAGTTTTTCTCTCTTTCCAGATCCTCAAACCCTTCTCTCAGAACTCCAGTGTTACAATTGTCAATAATCAAAAGTATATTTGTCCATAGGTTAAAATTGTTAATTTCTCAGTAGCTCTTTTAAGGTCCTCATGGCTTGCTTCAGCACGTGGGAACTCTGCTCCTCCCATGTTATTACCAAAAAGAGAGACTCTCATACTTCATTATTGCTTCACATTAAACCAGTCAGATATTTACATTAATCTTTGTAGGGCTTCGTCTGCAATGAATAATAAGCTTTAAGTTGAACTGCATCATGGTATAGATATGGTCCATTACAAGTAATCCATTCATTTCTTTTTAAACATTTACCTCATGACATCTTATACTTTCTGCTTTTCAAAATAATATCTGTCATCATGTTTTCAATAGTCTTCAAAAATAGCCTGGAGTATCACCCAGGAAGGACTGGAATGTATGAACTAGTAAAGACAACACAAAGGAAGTTTGGTGCTTGAATTGCCTGAACTAGTTCCAGTCTTATTTTCCAACTGTTGAAGTCAGACTTCAACCTCTTCATTATGTCCTTGTAAGTCTTGTTGACTAAATCCCGTACTGGATTTCACAGTCAAACTCTTGAGTAGTCTATATAGGAAACTTCCAACAGGAATCCATGTTCTGTTCTTTTCTTAGCATTCACATTGACTAATTTAGTCCCACTGCCCTAGTTTAGTTTTGCTTATCGTATAACTGAAGAAGTACCAACTTTTGCCATATGCTAAAAACTGTGTTCAAATCTTATTCAGGTCTTGTCAAATATATCAGTACATTTTCTAGTAATCTTGCTTCCCCTTTTCCTGCATACCATTATAATGGATTTTCTTATATCATAGCAAAAAGCCGTACATGCAGGGTCAAATAAAATTATTGAGAGCAGTCATCCTAATAGGTCTATCATAATAATTTTAAGCAGAGTCATAGTTGGCTCACTGGTTCATTTAGCATGCCCTGTGTCATTCCCTTACCTAGCACCACTTGACGAGACAAAAAGAAAAGAGGCTGTTCTTTCCAACTTGCACCCCTCATCTTTATGTGGTGGAGCAATTAAGGACCAAAAAAATAACTAAATCAACTTTTAATAATTGCAATATTTAGCAAACCACCTGGTACACCTAATACTACCCATGAAGTGAGTAAGCCCTGTGTCCTGACCACAAATGTATCAACTTTTATTTTTCTAGTGGCAAAACAGAAATGTTAGCATGGAACTGGATGCTGCTTTTGCTCTACTGATCAATTGTCATCTCCAGATCTCATCCCCAAACATCTTGTGTGCAGTGTGGCTGCCCCTTTACACTACCTTAGCTACACTTCTGATTTTAAGGGGAATGAAAGACCACCATACAAGTTTTCTATCCAGGCTATTGAACCTAGGTATATTGTCATTGTCAGATCTATAAAGCTTTTTGTAAATCCAAAGACATTCAAGATTTCCTTCAAATACCATTTTACTCTGACAAATGCTTTCTATAGATTCAACTAACTCTGGGCAAGACCGCAATCCAGATTGTAACTTGGTGCAGACCCCCCATCATGCCCCAGGATTCCCACTTCTCTTTTCTTGATACACTGCAAAATATTAGGGTACAACCCAACACCTTAATAATGGGTGATTTCAACTACCCCACTATTAACTGGGAAAACTACTCATGTACCAACTCTTTTGCTCAATGTTTTCTGGAATTCATAAATTCCAATGCCTTGGATCAACTTATCCACACCCCCACCAGGGGCAGCAATATCCTAGACCTGGTCATCACCAACTTGGGTGACTGGTGTTACACACCAGAGGTCAATTCCTCGTTGGTCAGATCCGACCACAAGTTAATCACCCTAGACATCCACATCCCGCCCCCACCCCCCATTAGGGAAACAACTGTAAAAAATGTCTCCAAAGCCAACTTCATGCTTCTTAAGACAGAAGTGGCAAACTTCACCACACCCATGCAGATGGACAATAGAGGTACAACAGCTGAATACTACACAACTGCACTTTATAAGCACTTACACGAGTGCATAGATCGTGCTATCCCTAACAGAACCAAGATGCTATTCTCCAAAAAAAGGAAGCCAATCTGGTGGTCTTCTGCCATAAACAAACTCTACAACAGAAGAAAGAAAATGTTGCAAAAAAGAGTAAAATCCCATGATTGGAGGAACTCCCTGATCAGCCTCAGTAAGAAGCTGAGATCCCTCATAAAATCCTCCAAAGCTAGTTATGAAAACAAAATTGCCACTGATTCTAAAGACAACCACAAAGCATTCTATAGCTATGTCAAGAATCTCAATGGCAACACTCAAATCTGCTCTGAGTTACAGCACAATGGCACTAAATATACAGAACCAACTGATATTGCCAACATCCTGGTAAGTAGGTTCAGTGCTAACCTTACCCCCCTCTCACCCCCTAAAGGGCCCATCTCTATACCGGAAGAATGCAAAGTTCCTGTAATCATGGCTGCACAAGTAAAAACCACACTCTCCAAAGCCAAGAACACAGCACCCATGGGACCTGACAACATCCCAGGTTGCCTTCTACATGAACTACGAATGAACTGGCACCCCACCTAAGTACCATGTTCAGTCATAGCCTCACCTCAGGCTTTGTGCCCATTGAATTCGGCACCTCAATGGTTACCCCACTCTACAAAGGGGGAGCCATGACAGACCCCGGGAACTACTGCCCCATTAGCCTGATGAGCCTGTTCTGCAAGGCCATGGAACATATCATCATGGAACTCATAAACAAAGACATTAGAGATCTCCAAACTCTGGACTCCACACAGTTCGGGTTTGTAAAAGGCAGATCATGTCTCCTTAACCTGCTAGACTTTGAATCAGTCACCAAAGCCATAGATGAGGGTAAGGTGGTTCACACAGCCTATCTACATCTCGCCAAGGCATTCAACACCATCCCCCACTCTGGAATTATAGATAAACTCACTAAACTAGGTATAAATCCCTATGTCATAAGATGGGTTGCCAACTGGCTTACTGACAGAATGCACAGCGTGAAAGTAGCAGACTCCAAATCAGACTTCAGACCAGTGACAAGTGGAGTACCACAGGGTTCAGTCCTGGATCCTCTTCTGTTTGGTATCTACTTCTCTGAAGTACAGGCTAACACAGAAGGTCTTTGGCTAACTAAGTTCACAGATGGCTGCAAACTAGGAGCCATAATCAAAACTCCTAATGATGTGGACATCCTACAAAAGGGCCTCACTGAAGCAGATCCCTGGTGTCAAAGCCATGACCTCAAGGTCAATGCCAAAAAGTGCATTGTCTTCCCCTTTGGTAAAAGCTCTGTACCCATGAACTACCACATAGGCAGTAATCTACTTAACACCGAAGGTTGAAATAAGAGACCTTGGGACACAGGTGGACAGTAGTCTCTCCTTTGATAATCACATCACTACAGTGGTCAGGAAATCCTTCTACATGGCACACCTCATCACAAAAGGTTTCTCACCCAGAAAAAAAGAGGCCATTGTTCCCCTCTACTCATCACTCATTAGACCTATTATAGAGTGCAATGCCCCATTTGGTCTGTACCTCACAAGACATCTGCAACAACTGGAAAGGCTGCAGAAATACCTCACAAAGAGGATTACTGGCCTCAAACAGATCCCCTACGCAGACCATCTCAAAAAACTCCAGCTTTACTCCGTAGCATATCCCCTACTTAGAGGCGATCTCTGCCTAACATACAAAGCTATGTCAAACCCAGAGCTGTTGGACATGCTCCACTTAACAAATCCCAGTCCCTCTGAGCTACATGCTCTAGGGTCCTAAACCTTGTCACCACAATAAACAGAACATGCTGGAGGGATAGATTCCTATCCCAGAGACTTCCCATACTCTGGAACAGACTACCCATCTATGTCAAACAGAGCTCCTCAGTAGCACTCTTCAAGAAAAATCTTGAAGACTGGATGGGAAATAGGAAATTCACCCCAGGGATCACTTCTGTGGCTCTGCTTGACAGGGGCACAGGAAAATAATTCTCTTGGGTGGCGAAAGCTAGGGTACCTTTTTGGCTAGGCTTATATAGGCCCTAGGGCCAATAGCCTAGTACCTACCTATGAACCTATTAAAGTTTGCTTTTACCAGCTCATCATCATAACATCATAATCCTGTGCACTGATCGTATCAGTAAACCTGTATTTAATATACCATGAAATGTCTGAGACGCCCGCAAACTCTCATTGATAATTTTTTCATTTAATTCTAGTATATGTGTCACTAATCTTGCAGCTGTATGGATATTGGTCTGTAGAAGGACTGCGGACTGTTACCTTTACCCTGTTTTAACAAAACTACTAGTATGGCTTGCTTCCACAAGTTAGCTGTAATTCTCATCCAGAGGACTTCAGTGTATACTCTCAGAAGCTATCAAACAAACTTACATTTATTTTTTCTTAAGGAGACTTAATTGTAACCCAGCATTTCCTGAAGTTTTGCATTGCATCTGACCCTCTAGTGATTCCCAGTTTTCAACTGCAGTTGTAAGGACCATCAGTTCATTGTCTGCACTGGCATTATCTTTGACATCTTTCCAACCCTCATGTATTATTTCTGATATGTTGCCTAACAAAGTGATTCCTAAATACCTCTGCATTCACCACTGGATCTGTAACAAGAAAATCCCCAACCACTGCATACATCCTGGTAATGATTATGATCCCTGCTTACACAATTGTACTGCTGCTGCCTTTTGGTGTCTTCATGTGTTTTGAGAAAACTAACCTTGAAAGACTCATTTAAAAAAGTCATATTTCTTACCAAGTAGATCTTCTGCTATCTAATCGCCTCCACTTTTTCTAACTTTAAACTTCATTTAATTGTTATTTCACTCTCCCCAGTCTTTCCCTTTTAACCTTTAACACCTCTATTTTTTCAAAGACTGGTGACATGTCTTCATTTTCTGTGTCCATTTTTATCATTTTCAGTTCCTCAAACACTATTCCTGAGCTCCAGTGTTATTTATCTGTCATTTAGTAATAGTTGCTTTAACCAATCTGTAGAGCTCCTTCTCTTTAAATAGTTAAATATTTACTGGGAAATCTCTAATATCAGTCTGAATAAACGTGTATATTTGCTTAAAATTGGCACTCCAAAGGGGACATGATCAGCTATCGCAGCAGGTTGTGTAAAAGTTCACCATAAAATATGCATGCATTAAAATGTATACTTTTGTGATTCTAAAATATATATATATATATATATATATATATATATATATATATATATATATATATATATATACATATATATATATATATATCACTGAATAATAAGTGGACCATGCAGTCCCCTGTTCCTTTAATAAATGTTCAAACCACAACTTTTGAGCAAAGCTTCATATGTCATCTTAACATGGGAGTGTGATTTAGTCTTGGACCACCTTCTCTATCCCTGATACTTGCCACTGTACTGCAGTCCTCCATACAGTTACAGCATCCTGAAAACCAACAAGCTTGTTCACTGTCTTGCTAAACTCTACCTCTCTCTCTCATGTTTCTAATTGGTTGACTATTTTCAAAATATATTTCCTAGCTCTGCTTATGAAACCGTTAAATTCCACATAGTAACTAGTTTCTTTCTTCAGGGTTCTCTCTGTTGTAAGAGGATGTGTTCTTGGTTGCACAAGGAGACATTCTAGCTCTCTGAAAGAATAATGCTACTCTCCTTCATCCAATTGCCCTTAAAAATGTTTTTATTGGGGCGTGGCCAAGATGGCAAGTTAATAGCACAGTTTCTTAGCTCTGCTATCTAAATTATATTTCTGGCAGGAATTTGAAGTTGTGGACATAGCTTCTAAGTTCATCTACTAAGAAGTTTAGAAGCTTACATCTGAATTTTAAACTTAACATATCAAAATTCTGTCATTTACAAACTGAAAGGGCTATGTCAGTTCTTAAACATGAACTGGTCTAAAAATAATTCTCAGGACTCGACTTTAAAAAAAGAATTGCAATCCTTACTTAACAGCATACAAGAATTATTGATAAAATGGACAATAAGCTTGATAATTTTAAAGAAGAATGTAAAGAACAAATGGAACAGTTACAGGAGATAGTTTTACATCAGAAAACTCAGATTGCCAGCATGAAAGAAACATTAAATGATATAGAAGGCAGGGTGTCAGAAGAAGAACATCATGTGGAATTTTTACTAAAACAAAATACTACACTACTGAACAAATGACATAATCTTGAAAACAGATCCATAAGAAATAATCTGCACATTTATGGTCTACCTAAAAAGACTGAAGGTGATAATATGGTTAACTTTCTTACATCCTGGATCCCCAGCATTTTAAAATTACCAGAGTCTCTTTCATTTGGCATTGAAAGAGCTTACAGGTCATTGGTGGTTCCTTCATCAACTAACAAGGTAACTATTAAATCGAGATCTGCAATAGTAAGATTTTATTCTTGTTAAGACAAAGAACTAGTCCTAAAGACAACCTGCTCAAATTCACCAAACGTAATGACAATATAATAAGGTTTAACAATGACTATTCCTCAGCAGTAGTCTCGAGAAGAAAATAATATTTTCCCTTAATAAAAGAACTGAAAAAGAAGGAATTCAAAGTACATCTGTTGTTCCCAGATAGACTTAAAGTCTTTCTCTCAGATGGTACCAAAATATTTGAAACTTTGACTCAGCTGTATCATATTTAAGATTTAATAACATTTTAGAACAAGTAGAAGGTATGGATTAGTGCTGTAGTTCATTAATGAGACAAGCTGAAAGAAATGGTTGGAAAACTATTAAGATGAAACTGCAGCTAAAAGACAAATAGATCTTTAACATTTCTTTTCTGTATTTTTCATAATATTTAAAAGCTTTACCTTAATAACAATTCAAATTATGATACTTCTGATGCACTCAAACAAAAGGAACTTAAGCTTAAGTTATTTTATCTTTCTTTTCTCTTCATGTCAATACGTACATCATTACAAATAGTCTTTAACATTTGTCTATATCTTTCAATCAAAATACTTTAAGTAGTGAAAACAAAAGCAAATACATATAAAAACAATGTATTATTTATCTTTCTACAGCGCTTTATGACAGTACAGATTTTCATTAAAATTAATAAAGATTTAATATATAAAGTAAACGATAAACATTGTGTCTAGTCCTGGTCCAGCAAATCAATAGTATTCTGAATATTTATAAAATATATGGAATGGGTGTGTGATTCTTGTTTGGTTGTGTTTGAATGACTGCTGAATATATACAGTCCCCGGGATTCATGAAGCTTGCGCCAGGCGCACGCATAGCGTAGGCGTTATAACGCCAAATATGGCCACCGAGCGATTCAGGTACGATCCAATTCCATGTGCACTACTGGCGTACCCCACATCTGCGCAGCCCCTGGCGTAGGTATGCAAATCACCCCATGTGCAGTGTTGCACCATGCAAATGAAGGCATATAGCGATTCATGAAGTGGTGCAGGCGTAGCGTAAGCCCACGGAAATGTAAACCAAAAAACACGGTTTACATTTTCCCAAACATAACATCGGAGCTATGGAAGAGGGCCAGACCCAGGTATCACAACGTGAACATATGCCAATGGCGAAATACACAGCCAATGGCATAAGAAAAGATGCACAATGCATATATAACAACATTTAATGTCATGTCCACAGTAACGCACAGCAGAACCGCAGGACATGTGTGCAGAAGCTGTAACATAAAGAAATAATATAAAAATGTCATAAAATCGCAACATAATAGAAATCAGGTTTACAGCATAATACACAATGGTAGGCATGGAACACCACAACCAAGGTGCAAGGGTTGCTAAGGGCTTGCGATAGTGTTTGGCGCGGTAACTATGAATTAGTAGTCAATGCCATGCAAATGAGGCAGATAATACTGAATCGCAAATGTCCCGCCGGATGAAGGTTGTACCATACGGCACAGCGGTATAACACCGAGGAGTGGCTCAGAGGAGATACATGACATCAGCAGAGGGGTGTGCCACCATAGCACTAAGCACATTGGAGCAGTGCAAATCTGGCCTGTCCATTGCTAAGCAAAGCTGCAGGACAGGGGTGAGGAGGAATCGTTTAGCTGAGAGCACACATGGTGGCCAAAAGCGCATGTGTACGAGGATGGAAACGTGCCCGAAACCCAGTAATCAGACGCACGCGCCACAAACAATAGCATAAACAGGAAGGACAGGGGAAGAAAAGAAGGAAATGCAGAAGTAGGGTAATTGGAGTACTAATGAGCAATCAACACCAATCAACCCACGAAGGCCAATCGACGGCAGCTGACAAGTCCGCTTGCAGAAACCTGCAAAACAGGATAGGGGAGGCATGTGAATGCAAAGAAAGGAGGGGAGGTATTGGATTGCAAAGATAGGAGACCTGACACAGCAGAGCAAAGCAAACCGACAGCAGACCGGCAGTAGCACACATAACACAAGATACGCCAGGTCCAGGAAAGCACAAATGAAAGTAGGCTGCAGGATGCACGCCAGAAAATGGTAGGTGCAATGCGCAGAAATGTAAAGGGAAGGTCAAGAGGTAATCCACGGCAGGCAAATGTAATTCAACACCAAAGGCACCACAATAGTAGCCCGGCAGTAAAACACATAACGTAACCTGTAGCTATGAACGTACATACACACCCTATGACATCATCGGTGTTCACAGCACAATAGTATAAAGTGTGTAAGCACCCAACACACACCTGTGTATTCCCAAACACCGCACCATAGGTGTAAACACACGGGGAACTTTTAAAATGTACATGTTGGGAGCTGCCATAGCTGTGATTCATCAGCATGTGTCAGAGACTGACGGTGTTGTTGAGGATGATGCCGACAACCACCGCAGGCCTCGGAGGAGAAGGAGAGTGTTCAGACCAAGGGTAACTTACCAGGGGCTACATGACCTGGAGATAGTAGAGCATTACAGGGTGGACAGAGACATCTTACAGCAAATAGTGGAGCTGTGTCGGCCACACCTGAGAACCAGAAACAACAGAGGGGAACCCATACCAGTGGACACGAAGGTATGTGTAAGCCTGCGAATACTGGCCACAGGTACCTTTCAAAGGCCAACTGGAGATATAATGGGTATCTCACAGGCATCAGCATCCAGGGTACTACACCAGTTCCTGGATGCCATGTTACCACATGCTAATGAGCAGATATACTTCCCCAGAACTCAGGAGGAGTTGGCCAGCAATATGCGCCACTTCCACCGTGTGGCACAATACCCTGAGGTACTGGGTGCGATAGACTGCATGCACATACAAATCAAGTCACCACCTGGTGAGCAGGGTATGCGCTACATAAACCGCAAGGGATTCCACTCCATCAACTGCCAGGTCATGTGCAATGCCCAGGGCATTATCATGGATGTGTGTGCTGGCAGCCCTGGAAGCTACCATGACTCCCATATCTGGCATGCCTCACAGCTGTATCAGGTATTTGTCAGGGGGGACATCCCACATGGCCATCTCATGGGGATGCTGGCTATGCACTGGAGCCGTGGATGATGACTCCCATCAGAAATGCACACACACCCATGCAAGAACGCCATAATGAGGCACACGCACAAACCAGAATCATCATAGAGCATGTGTTCGGGATGCTGAAATCATGGTTCCAGTGCTTGGATACATCTGGTGGAGCCTTGCAGTACTCTCCAGGCACGTGTGCCCACATCGTCATAGTATGTGCCATGCTACATAATATGATCCTGCGGAAGCAGCTGCAGCGGGGACAAAATGGTGAAGGCCCTCATAGCCCACCACAATTGCCAAGGCCAGTACAGGCACAGAGGGATTCAGACCATGAACACACTGTGCCAGCCCCAGTAGGCAGACGGAGGCGTGCCCAATATGCCTACGCCTTGGCAAAGAGGGAACGTATAGCACATACTCTGACCGTGTAGGCCCCTACGGACTGACACCTCTCCACCTGCACACACAGTAAAATGGATGGCACACAAACATGACCACCTGTAAATCATAATGTATAGGTGGCCCAATGTGTGACTCCTACATAGGCAGCCCTCAAACATTGTAAACACAACAGCCAGTGCAACACGGAATGCCAACACCTGAACAGTACATGGGTCCTACAGCATATGGTGGTGCTGTGTGCCTGTCACGTTCCCCACCAGATATATATATATATATATATATATATAAATAAATATATATATCTATATATATATATATATATATATATATATATATATATATATATATATAAATAAATATATACATATGTACACATATGCATATATATGATACAGATAGAAAGGGCAATAAAGGGATATATGGTGATATAGATGGATTCAGCGATATCTGCAAATATGATAGATAGACCAACGACATTCATAACATCATGGAGGTAGAGATAAATAGGATACCACCAACCAAGGAATGTGTAACATACCGACATGTGTAACCATGAGGCTGAAAGACCGATAGAACACAGTACCAAAACAGTACATCCGCGAGTAATAGTATGATGATATGAAGGGACAGTTGGTCACCGCTGACAGTGTCATGGTCTACATAGGTACTGTGTTCAACTGAGTCTGTGAGTGCCGTGGTCTGTGTAAGTGTGCGTTGAGGGTGCCGTGTGCATTTCTGTGTGACTGTAATGTGTGTGTGTCCGCAACATGTGTATGTTGGTGCCAAGTCAGAGGCAGACCAGTATGGTAGGTGTGGGTATAGCTAGACGTAGGCATATGGTTACTACCTGTACCACAGTAGGAGGGACATCCCCACCCTGGGCAGGTGTGTCCTGACATAAAACAGTACAAAGGGCAAATGTCCGAGATGGTAGGACATAAATATGTCCCATATATAATGTAACAGTCATATTTAATAGTCATGCCTGTATGTAAGAAACTTAAATGTCACATGCAATATGATAGGTATCCAAAGTCACACAACAATAGGTATGTAGTGAGGATAAAAGTATGTGCTACCTGTGTACTGACCGTGGCCACGTGTTGGCCTGTAAACACCGCTTTGTGTCCCGCAAGTGTCCAACAATGACCATATGATAAGGTGGCAACCCATGGCAAACAGGCTCTTTTAACAACACAACCACAATGACTGCAAATATCTGGGACAGAAATACAAGGGATAGCTGTCACCTACACATATCCCCTGATATATCGCTGCAATTACGGAGATATACAAGTAGCAAGCTCACCTGCAGACGATATAGAAACCAATTAAAATGGCCCAATGTACAATCCCGTAACATAAGTCTACTAACTGTTTGCTCTCTAATCAGGGACGGAGGCCACACACATATATACGGATTATGTAGAAATGCAAGGCCCACAAACCGTATATGTTACGTACAACCACCGACATCCCCCACACTAGAAACTAAAGCAATACAAACTGTAATAGCAGCACATACATCCAGTCAGTCAATTACATCTGCAGAACCCTCAACATACCGTGTGGGAGACACAATTAAAGGCGACATGCAAAATTGCAGGCATAGTATAATGGAACAAACAGCCATGTTACAGGTATTGATTGCAATACTCCGTTATCAGACGTCGGGATGACAGGTACACCCACATGTTGAACCAAATACTCTACCTGTCACACACAATCCACGGGGGACATGAATCCAAACTATACTTGTCTCCATGCATAGCAGTTGCAGTTACACATAACAAAACACAATACAGACCGTCTCCCCGAAGGTAGGGCAAATAGGCAACGCCCAAGTGGAGAATCCAATTATACCCCACTGTCGCTGCGTAATTGGCGAATGGAGTAGCTGCACAGCTGATATGCAAGTAATTAGTCACTCAGGAACACCAATTGGCGGGAAGAATCCACATGTTTCAGGTATCGACGTATATAAGGATGACTCGCCAGACATTCAAACCGTATGCTCATACCGAAAAACATTGGAAACACTGTGAGAGAGATAGAATCGAAATGCCGTAACGACGACAAGGTATGTAGAACGCCCGATATGTAAGGTTATGTATAGCATGATCTGTATTAATTAGTTTTACTGTATGTATAGCCTGGTTTGCATTAATTAAACGTGTCCGCAATGCATAAAGTGGGGAAAGGTATTTATGTAGTGATGTCTTGCTGAGCATACTAACACTTGTAGAATCTGTGCGTCCAGCAGTGGGACACAAGGTACATAGCACAGACACCAGAAGGGATGCTACATGAGGCCATTACACAGAACAATGCCATACAACCCGCCATCAGTGGTAGGGTATGTCCAACAAGGACGTGCCATAGCAGGGGATAGTATATGTTGATCTACTGTCACAGCACGCATGTGTATGGGCAAATAACGTTAGTGACATATGTAAGGTGGTCCTGAGCAAGTATGCTTTGCATCATGGGATACTATGTGAAATATGTGTAATGTATAGTATTATAGGTAGATATGACAGATATTCAACACAGCATAACAGGCATAACATGCATACCACAGGTACCGTCTATCGGTATGTACAATAACAGGATACATATGGCCTGTAGGTATGGGACATAGTAATAGCATGATAGCTAATCTAAATGGAAGGGCTACCAAGTAACCATGCACAAAGGACAAGTAATAGCTGCACAGGTGCATAGTGGGGTACTATGCAGTCTGTCAAGTCCATGTGTAAGCACAACTACAGTGTTCACACTAGTGGCACCTCTCCAGGGTAGTGCCCTGTGAAGAGCAGAGCCAGGTGTCACCTGCACCACTGCACAGTACAGCCACTGCAGTGATCCCAGGCCTACATGTGTCTCCCAACCACCAAGGGAGGTATCACATGAACAGTGCTACTGAGTGTCCCTGCGTGATGTACTGAGGACTTATGTTCCACAGCATGGTGAGTGTCCGGTCTGGGAATGTAACCCAGAAGCACATCCCACTCATTGTGGCGTGTGTGCACATATCCATGAGCATGTTGCTCACAGTGGCCTCTGCTTATGTTGCGTATGAGGAGTATATCCATCAATAATGTTGTGGACATGGGTCCTGTCTGATCAGCAGAGGTCACCCCTGAGTATGTAGTATGCAAATGTGTACAGATGTGGTGTCCATAGTGCAGCCGCAAATCGACACTGTCGGAGCTCAGTAAACGTCATGGTGTGTCAATGTTGTGGCATGTAAAGCTGTAGCTGTTGTGTAAGGTACACCCTAAATGGGGTGGTGTACCCTTGAATGTGTGTAGATGTCATGTGTTCAGAGGTACAATGGGTGCCTATGTACCAGTTACACACCCAGTACAGATAGGTGTGGCCATGTAGGAGGATATCCACGCCACAGTGGCAATATGGTAACCACAGGAGTGGGTGTGACATATGTGTGTACTGCAAACATGTACAGTGTGATATGTATGTAGGGGACCACCATCCATGTGATAGTCAGTGGGTGAATGGTGTAATGCAAAGGTGATATGCATGCACCTTGTGTCATGCAGCTTGCTGCCATGATAGTCATATTATGTATCTGTCACAGCGACATCCGTATGGTTGGAGTCAGTATCAGCTGGTGGAGCAATCATGGCACTTGGTATGTAGGGGTTCTAAAGTCAGGCAGGGAAAGTCCCCTGTGCCAGCCTGTTCCACAGGGAAGCATATACATAACATGAAGGGCCCTATGACTGAGGACCGTGGTATGCCAAAGTACCCGACATGTAGTAGGTACTATGGTATGCTGGCCTCACTGTGTGTCCTGTCCATGAGCCACATAGCATAACATCGTGAGACACAGGGTATGATGTGCAGGTGGATGTGTATGTTGTCAATACCAGAATGGGGAATGGTGCTGAAAGGCAATGAGAGGACAATGTAGGATGTGTGGACTCCTGTACCATCAGCAACTGCCCTGGTAACTGTATGAAAGGAGTCCACCATGGGTAGGGGCCATGCTCTGGCCTTAACAAGCCCAACCCAGGTGGCAGCAGAGGACGGGAGACCAACAATGTCTCTGAGAATGACGTCCCTGATGATGTGCCCCATAGCCACGCAGAACAGTCCAGTCAGGTGTGTAGGACTATAGTCCCACTCATGCAATGCGGTGCCACCTGTGTGTAGTGTGATAAATGCTGCCATGTGCCATTCATGGTCTACAATGTCTGAAACAAGGCTATTACTGAATATGGTGGCCTAGTGGTGAGACATGTAATTCGGAGGTTGGTGGACATCACAGCCTGGGACGTTGGAAGGTGACATGGGGCCAGTGTCCCAGGGCACATAGAGTGTAGGTCAGTACTGTGTAGGTGTGACCACAGGGACACCACAATGTTCATGTATGGATTGCGGCCCTGTAGTGAGTGAGAGGGTGTACTGTCAGCATTGAATCCATCCTCCAGCATGTTGCCAACAATACCTGGGTCTGCAATGTTCCTGAGTGACTGTTGTATGTGACAGCAGATGTGGGTGTTGCCATTGAATACTGACATACCACCATAATGCCTGGTGGTACACCCCGGAATGTGTGGCAGTCATGTTTACGTAGCTAGTCTGGGAGTATGTGATGAGGGACCCTGTGGCCCCACCATGGCTGACCAGTGAGCCACCCCACACATGGGAATGTACACCACTGTGCAACAGCCTACACCTGTTGTTGTACATCATATGTCCGTGGAACATGACCACCAGAGTGGCGTCTGTTATCTGGTGTGTACCATCATGGCTCTGTGTGGAATAGCATGATCCATGCAGTTGTGTACATGCTAATTAAGTGCACTGGGGTATGTGTCAGCATTTGTATGTGCATTGTCCATCTGCACGGGTGTCATGATGTCAACAACCGCTGTCAGCAGACATCTGTAGTAGGTGTAGTAGTACACATGTACTGTGTATGCTGTGATGGGTGTGTTTCCGGGATGTGGCTAACACGGTAGATTAGCATATGTTCAGAATCCACCAATGAGGGGATAACCCCAGGTGTGTAACATCAGTCACATGGTGGTAGTGTCCATGCCAAGGGTAATGTAGGTCCTGGAGGTGGTGTGTATGTGTTGATCCAGCTGAGTGGAGGGTATGACTCATGGATGTGTCGGTACATGAGTGGCTATCCCAGTGAAGTGTGGGGTAGTGTCAGTCACACATCAGTAGTAGCTGAGGCCCACTGTCCACTATACCACCATAGAAGGTATGTTACCCGTGGGGTATGATGTTGACTCTGTCACTTGTTACAATGTGTATAGCGGTCCCGGACACAGTTAGTTGCACGTGGAGCACCTCTGATGCATTGTGCTAAGCAACTTGCCAGGATGTGTGACAACATAGTGGGATATGGGAACCCCTCAGCTGTGGGTGTGCCAGTCCAGGTATGTGCCTGGAAGGTATGGTCCGTCTATAACCTGTCATTGCAGGTGTGCTCTGCAGAGCCTACAGGCAGGTCCCAGTCACTGCAGAGATGTTGGAGTGGTGCATTATAAGGTGTGCCTTGCCTGCATGTGTCACAGGGGAAGATGCAAGCAATGTGTCACATGACCCTATGTCAGGCATGCCAGTTACCGCCCTGCCGGTGACAGTTATTGGAAGCTGTGCAGGACAGGCAGTATAGAAGCAGCAAGAGCCTAGCATGTGAGCTGTACTCCCAGGGCCAACAGGTGCAAGTCATCTGTGCCACAGCATTGTGTTTGACCAGGACAGTCATAGCGGACAGATACCACATGCTTGTGGAATGACAATAGGAGCATAGGCAACTGTTGCAGTGACACAGTTGGTCACTGTACAGTGGTATCATGTCCGGACGAATGCAAAATGCTCCCCAGGGCTAGGCCCACACCCTCAGGGCTATAAGACTGGTGAGCTATTGCATGTCCCTGCACACGTAGTCTGTGAAGTGGCATCACAGGGCAGTCACACTAACATGGCGAATGACAGACATATCATACCTGGTGAGGTGTGGCATGGGTGCATAGGTTATGTTGCAGAAGCAGTTACCCGACAGCAAGATGTGTTTACTAATGCCTTGTGTAGCCTGCTGTGTGGAACTGCAGTGTGACACCCTACAGAGTCAGCTATGACTGGTGTGTTGTGAATGTTATAACACACTATTGGCTGTATGTGGTGGGCACACATGAGTCTGTGGGCTATAAGCTGGTGATGTTGTCTTCCATGATGGGGGCTACCTCTGGTGCCTACAGTGAGTATGGAGACGTACTGCACAGGTTGTCCTCATAGGTGTGGCCAGTGGTGTAGATTATGCGAGACAATGTGATGGGTGGGGTGTGTTGCGAATGTTACACATCCCCAAATGACTGTCAGGTGCAGTCAGGGTTAGCGACAGCATTACCCCCAGCCATAGCTGTCATCCTCCTGTCCCCAAAATGAGGAACATTAGCCCTCATACAGTGTGACAAATGGGCAAAACATGGAACACTTACAACTGGCTTACTAACAGCGTCAACTAGGAAGGGCATATGATGGCTAAAATAGGCTGGTCTTATGTATAAAACAGATATTCCAATGAATTAATATGATTCTCATCTATCTAGCCATGGCTAGCAGGTAAACTATGTACAACAATGAATGTGTGACGTACCCTTCCAATGTGGAACCTTGAGGAACATGCACCTTTTAGAACCCCAAATGAGGTACGTTCCCCGTAATGAGGTACACCTGAGAGCTATGGCCCAGCATGGCTGCAGACGTGCATCCCCTACAGGCTGTAGTGCCATATGTTGGGAAGTGAGCATTGAATGTGTACATGACACAATTGCTCTATTGCCACATGTACGACATATCCCTCATATAGACAGGCAGTAGCACTGGTATGTGACAGTTGGACATGCCTGCATATACAACCATGTCCCACAGGATATGTGCGTTATGTGTGTACAACAGCTGTCGTACCTTAAGCAAGCTGGGAAGTGTAGGACAGCCAGTGTACCTGTGGGAAGTGGTGTGGAATGGGCACTATAGTAATCAGTAGCTCATGACATGCTCACATGTTCGAACAAGTGCCTAGCATGACCATACAATACAGATAGGGTGTTGGATAATATCAACCCACAAGAGGTGATGACAGTCATTTAGGGTGGCACCGCACTATAACCCTGCTGAGTATGGTGTGCATGTCCATGAACCATTAGCACTGTAGATGTTAGCAGTACAGATGTACAAGATAGCACGGATATCTGATTACAAATACCTTTGCATGTCACAGGTGTGTTCCACCAGTGGCCTGTTGACAGACCCACAACTACAAAAGGTGAAACAGTGACATGTGCACAGCACATCTGTGCCAGATACAGTAGAACAGGGTTAATGTGTTGTACCCCACCCTCATTGTAGCCCATACCACACAGACAAATGTTAGGCATCTGTGTATGTGAGGCTGTGAATGGCCATGACCTATCAGTTTAGCTGTGTCAGTGTTGTGAACAACATACAGAATGGGCTGTGTGTGTGAGGTGTGTCACATATGTGCACAGTCTGATGGATGATACCAGCAGTGTCATCGCTAGGTGAACATCCCTGTACCCATAAACTGCTACCTAGGCTGTGGTCAACATTATGGACACTGTGTAAGGGATGGTGCTGTGCAGTGCACCCCTGACATGGTGACGTCTCCAGGCCCCTTAGGTAGTCATCTGGGGTACCCATGTCATGTCATGGTGCCATCCATGAGCACGGAGATCACTGGCCAGGCATATACAGCACTGGGGTGACCAATATTGGATCACATACCACCTGTAAGGGGTAATGGCTATGCATGGATGTGCGAGAACAGCCTTCACAATCCACACCTCCACTATGCAGCATGCCGTCTACCTTGCAGAAGGACATTTGCTACACCATGATGATGGACATGCTACATGTCCATATCCTGATCTATATGACATATGTCATGGACAGCCACCATTCCAATACTAGGATCGCCACAGGCTGGACAGATCCCTGTGCCATACATGTGACATACTCTCGCCATACCATGCAAGCCTGTCCATCAAAGCTGCAGATGTCATCCCAGTCATACATGGTGTGATGGCCGCATGGTAGATGTACTATCAACTGACTGGATCAGTAATGTGGCACTGATGCAGCTTGCGGTGGCACAATGGCCATCTGTAACAGCGTGGAAACCATGCCCGCACATGCTATGGTTGATGACCAACCCTGCGAATGTCGCCTGACTATCCATTGTCCCATGTCTATCACATGTGTAATACAGGCGATCCGTGTCAGGATGTTGAACAGTTGTACAGTGCTGTGTAGATGTATATGGCAAAACACATGCATGTACAGGTGTCCATGCGTATGTGTGCATTGTCACTGCTCAAGTCCATTCCGGCTGTGTCTGTGTTGATATGTGACATATACACAGCATCCAGGTCAACAGTAGTACCGTGGACACATCGAGGCATGTGCAGATAGGTAAGAACACAAGTGCAGGCAGATAGACATGCCCACAGCAAGACAGCATTTACATGGAGTATGAACACTGCAATGAGGCGACACACATATATGGTGATGATATCCAATGCATAATGGGTGTGACATGTGTGACACAAACACGCCAGTCAGTCATGTCAGTGTCATGGTGCTTTGCAAAGATAACTGTGCAGATGCAGTAGATGTCATAGAAATGTATGTGCAGCAGTATCTCTGTACATCTCTGAAACTGTGACCTGTCACCATCATTATGTTTTACAGATAATGCCCCGTACACGCCTCCCAGCATACACCTGCCAGGAGGATGATGTCCTCATCCCACTGCTCCATGACAACTATGACTTGTTGTTCAGCCATGTGCCACAGCATGCCCAGCAGCGGGATGACCTGTGGCAGGATCTACGCAGGAGGGTGAACGATGTGGGTGGCCATAACCGCACCTACCAGCAGGTGCGCAGACACTGCACAGACCTGATATGACATGCAAAACAGCATGCCACTGCAATCACCAGGGAACAAGGTGGAACAGGTGGTGGGCCACCAACCCAGCCCCCACTCACACACACCGAGGAGCTACTGGCCAGTCTGGGGACACCCAGGGAACAGCATCCAGAAACACTAGCTGCCATCGTGGAGGTGGGTGTCTCCCAACCAATGAGCCTGGAGTTGCCTGGTAAGTCAGTAATGCACATATGGCTATTATATCCCATGTAGTTGCATGTGTCACTGTACATAATGTAAAGTAACAACATATGCCAGGTATGTGGACACACATGCTGCATAGTACAGTATGCTACATTGTGTATGCACACATGTGCATACTATATGCTATTACACAGGTGAATGTGTGCACATGCACAGTGCAACCTGTGGCTGTCATACAGTCATGGATAATGTACATACTGGTGTGTCACCCCTATACAGGTACCTCTGGCATGCCGCACAGACATGGGTCCGTTGCAGGTGAGACTGTCATCAGTATCAGGCATGTTACAGTGTAGATCTATTTGCCATGTGGCCAGTTAACACTTGCACACCTGATGTTTGTTCCAGTCACGATATGCAGGTCGCACCAACATGCATTCACACATGCCACCCATGTGCAATATATGCAAACGTAATGATACACAGACTTGAAACCACAGTACATGTCATTGCGACATGTGTGGTCAGCTGTGCATACAACGGTGGAGGTGTTCTACAATGGAGGCATATGTAGTATGCATTGGAACAACATGTGTGGTACACACACAGTACCACACAGTGAGCTGTGATATGGGCAGCCCACAAGTGTCACCATTGTGTCATATGCCCCCGCATCGGGTGCACACACTGTGATGTGCCACCAGACATGTCCCAGACATGTAGTGTCCTGTCTGCAATATTGTCACACTATCACATGACCTATACCCCACATACCAAACATACAACCCGTTGTCTGCATAGACCTGTGGAATGTGACATATCTGACATGTATGGGTGTATATCATATGGGACCACACAGACATGTGGAGAAGATGCCCATCACACACAATGGCCACCACATGTGCACACATGGCCATGGGGGATGGCCAGAGACATGTAGCCACACAGTACATGGGATGTGTATACACTCTGTTGCACATTGTCCACACATGGTCCAATTATAGCCCTAGTTGACCGATTATACAGTTGATGTGGTACAGTGGACAACCTAAAAGCCTGTGCACAGCTACTGGAGGTGTCACTGAAGTCTACCATATATGATCTGTCGAACATCACGACTGTGTTGCAGTTATGGCTATGCAATGTGTACACATTATGCATTCTACAGCAACATACATGCCTCATGTTGCCATACAATGGCACAGTGTCTGTACTTCACACTGTATAGCAATGTGGATGGCTCACACTACCCTCCCATGCTCATGCACATTTAATAAACATGCATTCTATCTGTAGGGCATACACACAACACTGCAATGTGAAGCCCATTATGATGCTGTACATGTGTCAGGACACCATTGTGTCAAACATGTATGCATGTTAATGCACATGTCAGCAAATTACATGTCAAGGACACGTCAGACGTGTACTGTTATCCTGTTCTGGCCCACATGGTGTATCACGGAGATGCATGCATACTACCATGATTGTGTGACCTGCATGGCTACTGATATGACACCTGCTTGCTGTAGTGTGCACCCCAGGGAGGTATGCTTACTAACACTATTAATGTCTGAGCTGCATGCCCTCTGCTCTATCGCAGGCATGCTGCATGCCATCTGACAAATCACATGCATGGTGTGTCTGTGTGTGTGTGTGTCTGTGTGTGTGTCTGTGTGTGTGTGTGTGTGTGTGTGTGTGTGTGTCTGTGTGTGTGTGTGTCTGTGTGTGTGTGTGTCTGTGTGTGTGTGTGTGTGTGTGTGTGTCTGTGTGTGTGTGTGTGTCTGTGTGTGTGTGTCTGTGTCTATTGTACTTTACAGTATTTCTTTGCATTCACAGGTGATGTAGGTGCGTTACCCTCCTGCGGTCCATCTGATGTTAGTGTCCCCACAGATACTAGCGGTGATGAACATATGCATGAGGTACAGGCAGGGTTGTCAGGGGCTGAATCTGTGCCAATGGTTACCATCCCAGCTATGTCCCCCTCTTCCCCGCACACAGTTCTGCTGCCAACACATACCGCATCACCGGTGGCCATAGAGGAAGGACAGTCAGCGTCTGTTGGCATGGGACAGGAATGTGTGGTGGTTACAGAAGGTGTGTCTGCACACCATGGTGTCAGTGTAATGACTGCAGATGTGCCACACAGGCATGTGGCCGGTGCTGCTCGTAGGAGGACCTCTGGCAGACATGCACCTGCAGGACAGAGCGCAGCAGCTGGTATCACCAGACGCATGTTCCAGACTGTAATGGCGGCACAGGCACATGCTGAATGGCAGAACAGAGAAGGGCAGAGGCTGCAGAGGGCTGCTATCCACACCCTAAATGACAACATCCAGGCATTGGCGAATGCTCAACAGCAGATTGCTAATGTTCTGGATAGGCGACTAGGTGAAATGGTCGGTATCCTTGACCGAGGCATGGCAATCCATGAGCGGGAGCTGTCTGTGCTGGAACACCTGGTAGGAGTGAGGCATAGGCCACGTGGACGTAGGCCAGCAACACCACCTAGTGTAGGTCGACGTGACCGTGCCACCTCACATGCCCGCTCCCATAGTGCCGGTAGCAGTAGCAGTGCAGCTGCTGCGCTGTCAACACCAGGACACAGCAGGCCACGTGGACGTGGCCCTGGATGGTCTCAGCGGGGACACGTTTCCAGTGGACATGTGTCATCGGACAGTAGCCACTCTGCACCTCCACCTGGTAGTGCCCGTGCAACCCCAGGCAGGCACAGGTCATGTGGCCATGGATGGACACAGTGAGCTGTACAACCTGCACTGTACAATCTGGGGCTGTCAATTATACCCCATGTAGGCATCACAAATGGCAGAACTGTGTACACACATACACGCACACAGCAAACACAACTGTAGGGCTCCACAACACCCACATGCATTCTGCACAGATATGTCCAGTCAACTCACCAGCCCTTACACACACACACATGATGTTATCCATTGGTGCAGCCTATGCCCCTGGCAAACATATCACCCTGTGCATATGATGAAGCCTGTGCTGCATCCCTGTCATCCACACCATCGGTGCAGGGTTATGCACAAATATTCTGATGCACAGGGTGAACAGCATAGTGAGAGGTGTGTATGCATAGTGAGGGATGTGTATGTTGCAGTGGTTGTGTGTGAATACTGAGTTGTGTATGTGACATAGGTTTGTGTACTGTCGACATGCACCAGTCACACCATGTAGTGCAGGTGCAGCATGCATTGTGATGTGTTCACGGTATGTGTCTCGGTTACATCTGTAGCAGCATGTTTGTTGTGATACCCTGGTTCCCTCCTATGGTGTACTTGCATGTGCCTACAGGTAGCAGTGTTTGCAGTCCCCTACGTGTAACTGTGGAGTACACACAGGCACATCTGGCAATATCAGCATGCTACATGTACCCTCATCCTGACTGTTGGACACACAAGCATGACACAGATATCTGCACATATACTGCACCTGACGCATGTGGTCGGTGCCACAGGCTACACTGGACAGAGACGTGACATACATAGCAGGACACATTACAGGTATGGTGACATGGTGCAGGGGTTGTACACAGCGGCCTGGCCAATGATGATGTGAGGTGTCACTTGGTAGCTGGAGGCCACACTGTGCAGCAGTAGGACCCATAACAGTACGTGAACATGGCCGCAGTCACAGGGTGTACACCACTATAATGCACACCCCATAGTGTGCAGCTGGGACCCTTGCCTGTGTGGTCATCACCCTCATAGTACTATGCACCCACGTGAAGTGTCACAGAGAAGGGACATGCACAGGTAGCCAGTATGGCTGGGACCTATGGCATCAACAGGGTTGTGCAATGCATCATCATTATGGGTTAGTCAACACGTGGGGCCAGTGATAATTTCCCACTGTATATCAGCATACACACTCACACCAAGCACCAGACATACATACAGACACACACACACTGTGGTGATCACACATGCGTATACGGACAGCCGATGTGTGTGATGCACATCACTGGTGAACGTCATGCTTCCCACACTGATGTATGTACAGTTCTCTACAATGGTGTACAGGGATGTGTAGCAACTGGGACATATTCCCCACGATATGTGGCAACCCTGGTCACACATTCGGGCACACATGGCAGTGCTGGGAATGATACACCAGCCATATGATGACACGTTTGCTGGACATGCAGCGGTATTGATTGCATTATGTGTACCAACGCTATATCTGGCAAATGTGCTGCTATATACACACGGGAGGTTGTAGGTGTTACAGGTGCCATATGACATATAGTTGTTAACACCTGACTGCTGTGTATGCATTATGTCAGCACCGTCATATAACAGCGACATAGCATACAGTTAGCACATGGCATGATAGGATGGTGTGTGACACAACTGTGAGCCACCCCTGCACACATACATCTAGACAGGTGGCTCACCACGTTACGTACACACATCCCTCCATACGTGCTGTTTGTATGTCACCGTATACAGATGTCAATGATGGGTCTGCATTGCGTCTGCATGTCGTAGGTAGGTGCAACTATGTTATGGACATCATCCACTGCACATGCATGTTTGCTGCATGCACAGTACAGATGTCACATGTGTCTCCTGTTGCCATGTTTGTATGCATTGCTATTGTTGGACATGTGTGTTGACATACATGACACATGGACTGCGGTATGATATCACGGGTGTCACAGGTGACCAGTACAGGGGTATGTGTCCCGGTCAACACTGCTACCCCCTGTAGTGTGAGCATTCAACAGACATGGGCCCACCTTCAATTTGCATGTGTAGCATTGATTGGGCCAGTGTTATGCACAAGGTACATCAAAGGCCATGTATGTATGTGTTGTGTGTGCAGTCCATGCACACATCCACACAATCACATGTACGATGGACCCAGACGTGTGTTCATTGGTGTACAGCAACAGTCAGGTGTCACAGCTGTGTAAGGGCCATGGTATGTCATGAGCCGACCTGTTCATGTATACTGGCATCGTTGCAATGCATAACACCTGTTGGATCCCTGTTTGTACGTGTGTACTCTGCACAGCTGGTGTACACCACTGTACAGCCCAGTGGTCATGTTCAACATGGTGTTGTGGGACCGTAAGGCTGTGTAGTGCTTCACCAACAACATGGTGCTGACTTGACACCTACAGTGTACACTGCAGTGTGTACGTGTGTGACCTGCACCTGTGACGGCTGTGTGTGTACAGGTCACTGCATGTGTGACTGCCCTGTGCGTGAGGGCAGTTATACCTTACTGTTCCCTTCTGTGTGTACACTCCATCTGCATGCAAGATTGCCCTTTGCAACTGCTAAGTGTGTGAGCATGCCCAGTACACCGTTGTGTAGATGGACACACAGTACATTCCACACTGTGCCCCTCCGTGATTAGACTCCATGTGCATGCAAGATGGCCCTTTGCAACAGCTAAGTGTGTGAGCATGCCCAGTACACCGTTGTGTAGATGGACACACAATACATTCCACACTGTGCCCCTCTGTGATTAGACTCCATGTGCATGCAAGATGGCCCTTTGCAACAGCTAAGTGTGTGAGCATGCCCAGTACACCATTGTGTAGATGGACACACAGTACATTCCACACTGCGCCCCTCTGTGATTAGGCTCCGTGTGCATGCAAGATGGCCCTTTGCAACAGCTAAGTGTGTGAGCATGCCCAGTATGCCGTTGTGTAGATGGACACACAGTACATTCCACACTGCGCCCCTCCGTGATTAGGCTCCGTGTGCATGCAAGATGGCCCTTTGCAACAGCTAAGTGTGTGAGCATGCCCAGTACGCCTTTGTGTAGATGGACACACAGTACATTCTACACTGCACCCCTCCATGATTAGACTCCGTGTGCATGCAAGATGGCCCTTTGCAACAGCTATGTGTGTGAGCATGCCCAGTACGCCGTTGTGTAGATGGACACACAGTACATTCCAAACAGACGTGTGATACTAAGTGTGTGGGCATGCCCATTGACATCCTGTATAGCCATGGTGGTCATCCAGGCACCAGATGTCCAATTTCAATGTCACGATGGATGCCTACATTGAACACACTTGTTGCTCTCTCAAAGGGTGTACTGTCTGTGATGCATCCCATATCTATTCAGTGTTTGTTGTGCTCCGTAGATATTTAGTTGGCCCGTTGACAGCACTGGCGTGTTTGTGTATGTCTACCTTGGGACGGTAATATGCTTTCAGACCGCTCACTCTCTAAACATTCCCTATCGGCATCTTTGCCTTTGCGGATGATGTCACCCACCTAGAAGTATGCCTCTGAGAGTGCTGTGTTCAGTAATCTTGGTAGCGTGTTCTGTAAATGCGTAATGCTGTAGTGTGTTAGAGTAGGTAGGTGTGTGTTCAACTCCCAGCCCTTCCAAGTGTGTGTGTGTGTGTGTGTGTGTGTGTGTGTGTGTGCATGTGTTTCCAGCTGCCTGGGGACACAGTAATGCTTTTAGATGCCTCACAACACATACATTCCCTATCGGCGTCTTTGCCTTTGCGGATGATGTCACCCACCTAGAAGTATGCCTCTGAGAGTGCTGTGTTCAGTAATCTTGGTAGCGTGTTCTGTAAATGCATAATGCTGTAGTGTGTTAGAGTAGGTAGGTGTGTGTTCAACTCCCAGCCCTTCCAAGTGTGTGTGTGTGTGTGTGTGTGTGTGTGTGTGTGTGTGTGTGTGTGTGTGTGTTTCCAGCTGCCTGGGGACACAGTAATGCGCCTCACAACACATACATTCCCTATCGGCGTCTTTGCCTTTGTGGATGATGTCACCCACCTAGAAGTATGCCTCTGAGAGTGCTGTGTTCAGTAATCTCGGTAGCACGTTCTGTAAATGCATAATGCTGTAGTGTGTTAGAGTAGGTAGGTGTGTGTTCAACTCCCGGCCCTTCCAAGTGTGTGTGTGTGTGTGTGTGTGTGTGTGTGTGTGTGTGTGTGTGTGTGTGTGTGTGTGTGTTTCCAGCTGCCTGGGGACACAGTAATGCTTTTAGATGCCTCACAACACATACATTCCCTATCGGCATCTTTGCCTTTGCGGATGATGTCACCCACCTAGAAGTATGCCTCTGGGAGTGCTGTGTTCAGTAGTCTCGGTAGCGCATTCTGTAAATGTGTCATGCTGTAGTGTGATAGGGTAGTTAGGTGTAGGTTCGATTCCCAGGCCTGCCAGATGTGTGTGTGTGTATGTGTGCATGCTCCCGTCCGCCTGGGGACTCAGGTTATGCTTTTAGACGCTTTGCAATACAGACGTATCCTGCTGCCATCTTTGTCTTTGCGGATGTTGACACGCACCTAGTAGAATGCCTGTGTGTCTGCTGTGTTTAGTAGTCTGGGTAGCGTGTTCTGTAAATGCGTCATGCTGTAGTGTGATAGGGTAGTCATGTGTAGGTTCGATTCCAGCCCTGCCACATGTGTGTGTGTATGTCTGTATCTCTCTCTCTCTCTCTCTATATATATATATATATATATATATATATATTTTCTGCCCATAACCCTGCTCTTGCATGGGCAGCTGACTGTTTTATGTATCGCATATTTGCATAGCTTTCACATACCAATGGGGTGTGTTGCAACTCCCAACATTGTCCATGCAACGTCCGTGTTACGGGCGGTGTTACACGCCCTTACAGGCGTTTGCTGTATATCTTGGCAGACATCTATCCTTGCTGTACTCTCACTGTACTCGTACACGCCGGAGGCTTCATGTATCATGGCCTAGTTTTGATGTGTGTATGTCTATTTGTGCTGTGTGCATGGCTGTGGGTATGTCCCAGTATCATCATTTGTAAAGGTGACAGCCCTAAAGGTTCTTCATGTAGACTGCTGTGTCATTTGCAATGTCAGCACATACCTGCGGACAGTACTGCACGTCCTACTGCAGCGCATGTCATACCTTCTGCATTATCTTGCAGTCGATATTGCTGTTTCCTCACACATGTATCTGTTTCTGTTCATACCACTCCACCTCCTAGAGCAAGTTGCTGGACAAGGCCTTATCTGATAGTGGGACACATAGGGGCAGTATTGACATGTTGCTCTTACAAACGTAAATAGTTGACACAATAATAGGTTTTGCATTAGTATGGCTTTTCTGTCGGATTTGGTGTCTTACGCATGTTTGTCATCATTTCATGTCTTCAGTTATCATGGAAGTGCCAGAATGTTACTGTTACGTGGAACACACCCAACATATGAGGCAGAACTCTGCACATTCATCATAAATCTGTACAGTTGCGGAGTATGTGTCTGTAACAAAATATCAACTTTCTGACACCAATACACACACTGTATGGTGGCATCACAGGCCACATGCCATTACATTTATATTGCAGGACACACCCACCCAGACAGTTGTATTCCTCACACAGGCCAACAGCTGCTTATCCACACTAATTGGTCTATCATGTGCCATATGTGTGCGCCGGTATTTGCACTTTCTGTCAGTGGCAGAGCTCACGTACATGTCTGGGGGACTGGACATTGTTACGGTGACACTGCATGACACCCTGAGGGACACATTACGTTTGTGTCTATTAACCTTCCACATTGACATTCACAGGGCATACGTTGTCATTCACATTTGTCGGTGTACATGCGTGTGACTTGTACATGTTTTCTCATTTGTCCTGATGTCTTTCTTCTCACCTGTCCACCTAGTATCACTAGTTCTGTACATGTATTCTGGACAGGTTACCTTCATACCCCTAACCTGTACACATTATGGGTAAACACCCTGACGTTTGACCTTGTTACATTTGTCATAGTGATGTGCCTTTCTGGTAAATTGCTGGCAAGGCATTACGGACTGTGCGGTAGTTAATAGTGACTGACATTTCCATTACATGATTAGTAACACTCATAACATCCATATTCATGGGTACGCCAGTATTCTCACAACGTTCTGACTTTGTCTGGGGTATATCTAATATAGTCCCTATTTGTATTTCATGTACTATGCCTTAGTGCAGCTGTGTTATTCTGACAGTTTGCCAGTTATGGGTACCATCTTGGTCATACACATGTCCATCTATGATTATCGCCTACATGACACTGATATAGGGCCCTACATATTGCCAAAATGGTTTCCGCAATATCCAGTGGATGGTTTGCCCCATTATTGGGGATATAGGTGTGTGCTATACCCACATCACTCCCGCCCTACGATATCCCTGCCAGACGACACCTAGGCCCATATCTGCATACCCATGATTCCCATACCTGACAACCCTCTACAGTACCCATTACACATTTTTAATGTGTGCGTTACTGAAGTGTGGAGACACTTGTATGCACTCCCCACTCTCCGGATATCAGTTCGTACGTCATACATTCTATCGACACATGTGTCATCACCCTTGCACCTGATACTGTTGCATGTACAGCTATTTCGTATTTGCTGCGGTCACTTCTTTTGCATCAATGTCGGTTGACACTACGTATTCCAATTTATGGAGTCCTGCAATGGACACCTATCTGCATGTTTAAAGTGTAGAACTTGCTGGACTGTCACTTTCTGGCCAATGTTTTTGAATGCTGCGGTTTATTCACCTTTCCTGCATGTCTGTTTGTCTACCCATATTAGATGTAATGTCGCCTATTTATGTACATATGTCATATCTACGGGACATAAGTCTGTTGTGTATACATATATACATGTACAATCCTCATTTCATAACTTGCTTTGGTTTACATCTGTGGATTATGTGTATACACATATATCTATATCCATACCATACCTTTCCACTATACAGATTGTCGCTGAGTGTACAGCTGCTTGCCCCTTTATCTTCGCTGTGTTTTACATAAACCTGTGTCTATCTGGCAATGTAGTGGCATTTCATCTGAGACTTATGGTGGGGATTTCTGGCAAGCAGTTCAGGTTACGACTGCATACCCTTCAGAGAATCCATGCTACTGACACACCTGTTATTCTATCCACTTTCTATGTTTGTTCTGGCACATATCTGGGGTTTGTCCCTATATGTACCGGTAGTTTGCATGGCTTTGTCCGGTTTCATACTTTACGAGGTTAACGGGTTTGAGCCATGTATAACTAACGTGGGGGAAACAGCATTCATTTACTATGCTGTGAGCGGATCACACACGCACAGGCGCACTTGCATTTCCTTATTGTAGGTTACGCGCGGGCGCGCATACATATCCTTATTGTGGGTTACATATGTTTACTAAGTCTTTGTGCTTACGTGGGCTTTATTACTTGTGACAGTACCAGTACTTATCTGTAATCCCATTAACGGACGTTTGCGAAACACACGTTCACCTTTACATATTTAACTGTCTGTACAGCACAGACGCATTCATTACACTTTCACATTATATGTGCTGTAGTTGTTGTTCAACCGGGACTGCATTCACATTGGCCGGATGCTGTAACCAGTATACGTTTGGTGTTCTGACTCATTTATATGCATACCCATAGTACATAGCTACATTAACATATGCCTCTCCACTTCACTTACGTCACAGGCATCCATTCTCCTGCTGGGAAGAATGCGGTACTACATGTTACACATTCCCTATTCCCTACTGCTCTGGACCCAAGCTGCATATTTCATCACTGCAGGGATATTCAGAACCCAAAGGCTTATATTCCTGACACATACAGGTCTTTAATTGTCAGGGTGTTCATGTGGTGATCTGGGTTTAGGCTTGTCCGATTGGTGAATGGAACTGCCCTGACCATGTTCAAATGTCAGACAAAGCACATGGACAGGGATTGTACATTTTGAACATTTAATCTGTTTACAGACACAGGTGTTTGGGCACCTGTCCGCAGCTTATGATGTTGGCAATACATAATATGGGTGGGGGTGGTTACGATACATAATCCACGGTGAGTGGTGTTCCCATTCACATTTGACTATTTCCTGTATTCATTCTTACGGGGGTTATTATTTTGCACATGACGTAACTATGAATTAACTGCAGGTATGCAGTAGTACAGTCAACATATGTGACGGTTTGTTACAGTATATTTGTACGGACCTCTGTAATACTGGGGACTACCCCACATCCTTCACAACATTTCCTGCTTATGTACATACTATTATTCAGTGAACTTTCGAAGCTTGTGGGAGCAGTAATTACATCTGTCCCTATTTGTCCTCCCATCCTTTTGGGCTTTGTCCAGGTTTTGTTGCTGTAATAGGTTGAGAGGTGGTGTCGGTATGTGATTGAGTTGAATATATACTGTCGATAATTCGGTGGGGTGTAGGGTTACCACTTGTTCCTCTTTACGAGGGGAGGTCCCACTTTGGACAGTTGTGTCCTGCGATGACACCTAAGACATGGCAAATGTCCTGTGATTTTAAGACAATAATATATTTCTTATTTTCTGTACTAGTTGCATGATACAGGTATTTTGTATCTGGTACACATAACTATTATTTGGGATAGCATAAGCTATTCAAATGCTATGGCATGAGCTTTTATCTTGGCATACATGTGTAATTCTGTCCTTTGCACTGGCTGGGGGTATGTTTTATCCAGCAAATTCTCACATTTCTACAAGGGATGTCCCACCTTGGCCATCTGAACAGGTGGCAACCCTAGTGGGGTGACCTGCATGGTGGGCAGCTGTTCCATCCTGCGTAGTATGAATTGCATGTCTGTGTAGAAACTGAACAGTACCGTGACTACACATACATGTTTTGTCCAGATGTGTGCAGTAATGTACACCGTGGCGTGTAAACAACTCTGAGGTTTCAACAGGTTACTTATCCCACGCGGGATGTACACACATTTTGCCGTAAAATTAGCACGCGGGCATTTGGATTTACGTACCTGTGATGAGATGTTTACATTCATGGGATACATATTTACAATCCGGACACTGCCTAGGACGATACTTCCTACTACATATGGGGAATACACGCTATGTGCAGGTGTACGGATGCGCAAGGCTGGTAGCTGGATTTGGTGGACATTCGGACATGGGTGCGGGTTATGTGCTATACTGAGGTTGTTGTGTATTGCATTTGCATGCATGGGTTCTACTTTTGATATCCCGGTTCCGCATATAGCATCCTATGTGTATGTGACGGTTATGTTCCTGTTCATGTGTATAGCACATTTTAATATACATATGTTTGTGTGTGTTTGGTATGCAATTTGGACTGTCAGGTTTCTTTACGGTTGTTATATAGCCACAACTGCCCTGCTGTGTACTATCACTACCACTGTGGAACTGCTGGTGACCATACCCATGGGGCTAGACGTGTGTATTGGTGGCACGCTGACATGATGCGCTTCACTTCCACTGGGTATAACTTCTGACAGTGCAGTACATTATGGACACATGATTTTAAATATCATTTGTTCCATGGACGGAATATTATCTTATGTTGTGTGCATTTCTGTTTGGTTCTCCATTTTGTGTGGCCGGGAACTGTCTTGCATGCTTTGCATACGTTTCATTATCCACGGACACTGATAGGTGCGATTACTATTGCAGGCAGGCTATAATATTCAGCAGTTTAGGTTGCTCATCGCCAGCCGACATTGACACGCCTCCGGTCGCAGCTTAGTAACGCCCCATGCACTCGCGCATGTGTCCTATGCACGTGGATGTGGTAGCGGCGCACCTTCATTAATATGCATATGGCGCTACTACACCATTTATACGCCGCATGGCCGGCGCAGGCCATACACCGGCCTTGCGCCAAGCTTCATGAATCCGGGGGAGTAACTATATTCAGAAAAAAAATTTTTTCTTCATTTCATTTATTTATTAGGCTTGAGCAGTCTTTCTGGTTCTTTAGTTAATATTATAAAAATAGTTTAAATGTTTTTAGTGCTTATGGTGTTTTACTTGTGTAAAACTTTATTTAAAATCAATAAATTCTTATACAGCAAAAGAGAAAGACATTGAATCTAACTCAAGCTTGAGCTACTCTTTGATGCATTCAAACACCTTCCTTACTTGCTTTTTGGCTTCCGGTTGAGATCATGAGCTTAAACACACTCTTTTTCGCTTCTAGCTTGGTTTCTTCAATTTTAAACATTCCATTATGTTAATAATGCCTTTGAGAATGTACGAACAGCTCAGTCTAAACAGACCGGCTTAACGTTGATGTAATCAATGTGGTTAAAGGTCATACATAAGCCGTTACTGTTTTCCAGCTGTTTAAAGTGGCAACCACACCTTTTATACTGAAAGGCCATTCATGAGTTGTTACTGTTTTCCAGTTATTTAAAGTGACAAGCACACTTTTTATGCTGAAACATATAACCATAATAAGATAATATGTAAAACAACAGCCCTGCTTTTAAATAATTTCACTTAAAAAAACTTTAAAAGTCGATAAAGAACTTATAAAATATATTCTGATTTAAATCTAGCAGATGAAATATGAAAATGCTAGATTAGTAGGGACATAAATGAAACAATGTGGCATATGATTTTATTAATTTATGACATCAATTATCAATGAAATATAAAGTTATACCACCTGTCACTGATATTAACAGCAGAAAATATATAAATGTATGAATAAAATAAAATATAAAGAATGTCTAAAGATAACATTTTTTTTTGCCTGAATAATGCCTACCAGTTTTATTCCTGAATATAAGTGAATCTGTTTGAAGCTTAAATACAGGATATGATGTATCAAAATATTGTAATACTTGTACAGACTCTTATATGTTTCAAAATTATTTTCAGTTAGCATTGCTTTTGCTTAAATGAATAAGACATGCTACTTCTTGGAGTCTGTGGTGACATTATTAAGAGTAGCTGCTGTAAACTTTATACTGATGCAACTATACACTTACAATACCTTGTATTATTGCATGTAAGTTTATTTAATCTTAACCAGCAAAAAGTTAAACCATAATTGTTTGTATTAGTACATAGTTATGTAGTTATTATACTTGAGTCTGAAAATATTTACAATATTACATTTAAATCTTTAAAGACTGTTCAAATATTAATTGAAACATTTGAGAACAGTATCAAGGTTTATACAATTTATTCTACTAGATTATGTCTACCTAGGATTAAAGATATGTAACAGTAAGATGAATATATAATTCATGAGTTAATTTGATCTATTGAGCTACTTTCTGTTTATAGTAAAAATTTTAGATAGAGTGAAGAATATGTCTTGGAAGTGACTTTAGAGGGTACACTTGAATGGTAATGCTATTCAAGTGTGGGATTCTATACTTCAGGGATTTTTTTTTTTAGTTCAACATTTAATGTTTTCTTATTCAAATGTTTAACAGTGGGTGTCTACAAACATTAGTAACAGTGATCTAAAAGATAAATATAAACCATTCTTTTCAGTAATATATCCTTTTTCCTTTTCTCTAAAAGTAATAATAGGTGCATATTACTAACTATACTACTACTAATATATTCATGAAGTGTACTAAAGGTTTAAATAATAGTAGCAAAAGGGGAAGTCTATTCAAATATTTAAAATTGCTTAACACTCAGATTGTATTCTTACAATAAATACACTTATTACAAGACAATATAGACAGACTTAACTCCAATAACTATTCAGCATTATTAAGTTCTCATTATAAACAACAACAACAAAAAAGAGGTGTAGCAATTTTTGGGGAAAATATTTTGATGCCCAAAATGATATATATGTACTATGACAAATTTGACATATTTTCTTTAGTATCTTTGAATATAAATGGAAAGATTTTGACAATAATTAATTTATGTTGGATTCCTGGTCTGGATGTTAAAGAGGTCAAACATCAGTTTGAAGACATCATACAACACTCTAAGGAGAGTATAATATTGGCTGGTGATTTTAATTATATATCATTTGATAGTGATACTAATGCAGAAAATATACAAAGGAAACCACCACAGCAAAGGCATTGATTGACTTTATTGGCTTGTTTAATATAAAGATGTAAATGAATATGCTGAGCCAAACTCATTATTTCTACCCATTATTCACACCGTCACAGCACTCAATTAAGAATTCATAGAGTATACATTTTAAGGAGATATAATGTCAAAACTAGATAAAGCCAAAGTAGTTACATACTCTTTGATCATAATGCAATTACATTTGACTTGACAATAAATGCTAAACAAAGTGCAAATATTACCAGAATTCCATCATACATAAATTTAAAAGACTTTGAGGACTTCTATATTAAGGAGATACAACTCTTTCTAAATATAAATCTTAATGAGGATATATCAAAAATATATGTATAGGATTCTTTGAAATCATATTTATATGCCAAAGTTCTAGCTTGGTTTATTAATAAGAAAAAAAAAAACAGTGGAATAAAGATTTATTAGATTTACAAATGAAAATTGACCAACTAAGGTTAGATATACAAAAGGAAATAATTTACTAAAAGAATTCTGATGAGATGAACAAAAAAATATTTACAAGTATTTCAAAATAAAACTATGATTAATTTAGAAATTATTAAATTAAATTCTTATTTTATGAATCCTAAAAATCAAAGAAGAATAGCAAACAGGTCAAAGAAGATTATTAAATGCAATCAGATAAAAGAAGTTTATATTCTGGGTACTAAGAAAAGAGTTTCAGATTTAAAGGGCATTTCAGAGGCTTTCAAAACACACTTTAACTCAATTAATTCACAAAACACAGAAGCTGAATCTCAAAATGTAATAAAATTCTTTAAATTTTTTTTCAAGAAAAAACTAACAGCAGATCAAATAAAATTATTTGATAAACCAATTACAATGACTGAGCTTAAATCACACATAGGTTCAGAGGTTCATACTAGGCTATCTGCCCTGGGGCAATTATAAGCTTAGCCCAATTCTGTATGGCTTACGCCACCCCTTGATTTGAGTATACTGTGCCCTTTTTAAGGTTTAGTTTACTGTGCCTCTGTCTAATAGTGACACGGGAATAATCCCTGGGACAAACCTACGATCCCCCATCCACCTATCGAGATTCTTCTTGAAGAGATTCAGTGAGGTGCTCTGCCTCACATGAACTGGAATTCTATTCCAGAGCGAAGGGAGACTCTGGGTTATGAACCTGTCCCTCCAGCAAGTTCTATTTATTTCTGTGCTGAGGTTCAAGTCCCTCGAGTGTGTGGCTCTAAGGGATTTAGATTTACTGAGGTGGAGCATGTCCATTAATTCTGGATTTGACATAGCTTTATATGTCAGGCATAGATCGCCTCGAAGTATGCGGTATGCAACTGAGTAGAGCTGGAGTTTTTTTAACCGAGCAGCATATGGCATCTGTTTGAGACCCTTGATCCTCTTGGTGAGATACTTTTGGGGTCTTTCTAATTGCTGCAGGTGTCGGGTAAGGTACATCCCAAAAGGGGCATTGTATTCTATGATGGGCCTGATGAGGGATGAATAAAGGGGCACGATTACCTCTCTTGATCTAGATGTGAAACCCTTCATGATGAGGTGGGCTGTGTAGAAGGTCTTTCTAACCACTTTGGCAATGTGGTTTTCAAAGGAGAGATTGCTATCAACTTGGGTCTCCAGGTCCCTAATAACTTTCTCTGTACTTAATGGGTTTCCGCCTATGTAGTAATTTGTGGGCACATTGTTTTTGCCAAAGGGTATGACTATACATTTTTTGGCATTTAGCTTTAAACCATGGCGCTGGCACCAGTTATCTGTCTCTGTAAGACCTTTTTGAAGGATGTTTGTGTCAGCTGGAGAGGTGATTATGGCGCCCAGTTTGCAGTCTCTCGAACTTGGTGAGCCATAGTCCTCCCATGTTTGCCTGTACCTTGGAAAAGTATATACCGAACAAGAGTGGTCCCAGGACAGAACCCTGTGGGATGCCACTTGTGACCGGTTTCGAGTCTGACATGGCTCCAGCAGCTCTCACTCTGTGGGTTCTGTCTTTGAGCCAGTTTGCCACCCATCTTGTGACATAGGGGTTTATATTTAAGCTGGATAGCTTATCTATGATGCCCGAGTGGGGTATTGTGTCAAATGCCTTTGCAAGGTCCAGATAGGCTGTGTGGACTACCTTCCCTTCATCTATGGCTTTGGTGACTGTTTCAAAGAAGTCAATCAGGTTCAAAAGGCAGGATCTGCCCTTGACAAAGCCAAACTGGGTAGGATCTAGTGTCTGTAGGTCCCCAATGTCTTTGTTTATGAGCTCCATGATGATCCTCTCCATAGCCTTGCAGACTAAGCTAGTCAGGCTTATGGGGCGATAGTTTCCAGGGTCTGTAGAGGCTCCACCTTTGTGGAGTGGGACAACTGTTGCTGTACGCCATTCTGTGGGCACATATCCTGTAGTGAGGCGGAGATTGTATAGCTGTTTTATTTGAGGGATTAGTTCCTCTTGGAGTTCATGTAGGATGCAACCTGGGATGCCATCTGGTCCCATGGAAGCAGTGTTTTTTGCTTTGGAGAGGGCAGCCTTCACCTGAACATCAGAGATGTTTGGGAGGCAGCCCTCTGCCGGGATAGATACTTGCTCTTTTGGGGGGGAGAAGTTTGCACTGAACCTGTCTGCCAGGATATTGGCGATGTCTGTGGGTTCAGTGTATTTTTTGTCGTTTAGAATCAACTCAGAACAAGTCTGGGAGTTGCATCCCAGGTTTCTAACATAACTGAAAAAAGCCTTATGATTGTCTTTGGTGTCCTGTGCAATTTTTCTCTTGAAGCTGGCCTTGGAGGATTTTATGAGGGATCGTAATTTTTTACTAGTACTGATCAGAGATGCCTTCCCTATTAGGGATTTTGCTCTGTCATGTAGTAGCTTCCTCCTTCTGTTGTACAGTTTATTTATGGCAGGGGTCCACCAGACTGGATGCCTGCCTTTGGATGATTGGGTCTTGGTTTTGTTTGATCCATGCATTCCTGGAGATGTCCGTAGAATGCGTTTATATAGGATTCTGCAGTTTGGGCTGTAGTTTCCACTGGCCCTGGGGCCTTGAAGGATTCCACTTCAGTTTTGAGAAATGAGAAGTTCGCTTTTGAGAAGTTTTTCACTGTGGTTTTCTGGGCTGGGGGTGGGGTCAGGATGTGGACATCCAGTGAAATTAATTTATGGTCTGATCTTACCAGTGAGGGATATACTTCTGGTGTGGAGCATAGAGTCCCCATGTTGGTAATGATCAGATCTAGTATGTTGTCCCCTCTTGTGGGAGTGGTGACTAGTTGTTCCATAGCATTTGAGTTTATAATTTCCAGGAACCTTTGGGCTAAGGTGCTGGGGCTTGAGTAGTGCTCCCAGTCAATGTTTGGGTAGTTGAAGTCACCCAATATAATGGTGTTTGGAGAGATCTTCATGTTCTCCAATGTTTTCGGGAAAGCCGAGTGGGATTCCTGACTTTGAGAGGGTGGTCTGTAGGATGCTATAAACTGAAAAGCAGTCTTGCCCACTGTTAGTTGCACATGGATGGTCTCTGATACTTCGTGCAATGCCACTAACCTGGAGGTGTGGATATCCTTGATAAATATGGAAACTCCCCCTCCTTTTGTGGTTCGGTCCGGGTTTTGGGGCCGAAAAGCATGATATGAGGTATAGCCTGGTAGTGCTGGGGTGCTCTCTGGAGCCTTGAACCAGGTTTCTGTCACTGCACAGATATCAATGTTCTCCATACTGAGGAGAGCTTCGAGTGCGTGCATCTTGAGGTTAAGACTTCTGGCATTTAGCAGCATTACCCTTAGTTTCTTGTTCCTTGTGCTGTCTATGGGGGTGGGTTAAGTTAAAATTAAATAAGGCTCCCAGAATTTATCATATTATACCTGAAATGTCTAAATTATTAAAAAAGCTTTAGGCATATTGTTAAGAGTATATACTTTAGTTAAAGCAAATAACAACACCCCCCTCTTGGAAATATACATTAATGTACCCAAATCTAAAGTCAGATAAAGATGCAAAAGAATGTTCATCTTGTAGACCAATATCTCTAGTAAACATTGATTATAAAATGTTTACGGCAATATTTGCTAGTAGAATAAAACAATTGAGCCCTCTATTGATGAAGATCAGACTGGATTTATAAAAGATAGAAACACATACAATAACAAAAGAATTCTTACATTAATTGATTACATTAATTTCACAAAAGATAATATGACATTAGTGAGCTTAGACATCAGCAGTGCTTTTGATTCAGTTCACTGGGACTATTTGTTGCAGGATTTCAAAGAATTTGGATTTTCACAAGAATTTACTCAACCAATAAAACTATTATATGAAAAATCCCTAGCTTATATAAAGATTGGTGCACGCACATCTAGGTCTATTACAATCACCAAGCGTATGAAACAGGGATGTCCTCTGTCCCCTTTTTTGTTTGCTCTGGTCATAGAGCCATTTGCAAATTGTATTAGGATGAATGCAAATATCAAAGGCATACATTTTAGTAATAGTTCAGTTTCAAAAGTTCAGTTGTTTGCTGATGATATTTTATTGACTTTGAAAGATCATAGTAAATCATTGCAAGCTATATTTGACACAATATATCTCTTTCAAAGAATTTCTGGCCTTAAATTCAATGAAAATAAAACTAAGATATTACTTAGAAATTGCATTAAGGACATAAAACATTTGCTAAATATATAGTACTAGACAATAAAATTAAATAGCTAGAGCTCACTTTAACAAATTGTATAAATGAAACCCTAACAATTAACTACTCATACACCAGTACACTTGCCCAACGCTATGCACTGGACCAGCTCATTCTTACCCCCACTAGAGGAAGCAACATCCTTGACCTGGTTATTACTGACATGGGCAACCATTGTTCAACAACAATAGTCAATTCCTCCCTGATTAGATCTGACCACAAACTAATTACTATGGAAATCCACATCTCACCCACATCACCAACAAAGGTAACCATCATGAAAAACTTCTCCAAAGCTGACTTTGGGCTCCTAAAAACAGAGGTAGCTAACTTTACGGCACCCATGCAAATGGAAAATAGGTTCATGACCGCCGAATCATGCACCAGTGCACTGTATGAAAACGTACATAAATGCATGGAACTAGCCATACCCAACAGAACCAGGACACTCTCCTCCTAAAAAAGGGAAGCCAAGCTGGTGGTCCCCTGGCATTAACAAATCCTACAACAGAAGGAAGAAACTGTTGCAGAAAAAGATGAAGCCCCAAGACTGGAAAATCTCCCTTATTAGCCTCAACAAAAAGTTGAGATCCTTCATCAAAATGTCTAAAGCTAGCTATGAAGGCAGAATTGTGGCAGACACTAAAAACAACCACAAAACCTTCTACAGTTATATCATGAATCTCCACAGCAATACCCAGATTTGCTCTGAGTTACTGCACAATGGTACCCCCTATACTGAGCCAACAGATATTGCCAACATACTGACCAACAGATTCAGTGCCAACTTTACCCCTCTCCCCCCCCTAAAGGACCAATCACAATACCGGAAGAATACCAGGCACCCAGCATTACTGCAGCACAGGTTAAAGCTGCATTGTCCAAGGCCAAGAATACAACTTCCATGGGACCCGATAATATACCTGGCTGTGTTCTACATGAACTATAAAGTGAACTGGAACCACACTTGTGTGCCCTGTTCAATCACAGCATCACCTCAGGCTTTGTCCCTGTAGAATGGTGTACTGCTATTGTCATCCCTCTCCATAAAGGAGGAGCGACTACAGACCCTGGGAATTATCGCCCCATTAGCCTGACGAGTCTGATATGTAAGGCTATGGAGCGCATTATCATGGACCTAATTAACAAGGATATAGGGAATCTCCAAACTCTGGATGCCACACAATTTGGTTTTGTGAAGGGTAGATCATGCCTGCTCAACCTGGTTGACTTCTTTGAGTCAGTCACCAGAGCTGTGGATGAGGGCAAGGCAGTTCATATAGCCTACCTCAATCTGGCCAAGGCCTTTGATACCATTCCCCACTCAGGAATTATTAATAGACTCACCAAACTAGGCATCAACCCCTATATCACTAGGTGGGTTGCAAATTGGCTCACAGATAGAACCTACAGTGTGAAAGTAGCAGACTCCAAGTCAGACTGCCGACCAGTCACGAGTGGAGTCCCACACGGATTGGTCCTGGGTCATCTCCTGTTTGGCATCTACTCAGAAGTCCAGGCCAACACAGAGGGACTCTGGCTGACCAAATTTGCTGATGATTGCAAGCTGGGAGCCATCTCCAAGTGATGTAGACATCCTATAGAAAAGCCTCACTGAGACCAATGACTGGTGTTGAAACCATGGCCTTAAGCTTAATGCCAAAAAAATGTGTCGTCATTCCGTTTGGGAAAAACTCAGTCCCACTAATTGCCACATTGATGGTAGCCCACTGAACACAGAAGGTGTTATAAGAGATCTGGGAACGCAGGTTGACAGCAACCTCTCCTTCGACCACCACATTGCCACTGTGGTCAGAAAGTCCTTCTATGTGGCACATCTCATTACCAAGGGTTTTACATCCAAGAAGAAAGAGGTCATCATCTCTCTCTACTCTTCCCTCATTAGACCAATCATCGAGTATAATGCCCCATTTGTCATGTACCTCACTAAACACCTGCAACAGCTGGAAATGCCACAAAAGTACCTCACGAAGGGGATCCTAGGCCTTAAACACATGCCTCACATGGACAGATTTAAAAAACTCCAGCTTTTCTCTGTCTCATATCATCTATTAAGAGGTGATCTCTGCTTGACTTACAAAGCCATGTCTGACCCAGCCCTGTTAGAAATGTTGCACCTAAAGAAATCCCAATCCCTCCACACCACATGCTCCAGGGTCCTCAACCTCATTACCACAATCAACAGAACATGCTGGTGGGACAGGTTCATAACCCAGAGACTGCCCATAATGTGGAATAGACTTCCCATACATGTCAAGCAGAGCACCTCACTGGTCTTTTTCAAGAGAAATCTTGATGAGTGGATGGGAAATAGAAAGTTCACCCCGGGGATCACTCCAGTAGCCCTACTTGATAGAGGCACCGAGAACTAATGGTGACATGATGCCAGGGCACTTCTATTGGCTAGGCTTGTAAAGGCTCCAGGGCTGTTGGCCTAGTACACACGTATGAACCAATAAATAATATCTTAAATAAAATTAAATGTCTTATGGAGAGATGGAATAAATTCTTTTTTTTAATACAGATAACAGATTTTTCCTAGTTAAAATTATATTCCCCAAAAATATTGTATTCTGTACAACCTATCTCTCTTCCACCCTCTAAGCATTATATACATCAATTTAATAGATTAATATAATTTTTTTTATGGTACTCTAATGAACCCAGAAATGCATTACATCATCATTTAAAGGCTTGGGATACAGAGGGCATTAATCTTCCAGACATTGAAATGTATGTCTTATCATCTGTTGTCAAGACATTGACATTCTGGTTAAACTCTTCATATTCAGCTAGGTGGAAACAAATACAAGAACATATTTGGTTACAATCAAATCTTTCATTGTTGTCACAATATACAAAAATTCTGCCTAATAATTTTTATTGGATGGTAAGAGAACAAAAATAAACATATATGTTCCAAATTAACAACTAATACATTAACTACTTTTAAAAACTATTTGAATAGAAATCCAGATAGTAAGGCTTGGTCATTTTTATTATTTTACATTGCATGTACACAGAATAATATTGACACTTTTGATATTAACAAAATGACTGTACTTACATGGGACAGTTTTATATATTGGCATCAACTGATGGATTCTAGAAAGGTTCTTCAAATGAAACAAGTCATAAATAAATATTATATAGATAATGAATTGTGGTTGGTAGTACAAGAATTAAGGCAATATATTATAAATAAAACAGAGCCAATGTAGTCATTAACTAGGCAAAATGTTCTTAAACTTATAGAATTTTTGATTATTATGGGTAACCAAACAGTTCAAGGAAAAGGCTATCTGTCTAAAATGTATAAATTAATTAAAATAAGAAAATATATTATAAAGAAAGCTATTTTGATTATTATAAAACCATTAATAATCAGCTCCCTGAGGAAAATGATAAAAAAATTAATACTAGTTTCCTCAATGCAAACTTCTCTTTCATTACAATGGAAATGATTTTCTTAGAAATGTATCCACAGAATCTATATCACACCTCATAAACTGGAACTAATCTTTAAATACGAAATAGGATTTTGGAGATGTAAATTAAAACTGGAAGCTGACTGGCAACCCATGTTTTATGATTGTAATCTGGTTAGATCATTTTGGGAAAAATGTAACTATTTTTTGCAAACTGTTTTTAATCACAACTTTCAGTTGACCAAATCATGGATTTTTTTAATGCCCCTATACCTGTGTGTGTTCCCAGATATACATATTCACTACTATGGATCTTATTAGCCATTGTTCATAAAACAGTTACTACAAATTGGAAGAGTGAGACTTCATCTACATTTAAAGAATTCAAGAACATGGCACTTACTAGTTCTGAAATGGAAATGGCTGCTATCAAGATAAGAACAGAAAGAATCATTTCATATTACAATTTTTGGATAAAAGTCGAAGAGATACTGGAGAGAAATGATTGTAATATAGTTTGAAACAGAACTTTACTCTGAAGAAATATTTTGTACTTTTGCTTAGACACACTTGTAAATATTTTTGTTTTACCTTGGTTTGTTGTTATGTAGGTTTTTCTTCTTTTTGTGGTTGATTAAATTCATATATATGATTCTAATTCTAAATGATGTTATATGTATCTTAAAAATATTTGAGAAAAAAAGAACATTTTTCTTCAGTTTCATCAAGGTGTGTTACCATTGCCTGCAAGGCAACAATCCGTGTGTGTTACTTCTTCAGATTTGTCATTGTACTGTTTTTCTACTGAAGGTTTATCATCCCATGCACATTCCAGATAAACAGTCTCATGTAATACATAAAGTAGTAGTTTCCCTTTTTCAGCTTCCTGCTTGATGGTACGTTCATTTTAGCTGTGGTCTTAAACTACAGAGCCAAATTCAGCCAACAAAACAGACTACCTCCAGACATATCCATTGTTTGAGACCAGCTGTGAGAACATAATCCTGTGTTTTCTGTATACAAATTAAATGCTACTATATGTGCAGATCACATTAAGTTAATGTATATGTAGCACTATTTGTACTGTGATTCAGTCCCATCAAAACCATGACTGATTTCCACACTAGGAAAAGACAGTTTTACCTTGCACATAGACAACTCATTGTACCATTGTCTTCTGATACCTTACGATCACAGTAGCTAACACTAATGTTGTTAAGAAACAATCACTGCTTGGATAATGGTGTCTCCACAAACACTTCCCTTTGCCCTGCCTGAAAACAATGCTCTTGATGACCAGGTCTTGCTCAGCACCTTTATATGATAGTAATATGCCAATGGAGTTAGTCTACCCATCTTTTCTAGTGGTAGCATTTGAGGGATCTAAATTGCATATCAAATAAGCAGCAATATGGTTCATTTTTATTAAAACAGAAGCCTCAAGGAAAAAACAAGGACTGGTTTCACCATACAGCTTCATTGGCACTACTAATAATAACATAGTGAATCATGTCACTGCTTCTCGTGTAATTCACCTGTTATTTGGTTTATTTTCACATCTTATCATGAAAATGTTTTCTTTTTCCTTGCACATTGCTGATTGATTGATTTAAATTACATTCAACTTTATTGCCAAAGTCTCAAGGTAAATTATCTTGTTTTTCTTTGGTGCATTGTCCTGGATTCTGGCAAGGATGATACAGAACTGCTACTTGGTTCACACTTCTCAGTCAACAGTTTGGTATTTGTGCTGACAATAGTGAAATACTACATAATTTTAGACTTAAGAGGGCATATTCATTGACATCGGTTAGAATCACCATAAGTTGGTTGATGAGCTTCTCCTTGATTGACAAACTCATGTCCATTTTCAGGAGGATATATGTTTCTCAAGAATATGAAATTATCATTCTATATTTTCAGTGTACCTTTGTCAGGCCTTTTTGATTCAAAGCAGCCAAATCAATGTCTTTTTTTTTTTTTACAATCACTATTTGTTGTCATCAACTTAATTGAAGCCATAGAAGAAGTATCTTTTTGGAAAACAGACACACTAAATTTAGGGACATTTATTTGTTCACGTAAGTGGCATGTTATTTATTTAAGGTAGAAAGACTGCCTCCAAGGACCAGTTTTCTGATATGATATTTGTTACAAAATAAAAGTAGCAACATAATATGAGGGAAACAGAAGTAATGCAATATAAATGTGCAATTGACAACCATTTCAAATTTCAGGAACCGCAGGAGTGAGTCCCAAAACATAGAGACTGAATGACTGAAAAAACAGACTTGCATATTCCAAGCTTGAGATGGCCAGTTCTCAGAAAATTCCCTTTTCTTCGAAGTATGGCAATCTCAGAGTTGGCTTATATAAGTTTGAGGGTGTGAGGAGCTTCCAAGGGGACTTGACCACTGCAAAAAAGAAGTGTAAAGGATAAGACCAATGTTCAAGATTTGCTGTTCTCCTGGATTTTCAGTCTTTTTTTCTGTCTTTTGGCATTCAGCATATTCAGTGCTGATATTTCAATAGAGAACCAGAGCAATCACAATTAAATGATAATTTGGAACAAAATGGTGCAGTTGTTTAGACAGTCATTAATAATCATTGTCTAGCTAGAGAGCTGGATTTCAGACATGAACTAGGCTAAAACTGATTATTTTAGTGACAGCTGCATTTGAATATTTCATGATGGTAATTCTTTTTTAGAGAAACTTTTTTTTAAACGAGAAACATGTTTATTAAATTATCACTTATGACATAGGCAATCATAAATTTATATAAATGAAAACAAACCATATTTGACATAATTTTAGTTGCAAGCATTTTATATCACCATCCAGCCACATTGACATAATTTTAGTTGCAAACATTATACATCACTTATAATCTACCCAATCATTGTCAGGCAAACGTTACGTTAAGAAAAAACTTGAATTGATGAACATTATGTAGTGACCTGGTGCTTTCATGGAAATTTATTCCATATTTTAAATCACCTGTCAGTGAATGCCTAGTATGGAATGAGAAAGTAAAATAGCTGACATCTGATAATCCCAACTATCCAATGAGAGTTTTATTTTTAAAGAACAAACGTAGAAGGGGACATTGGATAATGTTACATTTTGTTAAGGGAAGTGCAGTGGTGTAAAAAGCATAAGTTCTAAAAAAAATGCAGAGTTTGATTCAGCTCTTTAGTGGAGAGACAGAAATCTCTGATTATGCTGCATGGGAAGATGGGATAGATTAAGTGATGCCAGCTGAACCACCCTGGGGAAAAGGAGGCAGTTTGCTCGATTGTCCTGCTGACCAAGACACAATGTGAGGGGTATAGTATGAAGTACCCTATAACCTGGGATTGTGACTCTCTGCACAAAGGCTAGGGGAATTGTCTTATCTGTATGTGACATGCATGCAGGTCTCTATAAGCCAGCTCTTGTAATATATCACAGCCACAGTGGGATGGGTTAGACTGGTGAGGGTCTGGGTGGTCTTTGTACAGGCTGTTGTCCTGACCAGGGAATGAATGGACTGTGAGACTCTAACCTTGAATGAGGACTGACTGTATCTGGGTCTGATCATGGAGAGGAACAAGTCAGTCTATAGGATACCAGAAAAGAATCAGGGCTGGTTACAGGACTATGTGTAAACAAATGAATACAAAAAATAAGACACTACGACTATTGTTTGGCAAGAGTTTAGAGACTGTTGCTGTTCACAGAGGTTCCTACAATTTTAAGTGAGAATCTGCATTTCTTGAAAATGCTAGGAGATTTTATGGCTGAGGTCTAAAAAGCTTTTTTAATCTAGTAATTGCATACTGGGAAAAGAGAAGAAAGAAAGATTGTGACTGACATGTAAATTTCTGCATTGAATGTAAGGTAATCCAAATTAGGTACTGGAGACCAGCAGTTCCAACACACAAGTAATTTAATGTTCAAACACAGCAAAAGGAACACATATCCACATATAACATAAATGCTGATAAAAACACTTCCCCTTACGTTTTCGTCTCATAGAACTTCATCAGATGGGCAAATACAACATAATTACCTAATTAAATAACTTTTCCTGTTTGAATAGACCAATGAAATCAGTGATTCAATTAATTACCAAGATACAGAAAGAGTGGATTCTGAAATACACGTGACAGTCTTAAAATGTTGAATAAAATACATTTAAATGTTCATATTCAAACTGTTCATATAAAAATATATTCATATTAAAATGTACAATTTATTAATATAATAAATTCAAATAAATAATGCTTGTTAAATGTATTGTTTAAAAGCGTTTAAAATGCAATAGCATAAAATGACATAAAATAGTAGTCTATCACCATCTGGTGGACAAATAATATATATATTTATTTATTTATTCCAGTTTGGTGACCGGGGAGGTCCACTGGGCTCGAGAGCCCATTTTCAGTGGAGGCCCGGGGAGAAAAGCTCCACAATACATGTATATAAAATCAAGAATTCGCTTAAATAAATAAACCAGGATAAAATAACATGAATATACATAAAAATATATCACAATTTTGCAGACCTGAGCTTGAGTGCAGGTTTTAAAGACACCATATCATTAAGTCCTGAATTGTTGCAAGCATCCAGGACTAATTGCCAATATAGTTTCCTATATTCGAGTCTGGTCTCCCGCGGCCCACCCCTGGGGTCTGTAGGAACCACCTCTATCACAAAAACTTGATACTCTGCTTTTGGACATGCCAAAAGATGTTTGTACAGGGCGTTATCATTTTTCTACCTTAAATCATAAAGGTGTTCATACATTCTTTGTTTTAACCTTCTTTCCATCTTAACCACGTAGAAGGAGTCACATGCCCACACAAAGCAATATATACCACACCTGTGGTATTACAATTTGCATACCCGCTAGTAGTTATATACTTATTTCTCCATTTTAAATATAACGTCCCCAGTCTGTATGTACTTACATTGGGTACAACTTCCACATTTGTGCGTACCTTTTTTGTTACTAATGAGAGTTCCGAAATTGTTATAATGGGAACCTCCTTCCAAAATATTTTTGATATTTCATCCTTTTTTGTACACACATTTAAGTGGCTTATCAAATATACAATTTAAATCTGATAAGGCTGCAAATTTTTTCCACTCCTTGTCAATAGCTTGTTTAACCAAACTGGTTCCACCATCATATGTGATAGTCAAAGCAGATTGGTTAGAGGCCCCTTCTATCCTTGTACCTAGACTTACATGAAATGTTCAAAGCCAGGGGGTACCCTCCAACAATTTTGAATGATGTATTAACAGAAGTCATGGATGGTAGAGAGTCTAGGTTTTCCCCTATTTTGGGTAAAAACCACCCCTCTGATCATGTAAGTCATAGATTTTTGGATAATGGTACCAACACTGGTTTCCTGCACATAAATGCTTTTAATATGGGGAAGTTGATAACTCTGACTTGACAAAGTGGTCACCAACCTTTTTCATGTGAGTGGCTGTACAATGAAGGGTAAATAAAGGCAGAGCCTCTATAACTTTGATTTACACTTATAGCTATAAAGCAGTCTCTAAAGCAAAACAAAAGTGTAACTTTTTGGATAAAAAGTATAAGGAAAGAAAATAATGTTACATAATAAGAAATTTGAATTAATTTTCTTCACAGCCCTTGGGTCTTTAAGGAAAGTGCAGCAAAAAAGATCTCACAGCTGTTATGGTTTCTTAATCTTCTTCACAACTAAGAAGCATGGGTCTGCAAGGAAGGTATAGCATGATCTGTGACTCACACTATTAATGTTCGTTTTCTTCATAACTAATAAACAAAGTGCATCTACAAGGGAAGTACAACAAGAATTTTACCTTATAGATATAAATAGCCTCATTTTAGTGATAAATCTAGGTTTACATGCTAGTCACTGTAGTCTGAAATTCTGTTTTTTAATTTTAGTTTTATAACTGAATGTGTAAACCACAATGTTCATGTAAATATCTTATGTATAGTATGTAAGCAACTGTTCTGGAGCTTTTATCCCTGGGCCTCCACTGAAAACGGACAGCTCAGTCCAGTTGGACCTTCCTGGTAAACAAATGTAAAATAAATAAATAAATACAACTAGTTTCAGAATTTTCACAGTTAAAAATTTTTTTTCACACCAAAAATATTGCAGCTTTGATAGTTAAAATACAGTATCCTGGAAATCTCTTCTTAACAATCAGCTTCCTAAATCACAGACCATGTCGATATTTTTACATCACTGCTTTACTTCCATACTTTCTTGACATTCACTAATCCAGTGAAGGATTGTGACTTCAAAGCAAAGGGAAGGGCTGTCAGAAGCAAATGAATGTATGGTGCTAATCAAAATGTGGTGGGGTATATTATAACTGGTCAACAGTGTGTTTAATCAAATAACAGATGTGGCAAGTCACTTTCATCTGCAGAATGCCTCAGTACCTCTTACAATAGTTTACTAACTTTGTATAACTTAGATGTTGACTTACAATCAAATAAAAAATAATTCTCACAGAAATTTGTTTCAGCTTGTTTTACTGCCGTGCACACTACCCCACAAAGATGGTAACCATTTGAAATGTTGGGACCTGCTACAGTGAGTCCTAAAACGTGGAGACTGAATGAACAAATGATCAGAATTATATGCACTAAGTCTGAGATGTAATTTCTTAGAATATTCCGTTTTTTCCAAGGTATGGTGCTCTCAGAGTGGGTATATGTAAGTTTGGGGGGTTTTGGGACCTTGTCCCCAACATGGAGGTTTGCATGGAGGCTCCCCCAACAGAAAGAAGTTTTAAGAAGAGCAATTTATGAGATTTGCTCTTCTCCTGTGTTTTCAGTCTTTTTTCCTGCTTTTTAGCACCTGGCATTTTGAGTGTCGACATTTCAATAGGGAATCCATTGAGACAGTTTAAAACAACTAGGTGGATTAGGCATTTTCCTCCATAGACTGCTACAATAAGCATTGACTGTAGCTACTTTATTGACTGTGTATACCTCAGGTTTGCTGCTGTAATCAGTTATAAATAGTTATACCTGGGGATTCAATCACAGTGAGCAGCAGCACTAATTGCATATGTATACTGTGCATTGCACTTAAATGTGTGTAAACCATGTAAAGCAGCACGGATACCTTCAGACATGCTTACCTACAGGCTAACTAGTTCTGCAGCATTACGTGGACAAACACAATGACTACCAGGGATTAATATAAGGTAATGAATGCAGTTGTAACACATTATAGTCAAGTGTAGTCAGTGCTGAGTACAGTGCAAACCTGTTTTAGGCATAGTGAAAGAAATGTTTGGTGGTGATCATCAAGGGTGCATACACTGCATAATAAATGCATTAGTGTGTATGTATGTATGTATATATATATATATATATATATATAGTGCACCAGGTCCAATCGGCTTCATGGCAGAATTTTACAAAACCTTTTCCCCATAAATCTCTAGAATACTGCTACTTTTTTAAATTACATAATTAATAATAGCATTACAGATGTCCACTTTAACTCCTCAAAAACAGTCTTTATTTTAAAAGATCATGCAAATCCTAAGGATCCTAAGAGCTACATACCCATCTCCTTAATTAACCTGGATATCAAAATACTTACATCTATTTTGGCTAATAGATTGAAATCTATAATAACATATATTATTTCACCAGAACAATCTGGATTTATTCCACTTAGACAAACCTGTGATAATACTCTTCCTCTGGAAGCACTAATGACTTTTGCACAACAAAGGAAATACCCAATTTTTGCGCTAGTTGTGAACCCATATAAAGCTTTTGACAGACTTAATATGTTTTTTGTTATCAGTTTTGCCCTATTTTGCTTTGTGCCTAGCTTCATCCAACTTTTTAAAACTCTGTATGATAAGGCCTATACCATTCTTCACATAAATAAAAATATATCAAACAGAATTATTATTAAAAAATGGGACAAGACAAGTCTGCCCATTATCCCTGTATCTTTTTAATCTCTACATGGAACCCTTGTTTTTACTTATTAAGCAACTTATGTATCATAATCCCACAACAATCTTTAATGCCAAAGTAACCATAACAGCATTCGCCGATGATCTAAACCTATACTTCACCTCACCATCTTCTGATATCACAAAACTACTAAAGGCAATTGAAACTTTCTCAGACTTATCTATCTATAAACTTAATCCAAGTCACTATTGCTATACCCCAGTCCAAACACAATTAAAATAAAATAAGTCACAAAATATTTTGGGGTTTCATTCTGTCAATACAAGAGAGAGTTTTATCAAAATAATATTCTTAAAATCTGGCAAAATATAATACAGGATTGTAATAGATGGGACAATTTAAAACTACCTTTTTATCAACAGTTGCAATTGTTAAGATGAACATACTACCTAGATTTCTATATGTATTCATGGCTTCTCATGTGATTGTATTATATAATAAATTCTTTAAAGGTTTACAGTCATTCTTGGCCAAATTTATATGGTCCCCTAAATCTGTAAGGATTTCTTACCTTAATTTAATGCAGCCGAAAACGAATGGTGGACTTAATTTATCAGATTTCAGATTATATTTTGATGTCATTAACGGCAGCAGAATAATAAAGATTACTGAACATGATTCGGATGGGAACTTATAGTCACCTCTATGGTTACACTTGTACCATAATTATATTAAGTCACTCAGCTTTAACCCCAAACCTCTCCCCTTTCTTCATAAAAGACATTTGATAACTTATAAGGTAATTAGCCCAATAAATTTTTTTATAACCAACTTAGAAAAACTTTCTGCATCTCTAAATGTATCTACCGCTTTGGAGACCATGCAACTTATACACCTTAACCCGAATTTGAAACTCAGTAATTCAATGTTAAACTTAAACAACTTTCCACTTTTAAAAGATAAGCGAATCCTTGACTTTTTTCCCCTTTGCAATTCTACCATCACAGAGATAAGAGACAAACTAAAGTTACCTAAAAGTTATACCATTATTTTAAGATAGATTAAAGAATTATGCTCTGGCTATTTATCCAATAATAACTTACCAGATAAAGATATAGAGACTTGTAAATCTCTATGGAAACGAATGCTACTAAAGAAAACAATGATGTCACGTACTTACAATCTGATTACTCCTATCAAATATCAGAATAATATTTTATTTTCAAACTATTGGCTTAAAACAAACCCCTCTATCTCTAACCACCAAGTAAAACAATCTATAAAACGAATATCTAAATTAATCTCCTTGAAAAAACTGCTGTACACACAACTTATAATGCTTAATAATGCATACTTTACTCCTATAGTCCTACATAAATTTAATCATTCTATCCCACTCTATTGTCCTTATTGTGACTCTCAGAGAGCTGAACTCCTCCATATATTTTGGAGATTTAAATGTGTTTATAAGCTCTGGAATTCCCTAATGGTCCAACTTCAAAAGATGGTGTATAAAAATTTATCCTGTCACGTGAATTTGCAATGCTTCACATACCTCTCCCAGGTTTAACTTCAGTACAAACTGGCATTTTGATTACCTTTTTTTCATTAATTAAATTATATATTGCATCCAATTGGGTGAACACATCATCAGTTTCATGGGGGGTTCAAACAAATGACAATCAAACACTTTATAGCCCATAAACCTGTGGTGTTTAACCATAAAACACAATCCCAGTTCATTGACTATTGGGAATCATTATTCAGTCATATTTTACATTAAATACCCAACCTCTAGTATTCCCAAATTACTTCTTGTTAAATATATTTTAGCTTTCCTACCCTATAGACAATTCTTAAATGACTATTTAATTATGTCAAAGTACGATAATTACTCTCTATGGGGATTCACAGACTCCTTTTCTCCCTGTTACCTATGTCTCTCCCTCACCTTCTTTGCTTAATTTTACACATATTTATTTCTGTGTTTGCTTACCATATTCATTTGGGTGAATTACACATTTGTAAATGTATGTAATATAGTTCTTTTTTTGTTTCTTGCTTATTTTGGCATTACCTACTTGGTCAGTTTTTGGCTACTGTTGATCTTCATTGGAAAATGTTTTTTGTACAAAATTAAATAAAGATTATGGAGAAAAATAAATTCACTATTCTGGGGAAGTGTGTGTATTGAAAAGGGCCACAGACATGAATGATAGGAATGAAGAAAGGGGAAGAGGACAAGTGAAACATGGTAATGTACACCAGATAAGGGCATGTCAATGTATGTACTCCCAAAAAACAAGACAGTTGTAGCATGAATAATAATTAAATATGTACATAATACAGTATGTGCTACTGTTTACACGTCCTATATAGGTATAGTCATATCATCACACAGTTATTGTATATTATGTGACTGTCACACAAGGTCACATATTAATGGAGAGGATACGTTATATAAGCACCCTGACATGATCAGTGGTGAGCATACCTTTCAACCTCTTACAAGTCAAAATCTGGGCAAAAACATAAATAATGGGGGGACAAATGACCAAAAATAAGGACAGTTTTTAAATATTGCTCTTAAAAACTTAGAAAGTTAATAGAATGGCAAGCTTTGCATTAGTATGAATTTTATGAAGGTATGAAGTCTGATACTTAAATGTTTGATGTTATTTTCTACTTTCAATCTTCAATGATTTTTTAGAAAACCACATTTTTATGAAAAGTAGACCAAAAATATAAGACAAAAATCTGGACAGTTGAGAGGTATGCTGGTGAGGACATTTATCAAGGACTGTATATACAACATTTGGTTATGTGTATATTGTGAAGATATGCAAAATGAGTTGCTGGAATATGAATGTAATCTCAGCATAGGTCTCAACCAATCAGGACGTATAACAACAGACTCATGGACAGCAGTAGACAGAAGGATGCACAATCATGGACAATGTCAGAATAATACCACCATTAGTCTGTGTCATTCGCATAAAATATGTGATTGTGAGTTATTATGCATGTTCTGCAGGCACACACTTGTACAGCTGTGTCGATTTGTCAGTAATCCATAAAGGGAATCAAGCACACTATCCTCAATAATGGCCACTCTCTGGAGGTATTAAGAGGGACACTGTTATACCTGTAGTGTAAATTATGAGCAATCCTGGCTAGTTGAGAGGTTTGTATAACACACATATACCACAATTGACACTTGCAACAATGTAACCCATGCCGTCAATGTTGTCAGTGAGCTATGTATTTATTGGGTGTATCACAGGAAGACGTATCACGCATGCATCTTGTATAACACCCTGAATGGAAGTCTGCCCCGTCAATTCCTAATGATGATGCTTCACAAAAATACTGATGTATGAACAAAAAGATGTGTAGTACCTCACTGTCTCAAAACTGATACACTTGGGTAAATCTCCCCTTGAAGATGTTTTGTGAGGTGCATGTAAAAGGGTGCATTTTACTCACTTATTGGTGTTATGAAGGCTGAGAACAATGGGACTGTCCTTTGGATGGCCTGCCCATACTCGGGAGCTGTACTACATACAAGAGATTCATCACCACTGTGGTCACATGTTGGTGGAAGTTCTGTTTACTATCTGAGTACCCAGGTCATGTACCATTTGGTCTGATCATAGGGGTGTGCTGTCCATGTTATAATTAGCTTGAGTATTTGCTTTCAAAAAGGAACTAATCATGCTTTTTGTTCATCTAATATGCCTGCATGTCTCTGGCAGCAGTTATTTGTGTGTGTTAATTCTTTCTGGAGTATATCAACAGTGTTCTTGGATTCAATGATTGTTTACAATTTGCAGTCATCTACAAAGCTGTTTAGACAAAGGATGTGTAAGCTTGTCTTGACTTCTGAGACTTAAATACTGAACAGGAAAAGGCCTAGTACAGAACCTGGAGGTATGGACCTGGTCACTGGACTCTAGCTAGAGCATGTCTCTCAACTGTACAGATTTTCACAGAATGTCCAGATTTTTGTCTCATATTTTTGATCTGTTTCTCATAAAATTGTGGTTTTCTGGCAAGTCATTGGCAAATCATTGAGAACTGAAGTCAAAATATAATGGCAGATATTTAAGTTATGGACAACATACCCTTCAGAAAATTCATACTAATGCAAAACATGTTATTCTATCAGTTTCTAAGTTTGTAAGAGCAGTATTTAAACAGTGTCACTATTTTTGGGCCTTTGTCCAGATTTCTTGCTCTTATAGGTTGAGAGGTGTGAGCTACATCAGAGAAACTAATGACATCAGAACTTTTTGTCCAAACATATAAAAATTAAAAAAAAATAGATAAGGGGTAGGATAACAGAGAGAAAAAAAAGAAAAAGATAATTAAAACCATCATATGTCACATACAGTAAATTAGGACAATATAAATGTAATTTTACTTTTACATTAATTATACTTTTTAACAACCACATGATATGAAGGAAAATATGGAACTCGTTTAGTAACTAGATATACTACAGATAATAAGAGGGTACATGCAATTATTAATAGAAATTGGTATTTTCTTATGGCAAATAGGGATACTATGAAATTGGTTGGAGAACAGCCTAAGTTTATATATAAGACCAATCAGAATATGAAACAGATATTATGTGGTAATAGAACTTGCACTTTAACTCAAGAGGGAGAACTTGGTACTTTCCCCTGTAAGAAGTGTAAGATGTGTAGTAGCATGACACGAGTTTGAACCGAGATTTTGTGCCTCCTGCAATACTACTAACCTCATTTACCTGGCTACTTGTGATGGGTGCAGCTGTTTTTATGTTGGCAAAACCACGAAACGTCTTAGGGATAGAATGTACCACCATTTATATGATATTAAGCATAGGAATTTATGCAATGCTTTAGCCAAGCACATAGTAGAATTTCCACGAGCTAGTAAAGATGTGCAGCAGGTAAGGGTGATAAAGGATAATGAGGGAAACATACTCACAAGCGAGGAGAGTGTGTTGAGCTGATGGACAGAGCACTTTGAGGGGCTGATGAATGAAGAGAATGAGAGGGAGAGAAGGTTGGATGATGTGCAGATAGTGAATCATGAAGTGCAGTGGATTAGCAAGGAGGAAGTAAGGATAGCTATGAAGAGGATGAAGAACGGAAAGGCTGATGGTCCAGTTGACATACCTGCGGAAGCATGGAGGTGTTTAGGTGAAATGGTAGTGGAGTTTTTAACTAGATTGTTTAATGAAATCTTGGAAAGTGAGAGGATGCCTGAGGAATGGAGAAAAAGTGTTTTGGTACCGATTTTTAAGAATAAGGGTGATGTGCAGAGCTGTAGTAACTACAGAAGGATTAAACTGATCAGTCACAGAATGAAGTTATGGGAAAGAGTAGTGGAAGCTAGGTTAAGAAGGGAGGTGATGATTAGTGATCAGCAGTATGGTTTCATGCCAGGAAAGGCCACTACAGATGTGATGTTTGCTCTGAGAGTGTTGATGTAGAAGTACAGAGAAGGTCAGAAGGAGTTGCATTGTGTCTTTGTGGACTTAGAGAAAGCATATGACAGGGTGCCTAGAGAGGAGTTGTGGTATTGTATGAGGAAGTCGGAAGTGTCAGAGAAGTATGTAAGAGTGGTGCAGGATATATACGAGGGTAGTGTGACAATGGTGAGGTCTGCGGTGGGAGTGACAGATGCGTTTAAGGTGGAGGTGGGATTACATCAAGGATCAGCTCTGAGCCCTTTCTTATTTGCAATGGTGATGGCAGGTTGACAGACGAGATCAGACAGGAGTCCCCGTGGACTATGATGTTTGCAGATGACATTGTGATCTGTAGTGAGAGTAGGGAACAGGTGGAGGAGACCCTGGAGAGGTAGAGATATGCCCTAGAGAGAAGAGGAATGAAGGTCAGCAGGACTAAGACAGAATATATGTGTGTGAATGAGGGGGAGGATAGAGGAATGGTGAGGATGCAAGGAGTAGAGATGGCAAAGGTGGATGAGTTTAAGTACTTGGGATCACCAGTTCAGAGTAATGGTGAGTGTGGAAGAGAGGTGAAGAAGAGAGTACAGGCAGGATGGAGTGGGTGGAGAAGAGTGTCAGGAGTGATTTGTGACAGACGAGTACCAATAAGAGTGAAAGGGAAGGTCTACAAGAGGATAGTGAGACCAGCTATGTTATATGGGTTGGAGACAGTGGCATTGACAAAAAGGCAGGAGTCAGAGCTTGACGTGGCAGAGTTGAAGATGTTAAGATTTGCACTGGGTGTGACAAGGATGGATAGGATTAGGAATAAGTATATTAGAGGGTCAGCCCAGGTTGGAAGGTTTGGAGACAAAGCCAGAGAGGCAAGATTATGTTGGTTTGGACATGTGCTCAGGAGGAATGCAGAGTATATTGGGAAAAAGATGCTAAGGATGAAGCTGCCAAGTAACAGGAAAAGAGGAAGGCCTAAGATAAGGTTGATGGATGTAGTGAGAGAGGACATGCAGGTGGTTGGTGTGACAGAGCAAGATGCAGAGTACAGGAAGAAATGGAAACAGTTGATCTGCTGTGGCGACCCCTAATGGGAGCAGCCTAAAGAAGAAGAAGACATTTAGTTTTAGGGTTTTACAAACTGTTGCACTGAGTAAGAGAGGTGGCGATAATAATAATTGTATTGAATGCATGGAACTGAAATGGATTTTTAAGCTACAAGCACACATCTATCCTGGTTTGAACAGCAGCATTTATATTAAACCAGAGTTGGATGCACGGCGCTTTAAGTAAATGGTTTTAGCCTTTTATATGGAGGGTAATTAATGTCAGTTGTTCTGTTATTTAATTGTTTAATTATTTAATTGATACTTGGACTGTGATTTTGCTGCTATAAAATGGTTTGTATTGGGGCATTGTTTTAAGGATCTGAAGAAGCGTAGAGTATCTATGTGAAACCGCTTGTCTTATGCAATAAATTGGATTTTTTTATCGCACTGGAAGCCGTGGTGGTTTTGCTAAGTCTTTGTTCATTTACTTTTTAACAACTACAAACTATAACTGATAATTGTTTTAAGTAATCCTTACAGTATACATATATTGCACGTATGCTTTTTCAAATACAGATTACACTAACAGCGTGGCATTTATACCAATTTTGTTGAAATAATAATAATGTAATATTTTTAAATTATTTTACAATATATTTGTTACTTGTGGGATTTGAACTTACAACATCTGACTACACTATTACAATTGTCTTCTGCAATTGGCTTGAGCTACAGAATAAAGCATGCATGCTTGATTTTACAGTTGAGATATACATGTTTAACTTGCTTCTAATGTATAGAATAGCAATACTTGGATAAAATAATTACTTTGTGCTGCATACATATCCCTTGTTTCTTTAAGTCTTTCCAAATGTTCAGCATGGCCATCCCTGTTCACTGCAATCTCCTGAGTGACTGTAAAAGAAAAATGGGAGAAATTGAAGGTCATTATGCATAACAGTCTTGGCTATATTCAGTTTTCTATGTACAGTAGAGAGTTGATTATCTGAACGTTGATTATCCAAAATGTCAGTTATCTGAATGCAGCCTTCCAAAGTTTTTGGGTAGGAAAAATTGTAAAGTCTTAATATGTAAAAATTATACATATTCTCTTGAGCGTGTTTTTTGAGCTTGTACCCACTCATGTGTGAAAAATATTCTTTATTGTCCACTGGAATCACTGAATGGTTGAAAAGTATATTCCTTGCATGCAGAAGATACAAGATTCTAGAAGTTTTTTATCTGGTTCAATGTTTGTTTGATTATCAGAACAGTTTGATTATCCAAACTACCCTAGGTCTGAATTAGTTTGGATAATCAACTCTCTACTGTAATTTGAAGTATCTTTATCTATTTACTTACACAGCTGTTTGATGTCATCAGTCCTAAACTCATCCAGCCACTGCTTGAGTTGTTCCCGCTTGCACCTTTTCAGGTCACTGTAGCAGTGTCTGTATTGTTCTCCAGTGTATGGAATGTCAGTTGCACTGGAGACAGCTCTGGCAAGAATAATCTAAACCTCTGATTTATATTGAGATCTGGTACAGTCCTTCTACACTAGCCTATGTCTGTGGCGCTTTACAAGGAGTCCAATGAATATTCATGATGCCTTTATACCCCATCTTCGAGCCATAAATTGAGCACTTTCCCTTCTTGCTCCTGCCATGTCCACACAAGTCAAATAGCAACAGTAAAGTTCACCAGGCAGTTAGTTTTATTTATGACATTTAGGTATACATTGTTTTAAATACCCCTTTAAGGGGGAGTATTTTTTATGTAGATCACTAATTGAACTGATTGCATTGGCTGATTGAATGGATTTATATGAGATTATGCTAATATTTTGATTCTGAAGAAGTCCACGGACTAGTGGCCAAAACAGCTAAATCCATTCATTAAAATTTTACTATTTGAATATTTTGGAAGCCTCTTGATGGGTCTTTATTGTCCTAAGGGAATCTTTCTGCCTGGTGAGCATTACTATCATTTTCTTGGTCAATTTTTGTTACTTTGGGAACACTTTGTTTGGTTTGATAGAACAGTAAACTGTTTTCCCAACAATTCATGCCATCGCATTTTATGGCTAGTGTGCAAACCTGAACAACCATGCAAACCATATCTGGGTGATGTTAAGTGGAGAACAACAGTGCCAAATGGAGAGGAAGGCAGTTTTTGAAATAGGAAGGGTAATGTGATAGTTGGCATTAGTTTTTGGTTTGGATGCTGTTGTACCTGTTAGATGACTTAACTTTTCAGACATGTACTGGGGGTATACATTTTATGACCTGACACATTTTTTGTGTGGCTTTACACACTGATAAAAGTAATTTGTACAATGTGGGATTCAAACCCATGTAAAACAGACAAAACATAATTTCCCAAATTGGTGGTTTTTCATTGTTGCCACAGAATCATAGGATCATAGGAAGTTACTAGGCTAATGGCCCTAGGGCCCTTAAAAGCCTAACCAAGTTCTATCCTTATTTCCATGATCAGCACCTTTGTCCCTATCCAAGAGGGACACAGGTGGCACCCCTGGGGTGCATTTACAGTTACCTATTCAATCATCCAGATTGTGTTTAAAGAGGGCCAATGAAGAAGTGCTTGTCAGATATGCTTATTAATTATATAGACACATGAAAGAGTGAGTGGGTAACCATGTATGTGTGGGACGTGACAGGGTCCTGGTTTATACATCCATGTATATATGAGTATCATTGAAGTATGAAGTCCAGGCCAGGGCAGAAGAGACACTTTTAAGTACAGAAACATAATTGTTAGTATACACTCAGCCACACATATAATTTATATTCATATGATCACCAGTGCTATATGTAGTTATTATTTATAATGGGTCTATATTAGAACATCAAAGTTTCAAAACTTTGAATGTTCTAATATTGACCCCTATTCAGCGAAAGCTGAAAACATCGAACATACAGAACAGTGAATTTTTTCCTAGGGAAAAATGTTGCTGTTCCAAAACACATACACACAACACAAGCACACCAAACAAACAGCAATCCACACACATACACCTAAAATCTTATGCCTAGTCCTACACTAAACTAAACACACAACACTAACTATCCACTTACCTTAACCCAAACCCTAACCCTAAGGTCCGTCACTATTGCACACTCACCTCACCCTAACCCTAAGTCACCTAACCTGCCTTAACCCTCACTTCCACACAATTGCACACATACCTAACCCGCGCCGTAACCCTAACTCACCTAACCTGCCCTAACCCACCCTAACCCTCACGTCCACACAATCGCACACATACCTAACCCGTGCCCTAACTCACCCTAACCCTCACATCCACACAATTGCATGCATACCTAACCCACACCCTAACCCTAACTAACCTAACCCGCACTCAATCGCACACTTACCTGAACCCAACTCGTAACTTTCCACCACAGTGCTGAAAATACCGAAGCAACAGAAATGGACAACTGAATTCTTTCCCTAGGAAAAAATTTGGTTTTCTGTTGCTTCGATATTTTCAGCTTTCGCTCTATATGGGTCGATATTAGAACATTCGAAGTTTTGAAACTTCGATGTTCTAATATAGACCTATTTATAATATTCTTTAGATGAGTAGACAAGCATTAATAAAATTTGGACTGTACTAGGTTAGAACCCTAGCTCACCTGTACTGTGGGCATTAACTTCTACCAGTTGCCACAGGGAAGACTCTGCAGCAGGTGTATTTTTGCAGTCATTACTGTCCTGAATGCTCATTGCACCTGAGAACTTGTTTGTCAGACATGCTCATTAGTTATACACACTCATTAAAGAGCTGAGTGGTTAACTATGTATGTGTGTAACAAGAAAGTTCAGAAAATTAATGTTTAATTATAGAACCATAATTGTACTGATACAGTTAGACATTTAATATATATGATATCCTGTGTATGCTCAATGCACTTACCATACATAGTTATTTGTATGTGTAATTATTTTTATATTGTGATTTTTTTATATAAATTAAAGTGGAACAGCATTAATAAAACATTGGAATAACACTGTCTCACCTGTATTGTGGCCCTTAACTTAAACCTGGGTGAATTAGGCAGCAGCTGAATACTTTCACATTCATTACTGTGTATGTGTGCTTACTGCCACCCAATGCTGCTTAGTGTGTTTGCACATTGGAAAAAGACCACACATGATACAATGTATCCTTCTTGAAATTGACAATGTCTGCTTATTGTATGCAGATGTTCAGGATCTGCAGGTGGTGTAGGAGGTTGCTGACTTCCGTGCAACGCCACTTAGCATGTTTGAGTGACGAGAAGTAAAAGTTGCAACAATTTATTTTATGGAAACTGACAGTCTGCCTGTTGTCTGCAGGTGTTCTAGACCTGCAGATGTTGCGAAATTTTGCTAACCACCTCGCAATGCCATTTACTGTGTTTGATGATGGAAGGCAAAAGATGTTACAATATATCTTATATGAAACTGACAATGTTTGCTTATTGCCTTGGCCATTGCACTATGTTTGTACAGAGGTGAGTAACACGCAAATGAGATCAAACCTCAACACGGATTATTATTGCAAAAATAGTTTATTAGTATTCATCACTAAAACATAAATATGGGGCTTGAACTTTGATCTGCATGTGCTATGTGATGTGTGATTCATCGTATTTATCAGATGTGCTACACTCACACACACACACACACACACACACACACACACACACACACACACACACACACACACACACACACACACACACACACACACTCACTCACTCACTCACACACACACACACACACACACACACACACACACACACACACACACACACACACACACACACACTCACACACACACTTGATTCACAGCATTAATTTATGCTGTCTTTATTAATGAAGCAACTTTCATTAATTTTAACTTATTTCACCGTTTCACCATATTTATGTAAAGCCACTTGTCTTACAATTATTATTATTAAAAAATAAAATAAAAATGAAACATAAACAACACTAAAAACCACATTTTAACACAGCTTACAGATGTTTACACAAGTCTGGATTTGAACTGATAGGCTAATGATCCTACAAAACACAGTAGGGGTATCTGATCTTTCTTTGCCACAGAAACAACTTTGCAGCAGAAATGCAAATCATTGTACATTCAAGCAGGTCCCATTTCCACCACAGTATTAACAAGACATATAACACTTGTACACTTTTGTACGTGTTGCTTACATATTTAGTACAATGAGTGATCACACAACGATTTATGAATATTGTTTGTATTGATGCAGCTCTGTCTTCTCTTTGTATTGTGTTCATTCATCACATATCTGTACTGTACGCTCAGATATGTAGTCTATAGGGCATTTTGTATCATTGTTCTTAAAAGGTGTGGGAATACTACATAGCAGTAAAATACAGTTTTCAGCAAAGGCAGGAGAGTTTGGCTATTATTGAACAAAAACTGAGAAATGTGTCTTGTTCACTTCCATTTAAAAGCTTGATACAATTACTTCTACACTTTCTAAGTGTATCCTGGGTGACACACCCACTGCAGGTAAGGGAGTCTAAACTGCTGTTGTATCTTCCTTCCACTTACCAATAATCATTCACAGTTGCAATCCATTAGCAACACTGAGGTAGTTTACACATGCTACATGTAGTCAAAGGTTTGGGATTCAGCAATTCTAATGAGTTCAGACCTCATTGCATCTTCAACATGCCCAGAGATGTGAATCTACACCATTAGAAGGTAACAATGTAACTAGGCAACTCGATGGAGGGGAGGCTTGTGTATTTGGACAACACAAATGATTGATATTCCTTTTGATTTATCTGCACCAAAGTCTTCTGATCTTGCTACTAAGATATTATTGTATTAGAAAATGGAACTTTTATCTGTACACCCTTCTCATAGTTTACTCTTGGTGCAGGCATTTATGGCAGGCATTTACTTTTTCAGAGAGACATCCCTTATTAACTGTCATCACAAGTGCTATTGTTAAAACTTATGTTGGTTATGTTACAGTATTCTATGTTATTTCAGGGAAATGTAAAGTACTCTAATTGTTAATGACATAGGGGTGTTATGCTTCGAAGATGGCCCAAAAGCACCTTCAGGGGACTGCTGGGTACAGTGAGAGGTCACTGGCAATTGTATGCAATTGACTTTTGTGTTGTAAATGTGTACACATTTTGTAAGAATTATGTTGAAAGCATTTATAACAACTGAATTATGTGGATTATACAAACTGTCATTTTCCTGTTGTTTTGGGTATGGAGGAAAAAGTATCATTTGTGGGTTGCCAAAACAAAAGTTGTGTTTCGAGAGTTTTGCTCTTACAATTGTATAGTCTTCCAGTTATTTCCATGGTAAACAATACAGTATTCCATTGATATTCCTTGTTTTGGACCAAACATTTGTGTGTGAGTGTGATATGGTACAAATACAACAACCTTAAATCACATGCCTTCTAATTAGTTGCATTACAAAGTAACAGCATACAAGGATTTGCCATTAATTTGTGTTCTTAGCCATTTATTTTCCTATTCTATGTTCAACACTTACTTTGATAGTCCAGCAATTAGTAGTGTTTTAATTCAAGGCTGAGTCTGTGTGATGCTAGAAGTACGCAGCCATTACATGGGTAAGTAAAGGTTGTGAGCATTTCCTAGCATCAGTTGTACTGTATGTATGTGAATAGGATGAATGTTTTATCACCCTCTTAGGTGGTGAGCATGTGTGCTATCCTTTGCCTCTTGGCCAGGGCGAGGGCATATTGTGCACGCCTACATCTACCTACACCTATACTGGCTGGTGGGTTCCCCTCTGACTCCTCACCTGTATGTGGCTGTGGTGAACATGACAGTGGTGGTGGGATGTGTGCCCCTTTCCTTTGGTGTTCCTGCTGCAGTTGTTTTCTCAGAATGATATTGTGAAGGATGGCATAGACAGTGAAAATGTCAGCAAAAGTACAGGGATTGTACTGCAGGGCTCTCCCTGATGTATCTAGACACCAGAACCATGACTTCAGCAGCCCAAACACATGCTCTGTGATATTTCTTGTTTGAGTGTGTGCCTCAGTATAGCATTCTTCAGTGGGTGTGTGTGCATTTCTGATGGGTGTTATCAGTGATGTCTCAAGTGCATAACCTGCATACTCTAGTAAATGATCCTGCGGGATATCTTCCCTAGGAAACATCTGACAGAGTTGAAAGTTGTGCCAGATATGGGAATCGTGGTAACTACCTGGGTTGCCAGCACACATATTCAGGATAATTCCATTAGCGTTACACATGACCTGGCAGTTAATGGAGTGGAAGCCTTTTCTGTTTATGTTCACCTTTCCCTTTTCCCTAGGTGGTGCCATGATTTCAATGTGTGTGTGCACTCTATGACACCCAAGACTTCAAGGTAGTGTGCTACAGGGTAGAAATCCTGCATAGTTGTGGTTCTGTCCTCAGGTGTATGGGGAAGATATATGTAGTCACTGACATGTTGTAGCATAGCATTCAGGAACTGATGTAGGATCCTGGATGCTGATGCCTTTGACACCCCCAGCACATCCCCTGTTGGGCTCTAGAAGGTTCCTGTAGCTAATATTCTAAATGCTACACATACCTTAGTCTCCACAGGTATTGGTTCCACTTGGTTTGCCCTTGCTCTCATTTGATGATGACAGAAGTTGCAGAGGTCCTGCAGTATGTCTCTATCCACCATGTAGCGCATCATGCAGACCATAAAAAGTTAAACTGGGTCTGAAGACCCTTCTCCTTCTTGGCCAAAATCTGTTAGCAGGAGCAGCAGTATAGGCTTGGGCCTGTTGCACATACACATGAATTAGAGCAACAGCAGCCCCTAACATTCTTTTTGTGTAGACGTCTTTCTGTGGCTGTATTCCAATAGGTTTTGGAATTAACAAGGAAAACCTACACTGACTCTGCATGATTGTTTTATAGCTTGTTGAATAGCTACTCCATTTGGATTGGTTGATTAGCATACAATTCAGCTGCTTATGCTGTAATTAGCATGCCACAATGTTTACCATGTTTGTACAGCTCTACACACTGTGTAGAGCCACTTAGTGAAGACAAAATGGTGCACTACCATGTAGGCTTTAATGAATTCACATCATAGTAACACTGTAGTTTGTTTTATTCAAACACATTTAGCTCCGCCAGCCAAGATCAACAGCAGTTTTTAAAATTACCACTGGGGTCAGTAACCTTCATCCACTGATTGCCTCATTAACCACTGATTATAGACACTTTATTGAGAGCACATACCTTAAATATCTGATTGTAATCAAAATAATAATAATAAAAACAACATTAATGATAGACACAAGATTGTATTTCATCCTGTTTTTACACAGACATACTCTAGCTTTGCAAAGCCAGATCAATGACTGTTTAAAGTAATAGCCATGGTTATTCACTTTTATACACAAACAGCCTCTGTCTCCACTAATTGCAGCTACTTAATTTACTTTGTATATCTTAGAAGCCTAATTGTAATGTAATGGAATGAATGAATCAATGAATAAATAAAAATGTAATAGACATAATATTGTATTTCAGCCAACAGATATCTGATTCATGCCGCACAATGGTACAACCTATTGCAACTCTCCATATACAAACATGTGCACATCTATATCATACCAATGCGCACACACAAACATACACTTAGATGTGCCCACCATTCAGCCACTTCACTGACTCTACATATCACAGATGTCCAGTTGTGATCAAATGAATGAATAAATTCAAAAGTAATAGCTAAAGTTGTGCATTCAGCTCATTGGTATCAGATGCATCTACTGCAGCAGTGCAACCCACTGTACCACTCCACACACACAGACTGTATCAGAAGCATCCATACCACACTGTTCTAGAGGCTGGATGGCAAGAGATCCAGGACAGAATAATATCTAATTTAAAAATATATATTCCATTAAAAATAAAGCTTTCTTCATTGCCCAAGTCCACAGAGTCCCATGTCTTATCCACAAAGAGCTTTTTAATTTGATTCAGGCGGCCTTGGGAGTCTGTCACTGGAAGCAGTATGAAACAGTAGGAAAGGCTGCTCACTGTTTCATCTACCAGCTCAGATTGTCCCCACTGAAGTATCATTTTCACTGCACTGAAATGGGAGGAAGATTTGTAATAAGGAAACATGATTTTATTCTCTATTATATCATTCGCACAGTAGCTGGGCTGTTTTAAAATAGCACAGCTAAGTCAATTGGATTATGCATAGAATTCTGAGGCCCAAAATAGGAAGCTGATTATTTTTAACTAAAAAGGAAAAACAAAACATTAAAAAAAAGCCAAATTGATACTTTTATTTGATAAGACTTCAGCCCAGCAGTCCACCACTATGAGGCACACATGCATTAATCTCCGGTTTGAAATGTGTGACATACAAACCACATCCATCAGCTTTTGAAAAGTCTCTAAATGTTCATGAATTGATTGATAACAACCTAAAACAAATGTGCTGTGAGGGACGAATTTGTAAATCTCAATTCAAATTCCTTCTGTAATTTGCAGACCATAATAGAAAGTTGAAATGGTTTAGTGGCTCTTTACACTGCGTATATATTTAATACATTTTCACAGGTTGCTCCAGCTTTAAGTTCTCAACTCTCATGGCAGATTCAGCATACCTATAACATATGCTTTATGTCTTCTACATTTTACAAGAGTCTCCAGTAAAATGTCAAATGTGTGCAGTAGTTTTGAAACTCTCTGGTATTATGTGACCTTTTATCTGTCTATTCAGTGAGTAGAGTGAGCTGATAATTTTTTATTTTATTTATTATTTATTTTATTTTACATTTGTTGACTGGGCTAGTCTAACTGGATACATGTTCATTTTCAGTAGAGGCCCAGGGAGAAAAGCTCCAACCATCAGCAGTGACAAAAAAAATTAATACAATATATAGTAAATAGCCAAGTGAATAATATATTAGCTACATAGGTGAGAACAAAAGTTTTACAGAGTAACTTAGTAGTTTAAAGCTAAGATTAAATACAGAGAACCAAAAACATACATTTTTTTTAGTACTACAGAAAGGTGAGGTAAAACAGAAGAGTAGAGAAGTATAGAGAGAGCTGGAGGTGTAAATATCAGTCTGGGTTAGAGCAGGGACACAGCCAGTGAGTTGTAAGATATTCTTTCAGATGCTTTTTAAAAAGAATAGTGGAAGCAAGGGAGGAAAGTTCAGTAGGAAGCTGGTTCCAGATTTTCCCTACTGTGTTGGTGAAAAGTGAGTCTCCAGCCTTGTTATGTGATTTAATAGTGGAAACTAGAGGCTTATTAGCTGAGCGTAGTATAGCAAGGTTTTTGTAGGGTGAGATCAGGTTAGTGAGAATAGGGGTATTTTTAGGTTGGTAAAGGATTTTTTGGGTGATAACAATTTGTTGATAAAGTAGTTGGTTCTGCAGTTCTAGCCATACTAGTTGTTTTAGGTTAAGACAGTGGTGTGTTCTAAAGGTGGTGCCAGTGGCAAATCTGGCTATGTTATAGTAACTGGTGGAGAGTTTGGCAAGGTTATTTTTTGATAGACTGGTATATATTGCTGAAGCATAGAACAGGGTAGAGATAAGGTGGGTCTGGGCAATAGTTATTCTGGCTGTAGGGGAAAGGAAGGGTTTGATTCTGTAAAGAGTGCCCAGTTTTTTGTTGACTGACTTTATAGTAAAGTTAATGTGGTCATCAAAACTAAGGTTATTATCAATTGTTACTCCTAGTAGACGGGTAGAAGTGTCTGGGGATATGTTAGTTGCATTGTTAGAGGATATTGTAAAGTGCATTTGAGTTGACTTATGAGTTGGAGCAAAGAGCAGTAACTTTGTTTCTTAGGGTTCAGGAGGAGGCAGTGTTGCATAAACCAATTTTCAACACTGTTAAATATGTTTGGGTGAAAGACTGGAGAGAGGTTATGGACTTAGCTGAACAAATTAAAGTGGAGTCATCTGCATATTGTATGCAGGTGGCCTGAGGAATATTGGTATGTAGGTCATTAATAAACAATGAGAAGAGTAGAGGTCCTAAAATAGAGCCTTGGGGTACTCCAGTGTTCACAGGAAGGGATTTTGAAAGATTATTATCCCACAATACTGCTTGTTGCCTGTTTTCCAGATATGATTTAAACCAATTTAATGCTTGTGAGTCAAGAGATTGGGCTTTCAGAATGTCTATAAGGATATTATGGTTGACCATATCAAAGGCTTTTGAAAGGTCAATAAATAATGCAGAGGAAAAAGTGTTATTGTTACGATTTTTGTTTATGGCGTCAGTGAAGGATAGAAGGGCAGTTATTGTACTATGGAAAGGCCTAAAACCATTCTGGCAGTTGGCAAGTAGATTGTTTTGGAGAAGGTGGTCAAGTAGTTGTCTGTGCATGCATTTTTCCATTATCTTAGCTATTGGAGACAGTAAGGCAATAGGCCGAAAGTTGGAGAGTTCAGTAGATGCCCCACCTTTATGTAGAGGGATGATATGGGATATTTTCCAAATGGAGGGGATTTTGCTTTCTAAAATTGTTCTATTTATAAGGATGGAGATGGGATAGGCAATAGCTTTTGCTGCTATTTGCAGATATTCAGCTGGAAGACAGTCAGCAGAAGGGGTGCATGGTTTTAGTTTTTGAAGGAGTTTGCAAATGAGTGATGTAGGTACCGGTTGTATTTGGAAGGTAGGAGATGGAGTCTTTGAGGTATTTAATGGGGATGTAGTAATAGGTGGTAAAGTGTTGGCTAGGGTTCAAATGGCTTCAGTAAAGTAATTGTTAAAGGCATCAGGAATTTGGTTAGAGTTACTTTGGTTGAATCCTGTAGGGGCAGGAGTTTTAGAGTGTCCTGGCTGAAGAAGTTTGTTTATGCCAGACCAGAATTTTTGTGGTTTTTGCTGATGGGTTTGTTGGAGGTGAAGGTAATAGTCTTTTTTGTCTCTGAGAATATATTTCTTGGTGGCATTTCTTAACTGTTTAAAGCAGAGGTGATCTGATGGACATTTGAAAACTCTCCATTTGGCCCAAATTTTATTTCTGAGGAGGATCTTTTGCCTAGTTTGTTTTGTGAGCCAGGGGGCAATTTTGGTCCTTATTTGGGAAGAACGATAGGGAGCATGGTAATCTAGGATCTGAAGGAATCTAGTGTTAAAGTAGGTCACTGCATCATCAAGTGGAAGATGAGACATAGGTGACCAGTCACATGCTTTCAGTTCATTTTGGAAGCTCTCTGGGTTAAAAAAATTTTTGGAATGTGAGGTTTTTAAATTATTAGTAGTTGGGGTATGGATTCTGTGTTTAATAATATAGGTTAGCATGTGGTCACTAATATCATCAGGAAGGGTTCCTGGTTTATAAGTATCAAGGTGGCTGTTGATAAGGATCCAGTCTAGGGTGGTTTCCTTACTGCTTGGCTTATGGATTCTAGTAGGAGTGGTTATAATTTGTGAGAATCCGTAAAGATTTATATGATTGGGAGGATTAAGGGAGCTGCAGGAAGCCCAGTCTATATTAAAATCACCTAATACAATGGTTTCTTGAGGTAGGTGGGTAGTGAGGTAACTAAGTAAGTTTTCAAGAGTGTTGATATTATTTCCAGGGGGGAGATATGCACAAATTAGATAGATGGATTTGGAGTTGTTGATTTGAAGTTTGGCACTAAGAGTTTCCGAATTGGTATCTGATGAGGAGCACATTAAAGGGTGAAACTTGGAGTTCAGATTTATACAGAATGGCTACACCTCCACCCTTTTTGGTTTTACGGTCAAGTCTCAAGATATTATATCCAGGAGGGGTAATCTCCTGGTCCAGAGTTGAGGGCTTTAGCCATGTCTCTGTAATACAGAGAATATCGAATGAGTACACATCTAAGAGTGCATGTAGGTGGGTAATTTTATTGTTAATGCTACGGATGTTAACGTGACCTATTAGGAGGGAGTTAGAGGGTCTATTTAAAGTAGTGATTGGAGGAGATAATATATTGTTTATGTTATTGGGAATGTCAGTATTGGGGCCTGGGTTAGGATGAATATCACCATATAATAGGGGATATTGGTTAGGATAATGTATAAACTTAAGGAGTTTGTAGAAACTGTTTGGGCATTTTTATACTGAAGTAACATGGGTAGCTCTATGGTATTTCGGTAATATATAGACAGAAGTGGAGGTTATGTTACTATGGTTAAGGTTGTTTATGGGAGAAATGGGTATAGTTTCCTGGTAGTGGTAGACGGTTCAGGAAGAGAGTATTAATACAAGGTTAATGTGTATGGTATTCTGAGAGAAGTAAGAGTTGAAGTTAAGAGTAGCAGGTTTGTGAGTATATATTTGTATGTTGGGGGCATTAGGATAAGTAGCTATGGAGTTTGGGTATATTGATGGTAGGAGTGTAGTAAGTAAACTACAGGTGGGAGAAAGGAGAGAGTGCTTTAAAGAGGAAGAGTAGGTAGTGGGAAGACGTGTACTATTAAGTAAAGTAAAGTTGGTTATAAGAGAGAAGTTGTATACTATTATGTAAAGTAAAGTTGGTTATAAGAGAGAGAGAAGTTGTATACAATTTAGTAAAGTAAGGTGGATGTAAGAGAGAATGCTGTAGTGTAAGTAAAACAGGAAGGGGTGGGGTGAGGTTAGGGAGTATTAAAAGAAAAAGCAATTATCTAAGTAGGGCTTTGAGAGGTTAGGGGTAGGACTATTAAGTGGAGGAGGTGTGTGATAGGATGAGAAAAAAGAAGGGGCGTGGTTACAGAAGTATATGGCTAGGACCTCTGGTGGTGGGTGGGAATTGGGGATAGGGTAGGGGAGCAGAGTGAGCCCACAGGGCGAAAGGAGCATTCAGACAGGTAACTGAGAAAGTCAGGGAGGGGTAAAAAACAATCAGTAAACAGCTAACTACTTGGTGCCTTAGTTGGGAAGGATAGGCAAAGAAAGGAGGAACCAATGTAGAGAAAGTAAGTGGTTGCTAAGGGCAAAGCTAGTGGAAAGAAGAAGGTAAAGTGGAAAGATGGGGCAGGAGGGAAATCCTCAATCCAGGGACAGAGCGTTTAATTCAAAGGAAAAAAGAAAAAAAAAGGGAAGGTTGGATGTCTAAGGGGCTATCCTAATTTAGTCTGCCATCTAGTGGTCAGATATTGTAATGCAACAGTTGCAAGGGAGCGGAGATAAGAAGGTAGAGGGTTTACGAGTGCTACTGTAGATAAATTACAGGAGACAGTACAAGAATAAGAAATGAGAAAACATACGTATAAGTATTTAGGGAATAGAGAGGGGAGTATGGCCGCTTGGTATCCTGGCTAGGTAGCGTAACATACATGCACCAGAGTTTAAGCAAGTGTTGAAAAATTACTACTCTGTTAGATAACACATACTTCCTTGCCTCCTAGTGAACTGGGTTCTTAAGCCGGACGGCAAGTCTTTTTCTAAAGAGGAGTTGGTTTGGTTTGTTTGCAGAGGGTCCTTTTACCAGGTAGGTAGATTCTTAGGGTTTTAGTGTAGGATAGATGATTCAAACCTGTGAACAGGGGGGACAAGAGACTCAGTGAAGGTGTAAGAAAACAGACATTTAAGAGACAGGGTAGTATACAGAACATTCAAATTCTAACAAACAAGCAGACATTAAATACAGCTGGGTAGTTCTCAGCTTTCAAGTTGAAACAAGCAGTTCAAAAGCAGTACATTACAGGTTCTCAGCTTTCCAGTTCTAACAAGCAGATGAAAAACAGTTCAATTACAGGTTTATAGACATATATCATGGCACATAGGTACTTAATCAAACATAAGCAATGATTCAAAGTGATTAAACAAAGTAAGGGTAAAAGGTCTATCTAGTAAATGGCAGTCTAGCTAGGAATAGGTGCAACAGTGTTGAGCTAGGACCAGGCGTTCTACAGGGCCAAATAGTGCACTGGCTCTCTAGCGTTCGCTACAATACAGCACTGAAGAAAGTTACATTCTACAGGGCCAAAGTGGTTATAAGCTATAATAAAATAATTAGTATAATGCACCTTTGGCAAAGGTACATGGCCAACTGGCGGTAGCTAAATCCAGCAGAGTAAGGAATATGGTGTTTTACAATTCCAAGCAGAGTGGTTACTTGCTTGGATTCACTCTGGTATAAAGAAACGCATAATGTAGCGTAGGGGAAAGAGAAAACATGCGCTAGCCAACTCTCCACAACCTGGGGAGGTTTGATTAGTGATTAGCTGCACACTCGTTTCCTAAACCTCTGTAGCTTACGTATGTTATCCACGGGCACACACAAGGCTATCAAACTAAGAGGTAACAGGGTATACCCATAAAGCGGGCTTGTTTGGTTACAGAGAATACTTTCAGTTTTAATTAGGGCAAGAATGGAGTTTACCGATGGTTACAAACAATACATTCAGTTCTAATTAGGGCAAGAACGGAGCAGTACTGACATAATATAACTCCACGTGGTACGCCCAACAACACAGAATACTTTCAGTTTTAATTAGGGCAAGAACAGAGCTTACAGATGGTTACAAAGAATACATTCAGTTCTAATTAGGGCAAGAACGGAGCAGTACTGACCTAATATAACTCCACGTGGTACGCCCAACAACACAGCAGCAGGTTGCTGCAAAACATGCAACAGCTAATAGTAATTATCTACACAAACAATACATAAAACAAAACTCCACACCAAATTCACAGCAAAGCCAAACAGATAATCCATACAGCAAAGAAAAACATTAATGCCAACTTGTAGCAGCTTACAGAATGGTAGACGCTAGGGCCAGGAGCGCACAACAGCCAGGGGCCCTGTTCCTAATAATAAAGATGGCAACTTGCAGGTCAGAAGAAAATATAGGATTAGAAAGGATGTGAGGTGGGAAGGGGAGGGGAATAAGGAGGCCGGCACATTGATAACAAGGGGCTACTCCCTAAAAAGGTTACAATGATCAACATAGACTGTCTTAAGGTGAATAGAAAGAGGGGGGAGGGAATGAGCTGAAATGGACAGGGGTAGGTCAGAGAGTACAGGAAAAAGGTGCAAAGTAAGAGCAAGAGGGCAGTTAGAAAGAGGGGGGGGGAGGGAATGAGCTGAACTGGATAGGGGTAGGTCAGAGAGTACAGGAAAACATGTAAGGTAAGACCAAGAGGGCCTTTTTTTTCCTTTTCACATTGATTCTCTTATCCTTATTAGTCCTGTCAGACCTAGCAAATGGATCACAGAATACAACTATTTTATAAGACTGATCTGCTGTCTCTGGAGGGTTTTGATTTCTACTTATTGCTTCCACCTTATTTTATAGCTGAGTGGGTTTAAACGCTGAGCTGTGATACATTCATATTTTGTGGAATGTGTAGTTACACTGTTTTGCACATGTAATTATTTTGGTTTCCAAAATTGTTTCTGTTTCAGTTCAGTTTCCTGCCAAAAATGCAAATTATTTATAGGCTCATAGGAAATTACTAAGCTAGCCCTTAGAAGACTTGCCAAAATAGTCCAATCTTACCAATATATGACCCATACAGATAAGAGGATGGCATGGGTTTGTGCCTATGCCTTGAGTATGTTACATATTGTCCCTGTCCATAAGGACTGTCACCACCACAACAGACAGCTTTCAGTGTTTCTGTAGCTTAGGCTGATATTTTTAAAGTATGTTATTCTCTCTCCATGAAAAGGCATCTCCAGGGTTTAATGGGTTTAAGGTAAAATTTTACAAATTAGGTCTCTTGCTTTTGATGTTCCCATTGCTTGACATGAACTTGGAGCCTTATGTGCAGGGTGATTTCATGGTGGAATTCTTAGAAGTCATCATTCTGATGCACCCAAGCCATGTAGAGATCATTCAGAAAATGTTTTCATCCCATATTCCTCATCAGACATGATGGAAAACGTTTGACAAAGATAGTAGGTACACTGTAGAGAACTCCGAGCAGCTGAACGTGCCATCTGATGTGGGATACCCGAGGAGTAGAAAAAGACTCAGCGATAACGTTCATCAGTATTTGTTTGATACAGCCATTGTCTTTACTTTCAGTATGACTAATCTCAGTGTTCATATTTCTACTATGTGCGGCATAGGGGCAAAGCTCAACATCAAGTAGTACCATAGGCAGTAACATCCCTTCAAAAAGAATGACCATTAAACTGTTCTTTTTTTAATATAACAGCAGTGCAGAAGGGTAGGATGGGTGGGGTGCGGGACCAGATAGCGGGTCTATAGTAAGCCCATCAATGAAATTTCAGAGCTCTAAGGCATACATCTGGCAGGGATACTATATACTTCTCTGAAGATGATGATATCCAAATCCATTAGAAATGCATGTTGGTAATGGCAAGTTTGAATTTCTACATGCTAATAGAATTTTATGAGTAAAGATGGTATGTACAGTTCAGCTTAATACTCACAAGTCAACTTACAATAATGTAACTTAGAGATGGCCTAAAACTGTACAAGCAGGGATAGTAAATTAGAATTCTGAAACATTCCTTGTAAACCCTAAGGACCTTAGACCACTGAATTACTCTTATTTTATGCACCAGAAACATGTTTTCTATGACACTGGTCTCAGATGCTGTACTTAATTGGTGATAGGAAATTTGACTTGCTGGAGGTGTTTGATACAGTGGTGGCACCCAACTGTAGGCAAGCCCTTTGTGAGGTGAATCCTTTTCTGTGTATATCTTGTACTCACCATCAAGTAACTGCATCTTGTTCATGCCTGTCGTCTGCTATGATGAACAAAAACTTAATAACAGCCCTCCCCATCTTCCACTTAGGTGTGTTTCTTGGGGTGTAGGCACTGACCATCCTTTCACTGATCAGTAATAGCACACGTATGACCATGTGGATTCCAGTGAGATGTCCCTTAAGTCATCTATCTGTACTTAGTAGTAGTACTTGAGGACAAAGACTTCTTTTAAGACTCTTTGCCCTGCTGTTCAGCAGGGCTCAATGGCCCATGTTTGGGAGATTCTACCAGATCCTTATATGCCATGGGGTCTGTAGTTCAGGCCCTAGACTTTGAGCAGCTCTTTTGAGGTATGTTGAGAGCTGTATTCATGCTTGCAGCTTTGTCTCCTTACAGAATGTAGCTGGATGCTGACATTAGTTTTGATGCATGCCCCTCAAATCCCCGTGACATTATAGGCAGGCATGTCACCAGTCTATGTTCCTGAATGTATACACAGTACAAATGAACTCAAATCCACCAATAACAAAACTACTAATATACGAGTTCACCAGGAATCCACTTGCTGGATGATGGCAACAAGAAGTAGACTGAATATACAAAAGTATAAACTAGATTTATTATAAAAATGATAGTTATAAATAAAAACGGTTGAGCGCTTTCATCTAATATAACTTAGACTTCATCAGAACGTAGCTGGATGTTGACATTAGTCTTGATGCATGCCCCTCAAATCCCCATGATATTATAGGCAGGCATGTCACCAGTCTATGTTCCTGAATGTAGCTGGATGTTGACATTAGTCTTGATGCATGCCTCTCACATCCCTATGACACTATAGGCAGGCAGGTCACCAGTCTATCTTCCCAAATGTAGCTGGATGTTGACATTAGTCTTGATGCATGCCTCTCACATCCCCATGACACTATAGGCAGACATGTCACCAGTATATGTTCCTGAATGTAGCTGGATGTTGACATTAGTCTTGATGCATGCCTCTCACATCCCCATGACACTATAGGCAGACATGTCACCAGTATATGTTCCTGAATGTAGCTGGATGTTGACATTAGTCTTGATGCATGCCTCTCACATCCCCATGACAGTATAGGCAGGCATGTCACCAGTCTATGTTCCTGAATGTAGCTGGATGTTGGCATTAGTCTTGATGCATGCCTCTCACATCCCCATGACACTATAGGCAGGCAGGTCACCAGTCTATCTTCCCAAATGTAGCTGGATGTTGACATTAGTCTTGATGCATGCCTCTCACATCCCCATGACACTATAGGCAGGCATGTCACCAGTCTATGTTCCTGACACCAGACAGTTGATGCCAGCCTGTTGTTTGTTTGACTCTGACACTTATGTTGCATATGCATGAACACATCCTGGACAATTCAGGGGTTTCCCTGTCTCCCTTGGTCTCTTTTTCATGAGATATCAGAGGACTTGGAAGCTGTTACTTTGGAGACAGATAAATATAATGAGACCCCACCCTGCACCACTCTTTAATAGCTGACTCCTTTCAAGAAACTGATAGGCTCATGAAGTCCACAATGGGCTGGCTTCTGGTCCCCTTCTATTTTCTACAGAAACATATCAGTCAGTATCTTAGGAAGGAGGAGGAGAGAAGCCTTGGGTCATCACCAGATGGGTTTTATAATTGAGGATACCATTTTTGCAGCCTGGGAACACCTATATTCTGCTGCTTCTTCCTCTGTGGTGAGTCTCTGCAACCCACTGGCTCACTGGACTGAGATCTTGACCAGGCATCCTAGAAGGGTGACTGCATTTTCCCACCATGTCATGCCTGAACAATTCTAAAACACTGAACAGAGTAGACTGGAGGGTCTCTTTCTATGCCAAGTTTTTCTCAGATTCCTCAACTTATTTCTCAATTTTTAGAGGTTCTAGTACTTCCTAGGAGATCAGATACCAGGGAAGTTTTCAGCATGTTCTGATTCCTGGCTACTAGAGGAAGGGTAAGTCTTTGTGGCACCCATATGGATATTAACAGGTAACTAATTTTTACTGTGATAATGCTATGGACTGAGCAGCAAGATCAGATATTTGCATGTACATGGTAGCTTGGCTCAGCTTAGGCTATTCTCTTTGATGGATCTCATTCAGTCTTTCCTGGCTGCCCTTTTCTATAACAGTTTCTCTACAGCTGACCCTCTCAGGACCTGATGCATTTCCTCCAGAAAAGAAAATGGGTCCTCATGGAAGATATTTATGATCTCCCTTTAGCCTTCTGTGCCATCTCATTCTCTTCTTCAAGGCCCATGAAACTCTCAAGAAGAAGCCCCCCTTGCAGAGTGAAGAAGACCTTTAAACATTAAATAGCCTTGCCCTCCACTGGGTACAGTTAGGTCACCTAACAGTTGTAGCTCTATCATTTAAAGTTGGCCATGAAATTAGGTGTTTTGAGTTTTTCTTTTGTGTTTTCTTCAGCCTTGAGTTTCATCAGCAAAGGCTATTACTTGCTTGACATTCTGAAGCACATCATGCAGCACTTGGGTCCTCCAACTGAAAGGTTTATGCTTGCAGACAAAACTGGCTCCAAAAAATCTCTTAGGACTGGTCCAGACTATATTTCACAAAGAGGCCATAGGCTGCATCTGGAATGATGCCAGGTGTTTTACTACTGCCTCTTTGTGGTTCCAGAGAGGACAAAATGTTTATTTCCTTCAATGAGCACATCCGTTATGCCAGATTGTGGATGGTGATCCATATGGTTCATTCTTCTGTCATTGCTGAGCACTTGGATGGTGCTAATAGACATTACAGATGCCTTCTGGAGCATTACTGTCTGAGTTCTGCATAGTAGGTTTCTTTACTCTCTGTGCAAAGTGCTATGTGCCTTTTTCTCTTCACCTAGGGTGTTTACCAAGGTGTTAGCGATAGTAGTGGAAGATTTGCTGGAAACGGATCTCCATGTGTTCTGCTACCTGGATTATTTGTTGCTGGTGGCCTCATTAAAGACTGCTGGTGTCTATGAAGTGCTTGCTTCCATGGCTGCTGTGTTTTTCCAGCTATAAACTGGGAGTTCTGCTTAATCCCATCATGGAGAATTGCTTTCATCTGCATGCCATGTCTATGGCAGCCTGTGTTAGATATCGGTAAAAAGTCTAGCCTAAGATCCTCCTGCTTCTTCTCAGTCTTATAGCCACCATGATCTTCACTGTGCCTTTCACATGTGAGAGAATATGGTTATTGCAATGGACTGTGAAGTGTCAGTGGCTATTAAGTCACCGAGTACTCTAAGACCTTCATTTGGTGTCAAACCCCTTAATGGTGGATCCTGGAATTGTAGATCAATATGTATAAATACTGAGCACGTGCAAGGCTGACTGCCATTTTGTAGTAAGTTGTTGAGATGTAAGCATGTATGTATGTAAGGTTTGTCTGTTAACTAGTTTGTTTGTACTTTATAATGCTGCTATCATCCTGATGTGTTTCTATGTATTAAAACATCTAAAAGAAACCCCCGCCTGCTTGTCTTATGTGTTAAGGAAGGACGAGTGACATGGTGCCAGAAGTGGCATGTCTAAAGGACATGGAATCAGAAACAGCATATCTAAAGGCCATGAAGTTAAAGGCAGCTTGGCTAAAATGACTTAAGGCATTTGCTTGGGGCTGATTGAATATACAGAAGTGAATCATCCCTAAACTGAGCAAACTTCGCAAAACAGGTCAGAAACGAATTTCAGGTATTAAAATGGGGCATACAGAATGTTCTAAATGATGCTCGAATAAACTGATATGTATGATATTGGTAAAAATATTCAAATTACTATGGAAAATGTTTGAAATAAATTCTATATTCTATATGCTATATTTGCCAACTCAACCAGTAAAATCTGGAATCTACTCCCTACTAACATTACCAAGGAAACCTCACTACCCCTATTTAAAAGTGAACTCAAAAAATACCTCACATCTCATTGGCTGTGCTCTTGTTCTAAACCTGACTAACAACTTCACTAATACATGTCTTGCTACCCAACCTGCTGTTTAGCCAAGTATCTATGCCTCATAGCATTTGAATGTCTAAGCATTGTGAATTATGAAATCTGATTGTATTCTATGTTCACATTTTCTGATACGCTCTGCAAATCAGATGAAAGTCTGCACATTGCGTATATTGATATCTGCCTATATTCTTTGTCTATATTTTTCTAAACATGTCTGCCTGAGTTTATCACTCAGTGATGTATGTACTGTCTCTTTTTTGGTATGTGGAGCTTTTTTCCCCAGGCCTCCGCTGAAAATGGACATATATCCAGTCGGACTATCCCAGTCAACAAATGTAAAATAAAATAAATAAATAAATAAATGAATATTGCGTAAAACAAATAAAATAAAGAGAAATGACTGCATTTTCGCAAAGCATGTATTTTTTCATATTAAGCAAAGCTATCAGTTATCAGAAGTGCATAAAGTGTTTGTATGTTTGTGCAGTGTTACAGTAAAGCTATTTCACAAAAGTATAGCCATTACAGGGCATATTTCACAAAGTACAGCTATTACAGAGCATATTTCGCAAAGTATAGTATTTTGAAGAGTTTATTGTGTATTTGAATGTTATTACAAGCTAACAGAACAGTTTGTTCATACATAATTACAAGGACCATATTTTCAGTGTATTTATGTATACTTTGTGGGCATGGCAGACAGATTTCAAAAACCAGGTCCATTAGTGTTCGATGCTAATATTGCAGCGAACTGGAGAGTATTTGAGCAAGAGTACGACATTTTCATACAGGTTGCATTTTCTGATAAAGATGACCATGCAAAGGCATTTATTCTGGTTAATTTAGCTGGGTCAAAAGCCATAGAAAAGGAACATTCATTTATGTATGCACCTGCTATCTATACAGGAGAGGCAGAAAACCATTATATTGTGCCAGCTGAGTCAAGGGAGGACTTTGAGTGCTTAAAATGTAAATTTAGAGAAATGTGTAACCCCCCAGACAAATGTTACAATGGAAAGGCACTTACTTTACACAAGGGATCAAAATCCTGGTGAAACTTTTACAGCACATATAACTGACCTGAGAAATAAAGCTAAAACATGCAGATCTGGTGACTTAAGGGATGAGTTGGTAAAGGACAGATGTGTGTGGTATAAAAGATGATGTTGTGAGAAAGATTTTGTTTTGTGACAGTGATTTAAATTTGAATAAGGCTATTGAGATTTGTCAGATATACAAGCTTACAGAAAAGCACACAAATATGCTTACAAATGAGAATAGCTCTAGAAGGCACAGTGACAGAACTCATGTTGATAGTATGTAGTACGTGGTTAAAAGAAATAGGCCCAAGCACATGGCAGGAATTGTACCCCTGTAGCACTCATTGGTAAACCCCAGAAATTTTCAGCAAATTCCAGAGTTCGGACAGTCTCAGTGAAACATAACAATGAGTTAGCAAACTCAAAGCATGGGCCCCAACCTAGTTTCATTGCCAACTGTAGTAACTGTGGTGGAAGCCATGAATCTAAAAGGGAAAAATGTTTAGGTTTTGGTCAGCAATGCCACAAAAGCAGTAAATGGAATCATTTCAAAAGGTTTTATAAATCAAAAGGCCCACATTCTTTTATTAAAAGGGAACATTTTAAGAAACTAGTTGATCAATTAGATAGCCATGACATAGGGTCACAGGGTACTCTTTATATTGAGGGTGTATCAGTGCTTCATGAAAGTGCAGTAAATTTAAGGACAAAGAATGACGTATTTTATACTTTTAGGATAAATGGCAAACCCATAGAGCTCAAAGTTGATACAGGTTCCAGGTGCAATGTTATGTCAGCAGAAGCATTTGCTAGAGTGTGTAAAGGCAAAAGGCTTGATTTGGCAAGGTGTGGGAAGCTTGTTGCGTATGGAGGTGAAGAAATTCAAACTGAAGGCTTAGTAGTGCTTTCATGTTACTCTGCTGGAAGAAGCTACAACTTGTTATTCTGTGTGGTCAAAAGGCACATCCAGTCATTATTAGGGTTCAAAGACAGTTTGAAAATGGGACTGCTTTCATTTAATAAGGAAGTCTACCAAGTCACCTTAAAGTGCATCTTTTTCTACATATGCTGATCTGTTCAAAGACAAACTAGGCAAACTTCCAGTTGTGTACTCCATGAAGATAGACCCAGAGGTCAGTCCAGGTATCGTGTCAGCACATAAAGTTACAATTGCCATGCAGGACAGAGTTAAAACCCAGTTAGAGAAAATGGTGCGAGAAGCTGTGATTTGTCCAGCTGAGACTCCAACTGAATGGGTATCTTCCATGGTTGTAGCTCACAAGAAAAGCTCAGAAGACATCAAAATATGTATTGATCCATAAGATTTGAACAGAGCACTTAAAAGACCTCATTATCCAATGCACACAGTCAAAGAAGTCATAGCCTTAATGCCAAATACCACTATTTATTCTGTCTTAGATGCAAAGAGTTCATTATGGCAAATTCAGCTTGACAAAAAATTCTCAATACTCACTACTTTCAGTACTCCATTTGGCAGGTACAGATTTTTGAGAATGCCATTTGGGATAAATTCTGCAAATGAAGTCTTTCAGCATGCAATGGAGCAAATTTTTTCTGGGTACCTTTGTGCTATTATAGTAGATGACATACTTGTAGGTGGTCATGATGAAGCAGAACATGACAGAAACCTCAGAAAAGTTCTAGAAAGGGCACGTCAAGTGAATCTTAAGCTTAATCCATAGAAATGCAAATTCAAGCTACAAGAGGTTACTTATGTTGGTAATTTATTTACTAGTACAGGAATACAACCAGACCCTTCAAATCAAACAGCCATTCTCAAAATGTTCAAGCCCTGCAATGTTTTCTTGGCATGGTCAACTACCTAGACAAGTTCATTTCAGACTTGAACCACCTTTCAGCACTGCTTAGAGAGCTGACACATAAAGATGTATCCTGGTCTTGGTTAGATCAACACCAAACAGCATTTGATGTCCTGAAACACAGAACTGCTAGTCTGCCAACTCTCAGATACTATAATGTTCACAAACCAGTTACACTTTCCTGTAATGCTTTGAAATTTGGTCTTTAGCAGTTATTCTACAAGGGGATCAACCTGTTGCCTATGCATCAAGGACTCTTACTCAAACTGAGATGCAGTATGTCCAGATCGAGAAAGAGCTTTTGGTAATTGTGTTTGCATGTTCGAAGTTCCATGATTATGTTTATGGTAGACCTATCCAGATTGCAACAGACCACCAACCTTTAGTCACCATCTTGAGAAAGCCTATGCATTCAGCTCCAGCCTGACTGCAACGTATGATGCTGAGATTGCAAAAGTACAATTTCAGTCTTGTTTACAAGAAAGGCAAACTTCTTTATCTTGCTGATACATTATCCAGATCACCCAGAAACACCACAGAACAGTATGAGAATAAGAACCTTGATTTTGAAGTTATGGAAGTGAGAATTTTTTCTTCCACATGTCTTGATGAGTTGAGAGATTACACAGCCACAGATCCAGTTTTACAGGGGCTTAACAACTTTATCAGACAAGGATGGCTGTCAAAGCAATCTAGTTTACCTCAAGAAGTGCAACCTTATTTTCCATACAGCGATGAGATTTTGTCTGACAATGGTATCATTATGAACGGTCCAAAAATGATTGTTCCAAAGTCCTTGCAATCATAGCACATTGCCATCTTGCATCGTGGTCACCCAGTAGTTGATTCTACCAAAAGAAGGGCGAGAGGACTAGTATTTTGGTTGGCAGAACGTGGAGTTCAAAGTGCAAAAAAGTTACTTGTGGAGTCAAAACGAGATAATAATGATGTTTTCCTGAATCTCCTGAATCTCAGAAATGTTCCTTGTGATAAACATCTTGGTTCATCTGCAAAGAGACTTCTGTCGAGAAAAAACAGAATCACATTACCAATCAGAAGTCAATTATTGGTTCCATGTGTCAAGAACAACAGATTAGTGAAAGCCAAGCTGTTGAAGTAGCACCTAACCCAGAAGTCCAACTATGATAAGACCAGCAAACCTCTTAATCCATTACGAGAAGGAAAAGTGGTAAGGATGCAGATATCCAAAGGTTATGATCGGATTGATGTTGTGAAGAATATTGGTCCAGAGCCGAGGTCATACATTGTGGAATCACAATGAGCAGTTTTTAGCTGGAATCAGAAGCATTTGAGACCGGTGTCCGACATGTTTATAAAGGGGTTCTGAAAATTCAAATGCTAAATGCTAGCAGGTTAAATACTGGAGAAAAAGGGTTCATAAAGGAATTAGAACATATAGCAAATGACTTTCTACAGGGTATGATATCACTTTAGTTAAGGAGAATATCAAATATATGGTCTCTAAACGTGATGGAATGGCTTGTCCATATTTGTATAACATCCAACCTATTGTTAATGATAAAGATGTAATGGCTAATAGGAACTGGTCTCTTAGCTATATTACAAAATGTAATAAGCATAAAGAACAAATAAAGAATATTATAGAGAAAAATTGGACTATATTACGCTCAGATAATGAACTTTGTAAGATGCTTCCAGAAATACCATGTTTTGTATATAAAAAGATAAAAACCTTAAGCAATTGCTGTGTCACAAAGATTTTAAGTGCAATAGATGAAAACAAAACATAGTGAGTAAGAAACAAACAATTCCCTGCTAGAACTGTAGCGTTTGTAAGTATATAAACACTGATGTAGATTTTATGCACCCATTTTCTAAAAAGAATTTTGTTTTTCAAACATTTGCTACTTGTCACACTGAAAATGTGATTTACCTTGCTAATTGTGCAGGCTTCTATATAGGTAAAATGAATAATAAGCTAAAAGATAGGATAGCATCACATATGTCAGAGATATGTAGAAAATTAGAAACAAATGATTTATATAAGCACATTCAATGTTATGGAAATGAAAATGCCTTTAAGTTTATAGTGGTACAAAAGATAGAGTTGAATCTTAGGGGTGGTGATATTGTTACTGTTACAGAAGCAGTGGAATACAGATGGATAAATTATTTTAGGGCAGATGCCCTACCTGGTTTAAATACAATAAATAGTATTAAGCTTACACTTAAGTTAAAACATTCTATTATTTAATGCTGTATGAGAATTTTTATATTGTTCTTATATTGTTTTTTTATGTCATGTGGTTTTATTGGTGATTAAAGGATTAACTTTTACTGAATTAATAAGTTTCACTTGGTCGGCTGGCTGTGATTTTAAATTATTATATAAATGCTGAACTGATGTTTTAAACTGTTGCATTGAGAAAGAGTCTTATACTAGAAAGCTTTGCAGTGTTGCAGTTTATCAAATAAATGTATTACTTTGTGAGACAGTTGGTCTTTTTGGTTTATTGTTTTTCTTATCTTGTGAAAGTCTGTGCATTTAGCTCCAGACTGACTGCAACGTATGATGCTGAGATTGTATAAGTACAAGTTCATTCTTGTCTACAAGAAAGGCAAAGTTCTTTATCTTGCTGATACATTATCCAGATCACCCAGAAACACCACAGAACAGCACGAGAATGAGAACCTTGATTTTGAAGTCATGGAAATGAGAAATCTTTCTTCCACATATCTTGATGAGTTGAGAGATCACACAGCCACAGATCCCGTTTTACAGAGGCTTAACCAATCTATCAAACAAGGATGGCTGTCAAAGCAATCTAGTTTACCTCAAGAAGTGCAACCTTATTTTCCATACAGAGATGAGATTTTATTTGACAATGGTATCATTATGAATGGTCCGAAAATGATTGTTCCAAAGTCCTTGCAACCATAGTACATTGCCATCTTGCATCATGGTATCCCAGGAGTCGAGTCTACCAAAAGAAATGTGAGAGGACTAGTATTTTGGCCTTCTGTGTCACAAGATTGAGAGAGCACTTTTATCTTGTTCAGTGTGTAGTAGTACAAAACCACATGAATGAAGTAACCACTCCAGCTTAATCAGATTCCGGAACCACCTTGGTTGACAGTAGCCACTGACATCGTTGAGTGGAATGGTCAACATTATTTGGTGCTAGCAGACTCTTACTCCCATTGGTTTGAGATTTATCTGCTTCCTAACCTAGCATCCAGTACAGTTATTACTAAGATGAAGCATCATTTTGCAGTGCATGGCAGCCCACACACAGTTATTTCTGACAATGGCACACAGCTTACAAGACAACAGTTCCAAAGATTTGCCAAATAATGGGACTTTACTCATGTCACATGTAGTCCAGAGTACCCACAGTCAAATGGTTTGGCAGAACATGCAGTTCAAAGTGCAAAACAGTTACTTGAGAAGTCAAAACAAGATAATAGTGATGTTTTCCTGAATTTCTTGAATCTCAGAAATGTTCCTTGTGATAAACATCTTGGTTCATCTGCTCAGAGACTTCTGTCGAGACAAACCAGAACCACATTACCAATCAGTAGTCAATTATTGGTTCCTTGTCTCAAGAACAACAGATTAGTGAAAGCCAATCTGTTGAAGAAGCACCTTACCCAGAAGTCCTACTATGATAAGACCAGTAAACCACTCAATCCATTACGAGAAGGGGAAGTGGTAAGGATGCAGACTTCCAAAGGTTATGATCGGATTGATGTTGTGAAGAATATTGGTCCAGAGCCGAGATCATACATTGTGGAATCACAAGTAGCAGTTTTTAGGTGGAATCATAAGCATTTGAGACCGGTGTTCGAGTTTATACCACAGCACATAGCCTGTGAGAAAGACTCTATCTCAGAGTGAGTTGTCCGGTGGTCCAATTCATAAGAAAGTTCCAGAGGACATTCCCATTCCTGTGGTGAGTCCAGAAATTCCTGATATGAGTTGCGCACCACAGACTGTCTCTGTTGCTAAATTTGGACCACACTGTTATATTAAAAGATATGGTCACATCTCTAAACACTGAGACAGATATGAAGCAACTTGAACATGAACATTGTGTTTTGTTTCTAATATCTATAGTAATGCATGTCTAACTCTAATATTGTATTTTCAAAGGCAATCTTTTTAAGAGGGAGGATGTAGATCACTGTGTGTATGTACCTTTAAGAAGCTATCCAAGGGCTTGCACAAGTGTATAAATACTGAGCACATACAAGTCTGACTGCCATTTTGCAGTAAGCTGTTGAGATGTAAGCATGTATACATATAAGGTTTGTCTGCGAACTAGTTAGTTTTTACTTTATGATGCTGCTATCCATCCTGATATGTTTCTATGTATTAAAGCATGTAAATGAACCCCCCCCACCACCTGCTTGTCTTATGTGTTATCGATGGACAAGTGACAGAAATGAAAGACAATTTCCAGTAGCTTCCTCCAAGACCTGATATGAGATATACTTAGCTGGTATGGTGGAGAGTTCATATTAGCTCCTCCATAGTTCAAGGAAGGTAGGTGCCCAAGAAAAAAGACTGCACATCAAGCAAATGGACTCCACTTTTAATTTTCCTGTCCTGAAGGCTGTAGATGAAATCTACTTCTGGAGTCACTCCTGATTCATTCCAGTAACTAGTTCTTCACACAGTACATGAAAAGGTTCCCTGTTGTGATCAGAGAAATGGGCACTTGGGTTAATAGCTCCCTTTCCTTTGACCATCACATGGCAACTGTAGTTAGTAAATCCTTTTACATTTCTCAACTAATCATACCTCTCAAGTGTACCTCATTATGAAGAACGTACCTCATTTGGGGTCTTAAAAAGTTCATGTTCCTTGAAGTCCCTCAAAGTTCCACACTGAAAGAGTCTGTCATACATTCAGTGTTAGGATTTTTTTAAGTGAAATCCATAGTAAATAGAAATTAATCATATTAATTAATTAAATTGTCTTTTTTATAAGTAAAAACAGCATATGTTAACCATCCTATGACTTTCCTAGTTGAAGTTGTTAGTAAGCCATTAGTATGTGTTCCACATTTTGCCCATTTGTTCCACATTATGAAGGCGAATGTTCCTCATTTTGGCGATGGAAGGTTGAGAGCTATGCAACTAATTGTCAAAGGCATTTCTTCCAAAACCACAGAGGTCATTACTTCCCTATATTCTGCCCTAGTCAAACCTATTGTAGGATATAGTGTACCTTTTGACATGTGTCTGGGCAGGCACCTTAAAAAAATGCAGAGATTCCTATTGTCTCAAAACCCTTAGCTACCAGGAGAGACTGGAGTCCTTGTCCTTATATGCAGTGTTGTACAGGCCTTTGAGGGGAGACCTGTGACTGACTAACTGCCACTAGGGGTCTAGTTCATTTCAACCTCCTTTTCCTTGACAAATCAAATGATGTTGCCAGTACCAGAACCAGAGATCTCAACCTTCATAAAGGAATTGACAAAACTTGGTGGAGAAAGAGATTAATCACCCAGCCCCTTCTCTTGCTCTGAAACAGACTCATCTAAATATTAAGCAATGTGATTCTTTGTCATCCTTCAAATGTAGCTTGGCCATCTGGCAGGACACTCTTAAATTTGCCTATGGACTTGCAGGTAAAAAAATAAAGGAAAATGCATTTGAAGAAGTGTCTGGAGAAGCAATGAGTCCAGCAATGGGCTGTAGATAACATCATCACTCTGTACTGGAATGGAACTGAGGATTTGAAAGCAATGTCTGATTCACATTTTCCCAAAACGGGGCACTCCATAGATCACGCCACTTGGAATAATAATGTATTCCCTTTCTTTTGCTCCATATAGAAAAACAGTTCAGAGCTAGCAGTGAGTGCATTCCTCATTCTTGCATGCTTTCTGTGCATCACCCTGGTTGTTATGTCACTTTATCATCAATTCATTCCTCATTTCTAGGACAATACAATGGCCATGATGAGACTCTCATCCATGCAGCCATCAGAGGTTTTTCACTTCAACCTTACTATTTTTCTCATTAACCTGTCCAGATATACCTAAGGAAGCAGGTATGTAAGTGGCCATTGTAAAGGCATGTCACACACATGGATTAAGGTGGAGCACACACTTCAAGACACTTATCTCAACTCTTCCTCCAGAGAAAGATGAACAGACCGTTGCTTCCTCACTTCCCACTTCCCCATCTAACTCCTCTACTACCTGGTCTGGTAAAGAAAATCGTGATATTTGGGTTTTATCTTTCTGCACCATGGATACTGATTTCCTAATCACAAAATTTAGGTATAAAGGAGCAAAATTTAACACTGCCAGCTTTCTGTGTCTGAGAAAGCTGCAATTTCAGGCTATCCATTCCTGGCAATATAGGCATCTCTTCCAGTATGAGTCAAGGAAGTCCATTACATCTTGATTTAGAACTGGTTCCATCTCAGGGTCTTGCATTTGTTGAGCATCAGAAGTGACTAAAACAGTTAAGAAGTGTTCCTCTTGTCAGCCATATTCAGATAATTTGAGGTGGTTCTTCATTTGGGTAGGTATCATGTGCCTTTCCACTCTGTACGTATTCAGATGCAACTGAACTATTTTAGCAACTTAGATGATTTGGGTCTCAATTATGCATTGATCACATTTCAAAAGTTGGCTGTTGTTTGCTCATTATAGCCTTCTGGCAGGCAGGAATGTGGACCATTATTGGTTCATGTGTATTTGCTAGGCTATTGATCTGCGAGGATCTTAAGAAGCATAGCCTTAAATTTCCATAGTAGTTTTTTTAGCCATTATATTTTGTGTATGGATAACCCAGAGGTGTGCAGAACAAAGATATGTTGCTGCTTTCCTTGACGAATGGAGGTGCTAAACCAGGAGTAAATTTATGGCTTCCCATCCAGGCATCCAAATTACTTTGAATAGATTAAGAGAAGTAATTCACTTTATATGCAGTGGAAGATGGTTCAATACAAGTGGTATTCTTTGTGATAACATATATATCCTGCCAATATTTATTATTTATGTTTCAAAAGAGATTACTGTCTTTTGATTGGAGGTTTACACTACCACTGGACGTGTTCATGTGTAATAAGTATGACAGGATAGGGTCTGTTGAAGCTGTATACCAGAGGCAGAAATCACCTCTTGTAGTCTGTGTGATACAAAGAAGAGACATAACTTTGGGATGGTCTGTTTTTATGATTTAGGCCTTTGATTTTTTTTTTATGAGAAAGCATTGTGGCTGTTTCAGTTGTGACAAGTGTTTGGACAGGTACTTACCAAAAGGAACATTATATTCAATTACTGCTTAATGATAGATGAGACATCTTGGTAGCCTGTATGATACAGAGAAGAGAGAAAGCTTTGAACTGGTCTGCTCTTATGATTTGGGCCCTTGATTTTTTTTTCTGTGACAAAGTGTTGTGGCTGTTCCAGTTGTGACAAGCATTTGGACAGATACATACCAAAAGGGGCATTATATTCAATTACTGCTGAATGAGAGATGAGTACAGTGAAATGATTACATCTCTGGACCTGGATGCCATCACTTTAGATATAAGCTGTATGAGGAAAAGGGACTTCCTTACAATAGTGGATCCATGGAGATCAAAAGCAGTGTCAATGGCACAGCAAGAAGCACACTTACTTTTTGTGGAGAAGGCTGTGGGTTCTGTTTCCACACAAGGGAGGTGGATTGCTAACAATGAAGTGTAGCATAAGGGGGTTGCTACACTCCTGAATGTATTATCCTTTGGATGAGATGTTAAACCAACGTCCCATCTGCCTGATTTGGTGGTAGCTCAGGTAGATGTAAAAGATCCCATGGCTTCTGTTGAAAAGAGTAGGGGTACTTTATTTATATACAAAACAAAACTCTTATTTACAACATATTTACATATTTATAAATATTTACAAATGTACAATCATATAGATATACAAATAAATTTACACATATTCATAATTCCCTTTACAATCATACTAAACATTCATGCCTATGAGACAGCCACTCCTTTTTCCATAACCGCCATCTGATTTTACTTCATACTGTTGCTAAAATCCAGTTACCATTAAACATAATTTAAAATGTTCTTTCATTCCATATAATCCATATGGCATAAATAACATTTTATCTATTATTTTAACATATTATTTACTTCTGTTCTTATAATATCCATATCTAATCATCTTATCCACTTCTTTTATATCTTAAAAAATCTTCAGTTTTCCCCATAACGTATATTACAAAAGCTCATTTTCTATATTTTTTTCTTCTTGAAAGTGTAAACATATTTTATCACTTTTCTTTTTTTGTGGCATATTTCCTTTTACTGCTAGTTTATCTATTACCAGTCTCCACAAAAAAAAAAAAAAAAAAAAAAACTTGACATTCTACTTTCTGATTACACCATTTGCTTTTTATTTTATAGCTTTAATTTTGTATCTGTCAGATTTTTCAGGGTTTATATAGTAATGTTTTATCAATAAATACTTATACCATATGTTACTAACCTTCTCAATATCATCAATTTTTATTTTCCACAAAAATATTTATTCTTGGTAACACTTTATTTTTTTCTTTTAAACACTCATTTCTTTTACTTTACTATACCCCCCAAATTTATCGTACTTATATTTATACAATTTTACTACTAATCTCTCATCTTTTTCATTTATCCACTTTAACAGTTTGTACAATTATAATGAAACAGCATATACATCTTGGTTAATTAACCCTAATCTTCCTTCCTCTTTATTTACATACAAAACCCCTCTTCTTACTGGGTTTAATCCAGAACCCCATATAAAAAATATCTGCAATAATTCCTTTTCAGATATTGTTTGTCACATAAATATGCTTGCTAAGTATGCTATTTTTTTCCATCAGTACTGAATTTATCAAATAATCTTTTTTTTCAGAATAATAGTTATATGTTCTACAAAAAAGACAGGTTTGTTTTAATTCTTCTATTGTTTTTTCTCATTGCCTACCGAATTCTAATTACATCTTTATTCCCAAATTTTATACCTAACACATAATTTAATTAATTCATTGTAAAATATATATCCCCTGTCTGTACTATATTACCTAAACTTTTACTTTTCTCTTTATTTAAAGCCACCCATATCACCTGTAAAAATTTATTTTTGCAAATTGTTCTTCTTTTATCCAAATTTTATTTTTGCAATTATTACAGTGTCATCTTCATATGTTAACAGGACTAGAATTCTTAACCCTTCAGGTGTTACCTCCCACCTCCTTCATTTTGCAATTTATTTCACATACTATCACATTCATAACTAATGCAAAGAATATACAACTCATATGTACCTCTTGGCTTAACCAGTCATTTGCAAGTATTTTACTTTATTATTACTATAGGCTGACATATATAATTTCTAATTTTTAACTTATATTATATTCTTTCATTATTACCCATACAAGTTCATGTACAATTGTATCACATGCATTAAGATCTTCTATCATGATTTTGCCTTCTTCTTTTCTATTCATATTCATATCACCCACAATTTCAGTAACTACCATTAATAATTCTTGACAAAGCTTCCCCTTTATACTATATATACTATCTTCCATAATATTTTCCATTTTAGTTTCAAATCACTTTTGTATTATTTTCATGAAGATTTTATAATCAATACTATTTAATACTATTGGTCTCCAGATTTTTAGTTGTCTTCTACATTCCTTCTTCCATATCAATTTAAGTATTCCACTCTATAATTCTTTATACATAAAACCCCATCATTTAATCATTCATTCAATCTTTAAAAATATTTTTGCCAAGTCCTTAAATTTTTATACATTTCATATCTTATTCCATCTGGTCCTACAGCCAAATTGATATTTACTTGTCCTAAAGCTTTATCTAGCTAATTTAAAGATATCTTCTTTATCAGTTCTTTATTGTCTTTGTCTGTTAACTTTTTACTTTTCATTACCTTGTTTTTTTCTTTAAATATTTCTTGTACATAGTGTACACTATTCATAATCTTTATCTGAGTTTCTTTCTAGTTCATCTTTTAAAAAATTAATTATCTCATTACACTACCATCTTCCTTTACTAATCTGCTTAAGTAACTCAATACTTATTTTCTTTTCCTTGTAAAATATCTTTGCTTATATAGCAATTCTTATATTTTTCTTGATTTATTTCATATAATTATTTTTCTTTGTTAAAGTACTTTCTGTCATTATGTTCTAAATCTTCTAATGCATTGTGATGTGTTCTTTTATATTTCTTTACTCTTCTCACATCATATTGCCACTGTAAAAAAAATTATATTTTCCTTAAATATCATCCACCATTCAGACCATTTTTTATAAAATATTCTCATAGTAGTATGATCTTTCTACAACTGTATCAATATTCCATTTCCTTCTTTATTCTTTGCTTTATTTAACCTTTTTATTCCTTTACCTATTTTACATGTTCCTTGTTTTCCTTTATTTCTAGCCATATTGCAAAATGATCAGAAAATGTGGTTTCAACCACTTCCCCTTCTCCTATAGCTAAACCTTCTGATACTATAAAATAATCTGTTTCAGTTCTATATATTCCCGTTTTTTACATCCATGAATTTTTGTCCCAAAGTTTTAACTTACCACATTTTATGTATAACATTTTTCTTATATAATTTCCTTTCTTTTTACACTTGCCTCTTAAATCACATTTAATGTTTCCTGTTATAATATTCATATTTATCACTACATATTCCAATATCTCATGAAATAAGCTTTCCCTTTCTTTGCTATTAGTATAAGCATGTAATGCTATAATTCTATATGTGTGTTCTTTCTATTTTAAATTTTCAATGGTTAATCTTCCCATTTTTGCTAAAGTTACATCTAATATCTTTGCTGTATTTCTATAGAATATGGCCATTCCAGAACATCTGTAATTTCCCAAATTCCAGATTATCTTTCTTCCCCATAGTTTTTCTGCTTGTAATCTTTCATTTGTTAAAAATCTTGTGTCTTCTAATATAATTACATCTACATCACATGTTTTACACCACTACAAAACCCCTGTTCTTCCTAATATATTCTGAATACTATTCACACTTCCAAAAAGCACTTTAAACCTTTCATTTTCTCTTTTCCTTAGATTCATGGTTTCATAAGTTCATAGCTAATTACTAGGCTAACTTTTAATAGGCCATTCTAAGCCTAGACAATGTCCCTTTCAAAGGTAAGAATCAAACACTATACCGTGTGTCTGTGAGTCAAACACCTTAACCATTATACTAATCCCCAATCATTAGCTGTATATATTCTTTTTCATCCATTTTCTTTTTTATTTTGTATTTATCCCTTTAAACTTTCTTTTTCTGATTTTTACCCTTTTACCAATATAATTATTTTTTTCTTTAACTACCTCCTAATGTATGCCTTCCTCATCACTTAATTTAGAACCTCCTTCTTTGCCCTTTTTATTATTTTTTCTCTCCCAATTTTATTCAGCTTCTACAACTGCTAAAATTTCTTCTCTTTGTTCATTTTCTTCTCTTTTTTTCCTTACTCTGATTTTGATTTTTGCAATCCATCCATAAATGTCCAATTTTGTTACATTTTAAACATTTTTTTATCATGCCCCATTTTCCCAGAAATATAACATTTTCTTTTAGCACATGTATTTATCAAATGCCTTTCTTTTCCACAGAAAAAAACTGTTTCAGATTGTTGCCAGTATTTTATGAAACTCCTATTCTCCTCCACATTTATTATGCTTGATATACATATATTTTTCTCTTTCTATTTTTAACACAATATTACAATCTCATCCACCTGTCCATAAAACTCCATTATCATAAACTTTTGTAATGTCCAGTAGAAAGTTTTCAAATGTCCTTTCAAAGTCCCTCTTTCCACCACTGTTTGAAATTATCCAGGCATTTTCTTTTTTGTTTCCCTGTTAAATACTTTTATCACATAAAGATTCCATGGGTTACAGTATTTCTTTTTTCATTCTTCATTACTATTTCTTTAAGTGAATCATCCCGCAACCCTCCTGACTGGAAAGCTGTAATTATACATCCATCATTTGCTGATTCATCTCCACCAAACAGATTTCTTTGAAACATCTCCTCAGAATCCTGCACACATTCTCTGGTCTTGATATTTGCTTTTACCTCCATTTTTCTCACCAATTATCTCCTTCTTGCTCCATCTGCCTCCCTGTTTCTCTGAGCTGCTTCTGTGATTGGAATGGAAACAGGAAGTATTCCTGCAAAATGTCCCCATTTGCAACAACGATGGTTAGGGGGTATTTATTGTATTTACAAATATATACATCTTATGTACAACTTTTCAACACATATTTACATTATTCACAATATTTACAATATTTATAACATGATTCTTACATTTACATTAAACTTTCAATTTTTAATCCCCCCACTCTTTTCTCCACAACCAAAGTCTTACTTTCTTCAGAATATCTGGTAATAACCACTTTTCATTCTATTTTACTTCATTAATTCTTTTGTTCTAAATTATCCATATTATACAAATAATTTTGCATTCAGGTGTTTATGTCCTTTTGTTTTGCATTTTTATAATGTCCATATTAATACATTCAACGTTTTCCAATTATTTTAAAGTATCCTTTGTCATATAGTTCCTTCCACAGTTTACATGTCCTTTTACACTTTATAAAAACATATTCAGTTGTCTATAATTTACAACAATGTAAACAAATTTTGTCTTTTATTGTCTTATATGGCATATTTGCCTTGACCGGTAACTTACTTATTGCTAACCTGCACAAAAAAAACTGTTCATTCTACATTTTTTTGTACCTATTAATTCTCATTTTTATGCTTTGATCTCTTCACTTATATGTTTCGAAGGATAAACATAATAAAATTTTTCCATTATATTTTCATACCACATCCTTCTATTTTTTCTATCTTTCCTATATCAATTTTACATAGCAGTATTTTTTCTTGATATAATTTCATGTCCATACATTGAACTTTTTTACTTATTTTTAAATATTCCAGCCTTTCCCAAATTGCTTTATGTTTCCCTTCTATGATTTTGTTAGTAACTTTTCTTTATCTTTCCTGTTTACTAAGATTTTATACAAGTTTAATGAAACAAAAACATATACAGTTGGGTATAACAAGCTCAACACTCATTCTTTTTTACTTACACAAAGAATGCCTCTTTTCACTGGGTTTAGTCTTGACTCCCAAATGAACGTAAAAATTGCATTCATTAAATCATTTTCTAATGCTCATGGAATTATATATACATTAGCTAAATGTGTAATTTTACATAATATTACGGAGTTATTAAAATATGCCCTTTTCCTGTATGACAGCTTAAATGTTCTCCAAAATATGCAAAGACTTTGTATTTTAACATATCTCTCCATTGTTTTTCTGTTAATTGTACATTTCCAAACCTTTATTCCCAAGATTTCAATCTCAAAGACGGAATCAGATAAGAATTAATTAACTTTGTTTGCTATTCTTTTTTCTATTATTTTCTTGAAAATCTTATAATCTATATTATTTAGTACTAATGGTCTCAAGTTTTTTATATTCAGTTTTTCTCCCTTTTTCCATATACATTTAATTACCCCTAAGTATATCTTTTCATCATTTATACCTTTTTCAAACTATTCATTCATTACTTCTAAGAAATATTCTTTTTGCCATTCTTGCATGTTTTATACATTAAGTATTCAATTCCATCTATCCCTGTAGCTGATTCTACATTTGCTGTCTTAAGTATGTTTTCTAATTCTATTATTGTAATCTTTTCCTCCATCCTTTTATTGTCTTCTTCAGTTCATTTATTTAATTCCCGCCTATCTTTTAATGTAATGTCACTTATTCAGAATGTCTCTACTACATATACTTTTATTGTTTTCATAATTTCTTCTTGTGTATTTACTATGTTGCCTTTTCCATCTTTTAATTCTCTCATTTTTCTTGTATTTTCTTTAACCATTTAAAGTATGGTGCTAGTTCTTCTTTCTTTCCTTGCAAAAAGTATCTTTGCTTAAACAATCTTTTAATATTTTCTTGATTCATTTCATACAACTTTCTTTTTCTATAAAGTCTTTACTATCACTTTCTATGTTTTTTAACATTTGGTTACTAATTTCCTTATATACATCAAAATCCTATAGTAATTTTAATTTTTACTATTTTAATACCTCTTTTCTATATTTTTCTTTCAGATTAATCCATCAACTTATCCAGTCTTTATAAAATTCTCTCATGCTTCATGCTTATGAATACTTGCCATAATTTTAGTATTATGTCCATTCCCTGTTCATTCAGTTCTAACTCATTAATTCTTTTTATTCCTTTCCCTATCTTTATATAATTCCTTTTTTTCTTGTATCTCTATCCATGTGGCTAAGTGGTCTGAAAATCCTGTGATTTTACACCCTTGATGCAGTATAATCAAACTGTCTGAAATTATAAAATAGTCAATTTTGGTTCTTAAATTGCTTATTTTGTATGTCTAGTTCTTATTTTCCCATAAGTACATTTTATTATATTTAATCATATCTAGAATTACTTTAGCATCTGCTCTTCTTTACATCTGTGTCTTAAATCACAGTTAAAGTACCCCATTATGATTACTTGCATGTTTAAATTTACATGATCCAATATTTTCTAAACATGATTTCTCTTTGTTTCTGTAAGGTATATGCATAAAGTGTAGTTACTCTATAAACTTGATTTTTATACCTTATGTTTAGTATTACTATTCTTCCGAGTACTAGTTTATAATCTAAAATATCTATCCATTCTTTACACAGGATGACTATACCAGAACATTTTTCACTACCTAAATTCCAAATTACTTTTGCCTTCCCATAAACCATTTATTTGTTCTCTTCCTTCATCTATTGTTATTCTAATGTCTATAAGTGCTATGATATCCATATCTAATGTCATAAACCATTCTAATACTCCTAACCTATGATGAATATTCTTCATGCTGTTGAGATTAATGGCTAGGATTCTCGTTTTAATGAATTAATTTTATTTTCATCCTTTTCCTTTTTGTTTTCCCCTGTAGTTAAATTTTTTGAACTTTCAATTCCTGTCTTTTACTTTTTTACATATGAAACCTCTTTTGTGTCTTGCTTTTACCCATTTACTTTCTTCGTCATCACTTGAATTATTTACTTCTACTTCCTCATTTCCTTCCTTATCTTTTATTTCATTCATACTCTCTTTCACATCCATTGTTACTTCAACTTCATTTACTTGTTCATTTTGTATCTCTATAGTGTCAATACAATTTCTTCCTTCTCTTGTTCCTGTACTAATGTCATTTGTTGTGTATGTTTTTTGAGCTCTGTACAATCCATCCAAGAATGACCTATCTTCACATTTTACACACTTCTGTTCACATTTCTTTCCTTCATGCCACATTTTTCCACATATAAAACATTTTCTTTTATCACAGTTGTTAATTAAATAATTATCCTTACCACATAAAAAAACATGTCTTAGGCTGTCCCCAATATCTCACCTTACCTTTGTTTCCTTCAATGTAATTATATTAGATAAATGCACAATTTTTTCATCTTGCATTTTCAATATTACCCCCCCCCCCGGGTCCATAAGCCTCTATTATCATATATTTTTGTGACATGCAAAACATTTCTACATATAGTCTTTAAACACTCTTTCAAATCATCTCCTTCAATTTCAGTTCTAAATTGCACAAGCACTTTCTTTTTGACTTCACTATTAAAAGCCTGCATCATATATGAGTTCCATGGATTCATGTCTTTTCTTTTATTATACTGCTCTATACATTTTTCCATACTTTGAGCTCTTAAAAGAAAATGTCACAGAATGTATCCTTATTAATACAAATAAAGGCTCTTACCTCTCTGCATTCTAGCTCCAGTGCTGTCCCACACCTCATACCTGTCTAGTTCCTTCTCCATCTTGTTGCTTATTCTTACACAAAATTTTCCTCTCTCACTGTCTGTGCATATGATCTCTCTTCTTCCATTTTCTATTGTGTATTTTCATTCTCTTGAATTCTTTCTATAATCTCTCTCCATGATGCTGCCTTTTTACTTTCCAGCTCGCTTTGCTCTAGTAATGTTTTTAAGTAGACATCCCCCAACCTTCCTGATTGGAGGGTTGTTATAACACATTCTGTTGTAGAAATATCCGCTGCAAATAGATTTTGCTGAAAAAATATCTTTGGTATTCAGCATTGTGCCATCCTCTGCCAGTTTTTACTCTCCTTTCACCTCATTACAATATCTGCCATTCTCCTCCTTCATGGCCTCTTCAGACTCCTTATCCTTCATGTTAGCTTCAGCAGCTGTTCGATTAACAGCATTTTCCTTCTCCATAACAGCTACCACACTTTCCTTCTTCTCCATGCTTCCTGCTTCTCCAAGCCACTTTTGTGCTTGGAACAGAAGACAGGAAGTACCACACTGAATTGTGTCCCCATACGATCTCTCATACGATGAGTAGGGGAAGTTCTCTGAGGGTTCCTATTACATGATCGAATGTTTAGGTTAGCGAATAGCTAAACATCGATCTGGTAATAGCGAAAGCAAAAAATGCGAATGGCCAGTTTAATGCAGGGAAAGAATTCCCTTGGCCCTTATCCATATTTTGCCCCTTTGCCCACTGTAGAACAATCTCAGAGTTGGTATATTTAGTTAGGGGGGTGTGGGGGCACAGCCCCCCACTTCATTTTTGTTTAAATTTTTTTTTTTGCTGCTGAGGGAATTCATTCCTTACATTAAATCGGCCATTCGCTGTTTTAATTTTTTGATATCACCAGGTCAACATTTAGGTATTCGCTAACCTAAACGTTCGGTTGGGTAATATAGACACGCTCTCTGATGCCTTGGCCAAATTTCCCCTGGTAGTATAAATACCACCGCAGGTGTCTACTGAAAGAGACTGCTAGCCATGTAACACTAACCCAATCAATAAAGGATAAATACATAAAGGGGACAGTTTGTTACCAACATAGGTTCCCAGATCCCTGACTATGGGATCAACTTTTAGGGGTGTGTTGTCACTGTGATAGTTATAAGGGAAGTTATTCATGCTGAAGTATACCATTCTACATGCCTTGGTAGTTAATTTTAGTGCATGGTTTTGATACCAGTTATTTATTTGAGAAAGGGCCTCTTGGTGGATCATGGTGTACTCTGGGGAGTTTATGATGGATCCAAGTTTACAGTCATCTGCAAACTTGGTTAGCCATAAACTATTAACATTTGCTTTGACCTGAAGAAGTAAATGCCAATGAGTAGTGGCCCAATGACTGAACTCTGAGGTACACTGCTAGTGACAGGTCTTTTGAAGGAGATAGAACTGCCTACCCTAAGTTCCTGGATTATGTTTATGCACCACATGTGCTATCTAATCTGTTATAGGTTCATAGGTTCATAGGTGTGTACTAGGCTAATGGCCCTGGAGCCTTTACAAGGCTAGCCCATAGGATTACCCTGGGATCGTGCCACACAACCTTAGTTCCCAGTGCCTCTGTCAAGTAGAGCCACTGGAATGATCCCTGGGGTGAATTTTATATTTCCCATCCATTCATCAAGATTTCTCTTGAAGAGGGCCAGTGAGGTGCTCTGCTTGACATGTATGGGAAGTCTATTCCATAGCATGGGCAGTCTCTGGGTTATGAACCTGTCCCTCCAGCATGTTCTGTTGATTGCGGTAATGAGGTTGAGGTCTCTGGAGCATGTGGTGCAGAGGGATTGGGATTTCTTTAGAAGTAGCATTTCTAACAGAGCTGGTTCAGACATGGCTTTATAAGTCAAGCAGAGATCGCCTGTAAGTAGGCGACATGAGACAGAGAATATTTGGAGTTTTTTCAGTCTGTCCATATAGGACAAGTGTGTAGGGCCTAGGATCCTCTTTGTGAGGTACTTTTGCAGCCTCTCCAGACATAGGGATTTACATTTAACTGACATAGTTTATCTATGATGCCTGAATGTGGGATGGTATCACACACCTTTGCAAGATTTAGATGTGCTGTATGTACTGATTTGCCCTTACCTATTGCTTCAGTAGCCTTCCCAAAGAAGGTGACCAGGTTTAATAGGCAGTATCTGCTTTTAATGAATCTGAGTGGCTTGGGTCGAGAGAATGTAGGATGTCTGTGTCCTTATTTATTAATTCTATATTGATCTTTTCTACAGCCTGACAGATGAGACTGTCCAGGATTATGGGCCCGTAATTACCCAAGTACATTGATGACCTACTTTTGTGCAAGGGGATGACTTTTGTTATCCTCCATTCATCTAACACAAAGCCTGTTTGGATCCTGATATTGAATAGCTTCTGTAGGTAGTCTGCCAAGTCCTGCCTTAGACTGACCAGTAGGGAGCCCTGTTGTGTAGCTAGCTCCATGAACACAGTGTTCTTGGCCTTGGATAGTGCCTTGAGGACTTGTTCTTCAGAGATTTGAGGTGCTGGTATAGATGTGGGTATGTGATTTGGGAATATAGAAAGGGAGAGGGGTGAAGTTTGAGCTAAATTTGTCCTCTAGTAGATTGACCAGGTCCTCTATATCTGTGTATATGGTACCACCTACATTTAGCTCTGTGCAATGCTGTGCATTGTTTTTGTGATTTCTAACATAGCAAAATAAGGTTTTATGGTTATCTTTCACCTGGGTGGCTCTATACATATATATATATATATATATATATATATATATATATATATATATATATATATATATATATATATATATATATTTATACACCGTATATCTGGCTTTGGCTGATTTAATTAGGATCTAAAGTTCCCTGTTGACTTTAGCAAGAGCATTTTTAGCATCTTGAGAATTTAATTTTGTATGCACTGAGTTTTTTCATGTATTATAGAGGCTGTTTATCTTTGGGTTCCATCATAGGGTTTATACTTAAACTTGGCATTGTATTTACTTTGAAGTGATATAGATGCAACTATGTAGGTATTACATGTGCATAGATTTTTGGCAGTAAATAATTCTGTATAAGCAAGGGGAACATCAGACTGGACAGTTTTAGTAGATTAGCCTTAGCATAATCTCTGAATACCAAGGTAGGTATTGGAAGATGCTTCTGACTTCAGTCTTATGAGGAATGGGACTGATTTGTGCTCCAAGTTGAGCAAGGATGAAGTGATAATTGGTAGGGAGTAAAGCTGTTTGATATTGTTAAGGACCAAGTTTTGGATTGTATCTCCCCTGTTTGAGGTGCAAACTAACTGTCCCAGACAGTTTGTGTTGATAAAGTCCAGAAATGTCTGGGCATACATGGTGATGATGTACAACTCTACCAGTTATCGAAGGGGCAGTTAGTCTTGTAAGAGAATGGTGTTTGGACTCCATACTAGTTAGGTAGGAGGTATGGGCTGATCAGGACTAAGAGGAGTCCCTATATTTGCTCTGGTGTGATAATTTTTTTTTGTAATATTAAGCAGGTCTTAGAGGAGTTTCAGGCCATTATCTTGTCTAACGAATCTGGAGATGATTTGTTAAAGAATATGGCAACACTGATACCTTTAGTGACTCCCTCTAATGCCCGGGGCCTAATCACATGGTAGGCATTGAAACCCTGCTCCGATGGAGTGCTCCCATTGATTCTAAACCAGGCTTTCATGACAATGAATATAGCTGTATTTTCTAGGGAAATAAATGCTTGTTAGGGAGTGTAGTTTTATGTTTAGGCTCGTAGTATTGAGTAACAATACCTTTATGATATCTGGATTTTGTTTTGTTGTTTCCATATGCAAAAGCCTTTTGAGAATAGGTCTTGACCATCCCTGGCAAAGATGTAGGACTACAATCTCCTCCCAGAAAGATATATGTTATACCACCTTTGAATGGCACCAGAAGCTAAGCCAATTGTTGAAGTTAATCATCTTTTGTTTGTATTGTGACATCATTCTTGGTTTTGGTAGAACTCTACTCAAGGCTGTGTTCATATCTTATCTTTCTTGTACACATATTCCAAGAGTTCAAGCATGTCTCTCTCTCTCTCTATCTGTCTTCACATGGTCTAGGGAGCAGTGCTTTTTTTGTAAGCAAAAAGGTGGCTGTATGCATATGTTGCATCATTTGGGTCAACTGCCAGCCTGCCCAGTCCCACCCCTGCCCCACCCAGTCCCACCCCTACCCCGCCCGTTCCCACCCCTGCCCCACCCAGTCCTGACCCCCCCAATACTTCATTTTTTTCTGCAAATCCTCTTTCATGAAAAAAATAAATAAATAAAATCTCTCTTAATAATCTGAATGCCCCTTATATAAAGTATAGAAAAAAACCTATACATCTCTTTTTCTAGGTTGTTATGGTCCTGTGTGTATAATCGGTGTATTTCCACTATGAAAGAACATTCATTTGTCTTTTGGTTCATTATACTGTTTTATACATATTTATATCATGAGCTCTTTTTCCCTTGGCTGATTTGCTTCCATTCATTTTATGTGCCTAATCCTTCTGGCTCACTAAATGTAGTTTTAATGTGGTGACTGGTATATTCCAATAGGACAAAAATTGCAAAGGAAAACAATAAAAAAAAATGAAGCAATACAACTAGAAACGAGTCTGCATGCTGTCAGACTACCACAGACAAATATTAAAAACAATTTATTCCACTACATATTAATGCAAAATGGGAGAAAAGTCTCCCTGTACACTACGCCTGCAAATGGTTTACTATCAGTATCTCGAAATTAAAAAAAAAAAAAGTACAAAACAGCGAAGTGTTGTACTGAAACTGCACCTAAAAGAATGGCCCTAATGTCAAAAAACAGCCATTAACACCGAAAATGTCGACAACGACATTTTACGGCATGAACAACAATACCACCCTTACCGCAACTCCCTAATCCCTACACCTAATCTCCCATGTATGCAGGGGGGCAAGCCCCCTTGCACCCCTCACACCCCCCAACTTATTATTCCAACTCCGAGATTGCACTACAGTGAGGAAAAGGATGTATTTCCCTAACCGCACTGTACAGCGATCCCTTTACATGAGTGAACGTTATATTTGCGAATGCACAGTCCTTATTAAGTCCTACTTAAATGTTTTAGTCCATCTAGCCATCTTTTTCCTGCGACAACATTCTTCCTAATCATCCTTTATCAAAGTGTACACTTCTTGCTCAGCATTTCCTTACCACCATGTTCAATCTATGTTTGAAATACGCTACAATCATCTCAGTGACTTCATCCAGCTATCAAAATTCAGCAATGTACCATCCCAGAAAACCTTAAAAATTACCAACAGTAGTAAGTTCTCCCTTCTCTGTTCACATTCCCAAATATCATCTACATGTTACCTAAGAATAGTCATGCCCCGCAAAGTTCTGTTTTCATTCCACAGCCACATTTCTCCTCAGTTCACAACCTCCACACTATTTGCGTTTTTTCATAGCAAGTCAAAAATTCTATCACAGTTGATCTTGGTTTTCCTTACTTGAATTCATTCTCTGTCAATAGCAAACACCTCACCCATTCCTATGGGGTCCTTTGCAAGACCCATACTCTCTGCCATCTCATTTTGATCTAGTCCATCAAATTAATGTTTCTACATTTTCTATATTACCTTAAATTCTACATTTGTATCTCACCTAATTGATGGTTCATCAGCTTTACTATCTCTCCTGCCTTATCATGAATCATACACATTTGTAGTACATGTAGTCTACACTTTGTGGTAACCTTTATGAATCCCTGTCAATATTTAAAGCTGCAAGAATATCAGTAGGAAAACTACAATTAGGAGGAAGACGGTGTGAGTTATGCCTGTGTTGTCTGTTCACTCAGAGTCTACACTTAGTAGTATACACTTAGTGCAGGCTTTACTGAATCTGGCTCTAAATTATATAGACAGAACTCAGGTCCATTTAATATAGCTGTTTAAAATGTTTAAATGTGTTAAATAAAAGCTAGAGTTGACTACTATACAATAGTTTGAACACTCTTACCTCTTTTAGCTTCCTATTTAACTGCTTAAATGGCAAAGAAAAGTAGCTTTTGTTCACCAGTGCCCTTAAAAGGATAGTCTAGGAAACACCACAACCTCCTGCCACAATCAACACCAATGAAAAAACATTTAAACATTCAACTTCACTTGAGAAAATATCAGCACTTTCTAAGATGATTTCATTTTAGTTACCCCAGTCCTTGGATCTCTCTCTGAAAACTAAGATGGTGGGAAGCAGTGGTTTAGAAGAATGAAGGAAAATCTTTTGTTCTTGGTCATCTGTCCCAGTTTGTCATAACAGGAACTTCAGACTCAGGATGTGATTTTCATCTGGATTCTGTCCAGGTGCAGGTCTTGTGAGCTCCAGCTAAGGCCACACTACACATACTTCTGACAGAGATGTTAGCAGTGAAAATGGCTGTGAAGGCCCTTAAACATTATATGAATAAAAATGTTCTTCACATAGTCTCAGACAATACTGCGGTAATGTGGTACAGTAATGGGGAATTTAATTCTGTTTACTTTGCAGTCTGTCAGCAAATGTCTAGAATCTATTGCTGTTATTGAAAATCCATCTGTTGGTAATCCTGAGAAGGATAATACCATGACAGACTTGTTTTTACTTACATCCAGCTGGATCTGGATTAGCATCTGATGTCTGAGTTATTTTTTTCTGCTTGACAAAACTTTTGGGCACTGTTCAGTATCTGTCATTGTCTCTATGTAAGCTATTTAGTTTCCTTTCATACAAGGTGTTGGGAAACCATCTACTGGGATTGGGATCAGGGTCATCTGTATGCTTCCCCTCTAGTGCTTATAATCCAGTGTCCTGTTAAAAGTGGCAAAAGAGACGATTAAAATGAGTTACTAGCTCAATTCCGGGCATGGCAAACATGGATCTGTCTTTAATGACATGCTTCTCAATAACACTTCAATTACCTCTCTAGGAATATCTCTTTTCACTCCATAAAAATAAATTCTTCCAACCACATTTGCACTGACTTCACTTTACAGCTCAGAAACTAATATTCTGACTTATTATAGCTCAAATTTTTTTTAAGGATATGGTTAAAAATTTGAATACAGCTCGAAAACTAGCAACCAGAAAGCCATATGTTGAATTGTAAGAGACTTAACGTTTATTGTCAGTTTCAAGATGCTTCCCCCTTACACCTTAAACTGTCACTGTTTTTTTTTTTTTTTGGATTACCTTCCTAATGGGTCTGGCTTATTCTTCAGTGAAGGGACTTCTCTGCCTGTCTTCTATGGAATCCTTCATTTTTTCATTTCTTACATTTAAATATTAAAGACTCACATTACTAGAACTGATCCTTTTATAAAACCAGACCATTTTTTCTACTTATAACACATTGAATATATCTCATTTCACTTAAACTGCTGCTGCCTTTGCAGAGGACAGTCTTCTGCTGTTTGTCAAGCAGTGATGTCCTCTTTTTGTTTTTATGAGATATTACGGATAGAGTCATTTTCTAAAGCTGGGGGGGGGGGTCTGCAGCAATGGTCCAGAGTACGCTGGCTGGTGCACCCCCCTCTCTTGGAATTCTCGCCATAGGAGGTGGATTCTGGAAAGGTGAAATGAAAAGAAATGCTGCAGTACTGTTGTGAGAGGAACCCATACTAAAAGTAGAGTATTGACTTATTTTTTCAGTGTAACTTCCCTTCCCCTACATGGATGGCTAGCTTGGTTTAAAGTGCATTTCGGTTGGTCTTTTGTGAGTATTAAAGAATGAATCTCTAGCTGATTAAGTGACTTACAGCTTAATCTCTGTTTATTAGGATGAGGCAGGGGTGGATGTTGCTGTCAGGTAATTATTGGATGTCTACAGTGGCTATCGTTCTTTTATAAATTCAGTAGGATTCTTACTGTCAGGCAGTGTTACCTTTTAATAAAATTACTCCCTAGCAACACCCCTTTCAGGAAGTAACAGCAGGCTTGTACTGCCTGGTATGTTACTTAAACAATAACCCACGGCTGGGTGTGGGTAATGCTGGATTTACTTACAGTTGGCTTGGTTTGGTCACGAGGGCGTAGCGTAGGGGTAAATCCAGTATTACCCACACCCAGCCGTGGGTTATTGCTATTATACATGGTGTTAGTTTTGTGTTGTGTTATGTTTGTGTTGTTGTTATTTAGTTTTTTGTTTGCTTTAGTTTGTATTCTTCCACTTTTTGTGAGATCAAATAGTCCACACTTCATGTTTACTGTTTATTTTGTCTTTTAATTTAAATACAAGTTATTAATTTTTTTCAAGAGGTCTTAGCAAATAATTATATAAGTAAATATTTTTAAAGATTTTGGTATGTTTTTAGAATTGACAGGGAGAACGAAATGCAACTGTTTTTTCATTTTGTGCAGTTAATTACATTCTTTTCCTTACTGACTGTGTATGAAGCTACAGTGAGTATTTAATTTGTATTTTTGAAAGTGTTAGTTTTTATGAGAAGACAGAGTTAGGGACATATACAGGTTGACAGTCCATGGTGATATGTTTTCCAGTAATGCTTTTAAGTTAGTTTTGCATAGCAATAAAAGTTATGAAGTCGAGTAGTTACTGTGTTTGCTGTATGATGGGAATGTGAATGTCTATTGTGGTTGCTGGTACAGTGTTTTAAGCAGAGCAGTTACAGTGTGCTTCTTGTATGCGTGTGAGTAGTTTTATAAACTTGTTTACCTTTTATTATGTTAGTTTTTATTTTTTTATGGTGAAATACACTGCAGTTGGACCGGCATTTAATTTTGTATTGTGTCTGCTGGTAAGGTGTTTTTCACTGGGATGTCTTCATTATAAGTCCCTGCAACATGATACATTAGCATCCGGACTTCTTCTTTTGGTTATGTTTGATTTAAAATGCGCACGCTGTTTGGATTAACGAATCAGCGTGCACATTTCTCAGCTTTGCTGAGTTTCCATTGTATAATTGTTAATAACATTAGTCCCTTGGAACATCCTTTTTAATTGGGATCAGTAGGGTTGTTACTATCAAACTTGTTGCCTGGTAATAAAATCACTTTCTTGCAACACCCTTTCATGAGGTAACTTCTTGCAGGTCTACAAGAGAGTTTTTTAACTTGCCAGAGAGAACTTGCAGTAGCAAAAGAAACAACAGTATTTCCTGGAAATGGCTCTTGTTCAGAATATGATTGTTCCTCATTGTGGTAGGGCACCGGATTTCAGTGCATGAATTTTACTCACATGAAGGCACATACTTCTCCTTTATATTATGTAAGTCCCTGCTACTGTCGCTTTTAGAATATAAAATGCACTGTGGCACATTCAACACATAGGATGCACTATAGCAAAAAATAAATAAATTAATAAATAAAATAACGGAGGACCCTAGTGTTTTCTTATTTTTGTTGCATGATACTGGGCCGGTGGAATTAAGATGAAAGGAGGTAATACAGATAAACTCACATTAAAAAAAAGTTATAGTTGTACTCACAAACTGGTAATGTAATCATTTGGTCACTGACTTTATTGTTCAGCTAGGCCATTTATAGTAAACAACAACCCAGTTATAAGAACAATATATCAGTTTTGACATCATGTTAACAGCACTGATTGGTTGGTTTAAGATTGAAGTCAGTGAAAACAAACACTCCACAAGCAGCCCTCTGTATATTTAATTTTCAAGCATTTTAAATAACTTGGACAGAGAGGTTATGAAGAAGTGAGGAATCTGGTCTGCTTTTTATTTCATTTGATTTATGTACTGGCCTCATGGTGTTGAGGGTGTAGAAGGATGAAGCCTTGCTGTGGGTCAGATGACATGAGTACATCTAGTGGTTTAGATGCTGGAAAAGCCAGGCAGAGAGGATGGGTGTGAGCAGCCACTGCCAGTTCCCTCATCTCTGGGAGGAGCAGCCAGTCCTACTGCTTTAGTGACATCTGGGTGTACTATCAGTATGTGGGTGCTCACCGGCAGGACTCAGAGCATGGCAGAGTTGCTTACACCAAGCAGCATACATGGTAGCTAGAACTGGGCATGTGCACCAATGTGTATGTACAGGAGCTGATACCGAGTGCTGAACTCATTGACTACCCATGTGATCAGGGAACTGGCACACAGCAAAAATCTCTAATGGCTGCCTGCATGATGGCCTCCCATAGGAATAAATGGAGCAATCGGTCTCCAGAGAGCTAATAGGTATCAAGCAGCAGTGGCTAATGGAATCTATGTGTAAGAAGCATTGCGTCTATAGGCAAATCATATATAACATAGTCAGTATTTTGTTTGTAGTAGAAAACGTAGTCCCGTCCAAGTTAATTCTAGTTAACATACATCACAGAATATGGGAATTCATTGTTATAAACATGAAACACTGATTACACAATTTATTAAACTAATATTATCCCTATTCAGCAGTACCAGTGAAGTAAGCAACTAGATGTTTTGTATTTGTTGTTATATTACAGATCTAAGAAGTTTTATAAAGAGTATACCTATGTTCTGGGGGGGGGGGGGCTGGTACAGATCTTTATTTTATTACAACCTGATTTTATACCTTCTTCAGATGAGATGTTAAACTAAGGCCCCATCTATCTGAGTTGATGGTAGGGCAGGTGGGTGTACAAGATCCCATAGCACTTGCCAGAAAGCAATTGCTCTTCAGCCAGTTGGGTGATACTTATTCTTTTTTTTTTCTTTATCAGGCTGTCAACTTCCTCCATCTATTTACTGATGGCTTAATCAATCAGTTGGTACAAATAAGATTGCCACATACTCCTAATAATTTCTCCTTTCAACTCCTTTATTCAGACTATCACACAGTGTTAACAACTATGAATACTGTGGAAGGCAAACATCAAGCTAATAAGTTAAGAAATCAGAAGGCTTAGGCTTAGTTTCTCACTGAAAATGACTTGGAACACTGGAGAAAAAAATCAAAGAAAAAGATATTTAGTTGGGATATCCCTTTTGGTGTAGATAGCTAAAGCCCTAAGTCCATCTCAAACAAACTGACTATCCTGCATGGGATGGGGATAGATCAAGGCTCTCTGTTGCCGCAATCCCTCTGAGTAGGGGGTTGCAATATAAGGGACAGTCTCCAGCCATGTATGCAGTAGCCTTCACTGTGGATGTACTGGAGTGTGCACTCACATGCAGAAGTACATAGTGGCCCTTGCTGTGACATGCGTCAGATATCCTCCACCTGACAGAAGGGGTATGGCTTACAGTATATGTGCCCTCATTGGCAGGATACTGGTGAGGTATCATCTGATTGGGGGAGGCTTGACTGTTGGCATTCATGAAGACAAACTGCATACACAAAAAATATTTAGTGGTACCACCAAAAAAATAAATAAATAAGTTCAAGCAAAAGAGAGCAGAATGCAGTATGAAGAAAGTTTCATCTCCAGCAGATTTTGGTATTTCTCCATCTTTGTCTTCCTTTGCTGAGGCTGACACTTTTTATGTGCTGACTCCTGCACTGGCAGAGAATTGAAGTACTGAAGTTACTCATATCTGTACCAAATCCACAACCATTGTCAGCTGCTGCTAAGTTCAAAATTAAAAAGGTATCTTCATCAGTACCAGTGTTAGACCATGCAGGAACCTGAGCTGAAGATTTCTTTGGGGAAGAGCAGGAGAATATTTACTTTTCGAAGGCTGTTTCTTCAAATATTAGAGACATTTCTCCTACAGTTTCCCCTCTGCCTAGACTTGACTATAGAAAAAACTCAGATGTTAAGCTAACACCCAATGACAGGTGCAATGGACTAAAGCTGGTCCAACTCATGTAGGTCTGCTTGTACTTGAGTACTCAACACCTGTATTAGTAACTGTAAAGGCATTATAGAAATGAGAGAGAGAGGGAGAAGGATAGGCTGAAGGAGAGACCTTTCACCACCTTCTTCTGGTAAGAATGAGTACTATTTCAAAGTTTTTCTCTTTCCTCGTGTCATTATTTTGGGGCACAGAAATCCTCCTGTCAGTTCATAGATTCTCTCACTCAAAAGACTAATTTATGTGATGGTATTATCATTATTGTCACAGAAACAATTCAGTTTGAAATTGTATTTGAAATGTAGAAATATTTTGGTAACATTTTTAAATATAACATGTTTGATGTAACTTTGATTAAATTTATATTTTATTTATTACCATTACTGTCTTAATAACTGTATATTATTATTTCAACAAACCACAATAAAAAAAAATGGCACAAAACACTTCTCAAAAGACATTGTAACAAAAAGTGTAGGTATGCATTTTTTCTTAACTTCTGTTTAACACTGCTGGGTTGAATTTCAACTATTTTAAATTACAATTTGCCCATTCAAAAGAAGACTTTTACCAGTGCTTGCAGTCCCAGAATCTATATGTCAGTTTACCATAGTTTAAGAGATTCTAGGATATTTGGAATAAAATTTGTCATCATTCGGACTTTCAGTGACCCGCCACAGATCAGCTAATCTGTTATCTAAATTTGATAAGGAAAATCCTTGCCTCTGTTTAATATTAAATCTGATTATGCTAGATTATCTTCAGAAATGGAATCAGATGCTCCTTGTAAATCACCAGTCCTGTAGGAACTGTTTATACCTCTAGTACTTTGGTACTCAGATTAAATAATTACCTTATTCACTTGATTGTTGCTTTACCTGAACACTGTTCTGTTTGAATTGCAAGACGATGTTAAAAACTTAACTGATTCCAAGAAAAGGTAGGTTGTAGTTTCTGTGCTTAAAATATTGAGTCTATACTTTTTCAGACTTTAAAATGTAAATATGATATGGTGGATACTGTTACTACAGCTACCATGGCAGGCAGAGTCAGACCTCTGTATTTTTTTTTTTTTTTGGCTTTCTTTCATTAGAATCCTTTAGTGATCAGACCTTGCATTTATTGTTATATACCTTTGGAAAGTTTTGAATTTATACACCAGTGGTATTCTGCATGTTTATATTAAGTAAACTGTTGCTATACTAATTTTTCAGCAGGCACAAGTAATTTAATACTTAGTATATCTTTCTAAATCTTTATTAGTAAGTGCTATTTGATATATGCTTTGTTTTAGTTTTGTAAATATGTTTTTGTGTCCCTGTAAAGCATATTACTGATATTGTATCATTTAACCTTTAGTGCATTTGTTTCTTTATTTATTCCCTACAACACATCACAGGATGATTTGTAATATGTGGTACTAAAATATTTCAAGCCAGAGCTGCCTTTTTTATCTCATCAGATTCATGCAATGAAAGAGTGGCAAAATTTTTATTTATATATTGATGGCCTCTTGTAGAATGTGTTTGGCATAGTGGTTAAGGACCTTGCTTCCTAGACACAATATAGAGGGTTTCATTCTTGTCTTGTATTAGCTAGGCTTAAAAAAGCCTTTCAGAGCAGTTAGCCTAGTATTCAATTATGAACATAAACATTGACCTCTGAATCATAAGTCCTGGCAATATTCGGTAACCAGACAGTAGGGCAATGCTAATTTACAATGTTTTTTATTTTTCTCTTGAGCTGGAGAATTTCTTTCCCCAGAGGACATGTTCTTTAAGAATAGTTTGTATTTTTTGATACAGTTGCCAAATGTAGATGTAAAATTGTACTTGTTTACCTTCCAATATATTTTGTTTTGTTGTAGATGACATTATAATTTATATTGGTTTATGCTTGCAGTGGGGTCTGTGCATACTTCTCAACTGTCCATATGTTCGCAGAATGTCCAGATGTTTGCTTCATATTTTAGTCTGTTTCTCATAAAATTTGTGGTTTTCTGGCAAATCAGTTAAGACTGTATTCACTAAATAAGGACAAACATTTGAGTTTCAGACTTCATATCCTTCAGTAAATGCATAGTAACACAATACATTTTTATTCCAGCAACTTCCTAAGTTTCTAAGAGCAGTATTTAAAATGTGTCCCTATTTCTGTGCCTTTGTTCCCCTATTATTTTGGCTTTGTCTAGATTTCTTGTGCTAAAAGGTTGAGAGGTATGGGCATGTGTCACAAGTTCTTGAACTCCATTTGAAAATAAAATATATTGCAAGGAGGTTTTAGTAGACCTTCTTTCACATAGAGCCATTTGAATTAACCTATCGTTCTTGTTCAATTTTACCTCCTAGTTCTTATTAGAGTCCTACCCTTATGTAATGATTTGGCGTTACACTGACCATCCTTTAAAAAGACCGCACAGTTTAAGTCTAATCGATGCAAAAGTAGATAGTTTTGAAGAGGTAACAGTAAGAGCATTTTCCCTCCCACCTTTCCTCTGTTTTGAGCAAAGTAGTCTTATAACTTTAACATATTTTAAACAATTAGGCAAGATTTCTCTGTTACTGATTTGATGAAAAAACAACTTGCTATTATAAATATTCTGCTTAATGTATTATTATGATGTAGCTTATTATATGTAATCTTGTCCATGAGTCTTAAAATATTATTTTCCAGTGGCTGTTGATTCAGGATGTCATTGAAATCCTTTTTATAGTATAGTCTTTCGCAGTACAAATATTTTTAAACTTCACTTTCTGTATGATGCAGCCAGATTCATAATATTGTTTTATGGCTGTGCAGCAGCTATAAAATCTTGATAAGCAATTCCAGAATGTCCAACATTTCTGCTTACTTAAATTTCTGTTTCTCTTTTTGGGTGGTAGGGCAGTGTGGCCATTGCTGGTCAGTCATCAACCTTTATGTGACCAATTAGCCCATTCATTTCCTAGACTGGTCAAGAGCCAATCAACCTTTTCATTTTCTCTGTCCTGAAGGCCATCATCCAAGCAGCCCTCAGGGGGAATTTTTTTTGTTTCTCCTAACTTGGTTATCCCTGTGTTGGGTGATGGAGGTGGCTCACAGTAGTGGTCCCTGTACATGTGCATTTTTGTGCATGCCTGCTTCTGGCTATAGTGTAAGCTGTTTGGTGGGTGCAACATCAGCCATAGCCCAGTCATAATTGGCATCTGCCTTCTGTACTTTGAGACACTTAGCCTGTGTTTGGTGACAGTACAGACGCAGCCCTTGGTGCTTTCCTGACACCAAGATAGGCAAACCAGCATCAGCTCCTCTAGGCCATCCTCCCCCACCCAACCCTTTTGGTGTCCATGTAGGTATTTAGGTTTGAGTCCTATGAATCACAGTTCATGCTTTATCTGTCTGTGCCTCATATCCAGGACTTAAGATAAACAGGTTCATTTATAATAATCTCCATCATGTAGCATTTTCTCCTTCTTGTACTTTATTATGACTTATTTGTATGTATTTACAGTAAATTCATTTTTGGATAGGTTAAATTTGTGCATTCATTAAGTACATGCATATTACTTTACTTTACTTATTCCTGTGAGTTACCCTATTTTCCTGGGTCAGAATGCTCTTATTCTGTGGTTATGGGATTTCATTTTTTTTAGCCAGTCATTAAGAGTACAGCCATAAGTGTGTTACTAATGAAAAGTACATAGACAAAGTGCAGGTTTAATTGAATTAGAGATGGTAGGAGATGTAAAAAAGGAGGTATGGCAAACACATGTGAAAGAAAAGTAGTTGGTAGAGTTGTTGAAGGGGATTGGTGGTAGAGTAAACTAGAACAGAGTCCTAGGAGATGTAATCTGCGAAACAGTGACAAACATTTTTATGGAGTGCTGAATCTATTTTGGGGATGGGCAAGTACACAGTCATGAGAACATGAGATGCTGTTTCAGTTGGGATTTAAAGGATTTTAAGGAGCTAAGTAGTCTCAAGAGGGAGATGAGATAGAGTTCCATATTTTTGATACATAGAGTACAATGAATCACTTGCTGCGGTTTTAGATTTAGTTGTGATTAGTAAGGATTTGTCTATTCAGCTCAAGGTTTTATCTGGGGAATAGACTGAATGATGGTATGTAGAGATGGCTATTTTTCTGGATTGTGGAGTGGTTTGTAGGTTACCAATAAATGTGAGTGGACTATAGTATTGGGCAGTTCTAGCCAATTAGGCTGTTTCAGTGTGAAGCAATAGTGAGTTCTATAGTGATGGTTGGCAGTAAATTTTGCCATTTAGTTGCATCATTGCTCACATTTATTTGATAGGCAAGACTTGAGGTTGGTAAACACAGCTGCAACATATGGAAGTACTGATGGTATGTAAGCTGTGGCTATATTAATTCTAGTCATATCTGTAAGGAAAGGTTTTGATCTATATAGAGATCCTAATTTTTTGGTGTGCTGTTTTTATTACCTGTTGAATATGACAGCCAGATTTCATCTAATCATCTATGGTCATAACATAACAAGATTTTAACACATTAGTTTGAGAAGCATGCAATAACATAAATAAATAATTTTTTTTTACTCTGTAAAGGCAACAGCCGAGGCGCTAGAGACATCACTATAAGGTTTTATTAATAAATTAATTCTGGTGGAAAGTAGAGCTGTTTTTCACTGGTCTTTCCTGTGGTTATAATAATATTGCTTTTTGGTTTGTGGCTGAAATAAATAAATAAATGTTTAAGTATTGATCCTATAATTGAAGTTTGATAGTTGATTAATAGAAAAGAAAATATAAACAAATTCCTGATCTTTTTGTGCAAATATTTGTTGTGGATGTGTGTGATTTTTTTCCTTTTTTTAAGGGACAATATGGATCCACTGAATAGATGCGGAGAAACAATACAGAAAGTTTTTAAGTTTTCTTTAACAATATAGAGAGAACTGAAAAGGCAGGCTTGAAATGTAAAGTAAATATTGACTGATAAATTTTTACTTATTAGTACTATATTATACATTCTATCCTCCTTATCTAAAATACTAGAGAAATGTATACATTCTCAGGTAACACAATTTATAAACTCAGACCATCTCCTCTCTCCCACACAGCATGGCTTCTGACAACACCATAGCACAACCACCGCTCTACTCTCTTTTACCAAGCTGATCAACCAACATAGAAATAATAATAACTTTGTATCCACGATATTTCTAGACATCTCCAAAGCATTCAACATGGTTTCACATTCCTTACTACTAGACACTCCAACATCCCTATCCTTTGCCCCTTCCACTATAACCTGGTTTAAAAGCTATCTGTCAAATAGGCAACAATCTGTCCAATGGCAAAGTGTACTATCCCCCTTTCTCCCAGCTACCATAGGTGTACCACAAGGCTCCATATTAGGCCCACTTCTTTTCTCCATATTTACCAATAATCTCCATACCACCACACAGCATGCTTCACTTATACAATGCACTGATGATTCAACTCTTATCTGTTCAGCTCCATCACGTCCCACCCTACAACAACTCACCCAGGAATCCTATAGCTCTGTGGAAAGTTGGATCACTCAGATCAAACTTATCCTAAACCCTAATAAAACCAAATTACTACTTTTCACCTCCAACAAAACCATTTCCACCCCTCTGTCCTTCACTATCTCCACCAAAAATGGCACTATTATCTCTCCCTCTGACCATACCAAACTCCTAGGCATTGAAATTGATAAAAATCTACACTTTGATGTCCACACTTCACAAACTATCAAAAAAGTCCATAAAAATGGAAACACTATATAGGCACAGGGAATCCCTCTCAAAACAAGCATGGATTACCCTAACCCAAAATCACCTCTTGCCTACCCTAATGTATGCTGCTTCAATTCTTACCCAGCTTAGAAAACTTGACCTTACCAGACTCGAATCATGTTATAATAAAATCGCCAAGTTTGTAAACAACTCCACCTTTAGAACCCACCATTCCCAGGCTCTAAGGGAACTGCAACGGCTGGAACTTCTCCAGCTACTAAATTATCGCCAATTAGTCATTGCCTACAATGTGGTAACACATCCAGAAAAAAAACCTGCACTAGGTTAACATATCACCCACTATAATACAAATCGTCCTGTTCGATCTTCTGACAAACCCCTCCTCTATATCTCTAGGGCTAACAATACTGCAGGAAAAGCACTGTTCTCCCACTCCATAGCTATAACCAGGAATAATCTCTCTCCTGCTCTTATTTCCGCCCCTACCTCTTCTCACTTTAAAACCTCACTTAGAACACACTTAAAGAATAAGTGGCTATGCCCATGTATTACATAACTCCTCAAATTATTCCACTCATATACCCCACTTCCTAATGTACCTACTGTAATATGTATTACAGTCTAGGTCTTCTCCTAATGCTGATTGAATTTGTATACTTATTCTGTTATTAACCATGTGTAACTATTTTTTCCTGCATATATAGGTCTTGTTATGTCTTCTGCTGTATACTGTATTTTAACATATTGTTTGAAAATTCTCTGTATATTGCATTTTAACATATTGTGTAAAATTTTACTTACTGTGGATCTTTTCTCCTCAGGCCTCCGCTGAAAGTGGACCTGTGTCCAGTTGGACCATCCCGGTTAACAAATGTAAAATAAAAATAAAAATAAATAAATAAAAATATAAGATAAGCTGGTATTTGTGCCAGCAATCAATGTGCCATGTATGAGGATTGTACAGTCTGCATTACCTGGCAATGATATGTTTGCCTCTCTTGCAATCAAAATTGCTCCTTGTTAAAAAAAAAGTCAGCCACTGGATTATTGTATGGAAAAAAGTCAGCCACTGGATTGTTGTATGGACACTTAAAATGCTCCTCTGTAGAATTTTTAGTGCAAACAGCTACAAAACAGATTAATGGGAGAGTGGTAGACCACTAACTCTCCATTCTCAAAAGAAGGAATAAGAGGAGAAACCTCCACTGTTTTAGGTATATTAAGTCTTGGTGACTCTGCATGCCTTTTCTTATGCAATTATTCTGTGATAGCACATATATATATATATATATATATATATATATATATATATATATATATATAGCTTCTTCTTCTTCTTTCGGCTGCTCCCATTAGGGGTCACCACAGTGGATCATCTGTTTCCATTTCTTCCTGTCCTCTGCATCTTGCTCTGTCACACCAACCACCTGCATGTTCTCTCTCACCACATCCATAAACCTTATCTTAGGCCTTCCTCTTTTCCTGTTAACTGGCAGCTTCATCCTTAGCATCTTTTTCCCAATATGCTCTGTATCCCTTCTCAGCACATGTCCAAACCAACGTAATCTTGCCTCTCTGGCTTTGTCTCCAAACCTTCCAACTTGGGCTGACAATCTAATATACTTATTCCTAATCCTCTTCACCCATGTCACACCCAGTGCAAATCTTAACATCTTTAACTCTGCCACGTCCAGCTCTGACTCCTGCCTTTTTGTCAATGCCACTGTCTCCAACCCATATAACATAGCTGGTCTCACTACCCTCTTGTAGACCTTCTCTTTCACTCTTACCGGTACTCGTCTGTCACAAATCACTCCTGTCACTCTTTTCTGCCCACTCCACCCTGCCTGTACTCTCTTCTTCACCTCTCTTCCACACTCACCATTACTCTGAACTTTTGATCCCAAGTATTTAAATTCATTCACCTTTGCCACTTCTACTCAATGCATCCTCACCATTCCTCTATCCCCCCCTCTCATTCACACACATATATTCTGTCTTAGACCTGCTGACCTTAATTCTTCTTCACTCTAGAGCATATCTCCACCTCTCCAGGGTCTCCTCCACCTCTTCCCTACTCTCACTACAGAGCACAATGTCATCTGCAAACATCATAGTCCACAGGGACTCCTGTCTGATTTCGTCTGTCAACCTGTCCATCACCATTGCAAATAAGAAAGGGCTCAGAGCTGATCCTTGATGTAATCCCACCTCCACCTTAAATGCATCCATCACTCCCACTGCAGACCTGACCACTGTCACACCTACCCTCGTACATATCCTGTACCACTCTTACATACTTCTCTGACACTCCCGACTTCCTCATACAATACCGCAACTCCTCTCTAGGCACCCTGTCATATGCTTTCTCTAAGTCCACAAAGACACAATGCAACTCCTTCTGACCTTCTCTGTACTTCTCCATCAACACTCTCAGAGCAAACATCGCATCTGTAGTGCTCCTTCCTGGCATGAAACCATACTGCTGATCACTAATCATCACCTCCCTTCTTAACCTAGCTTCCACTACTCATTCCCATAACTTCATGCTGTGACTGATCAGTTTAATCCCTCTGTAGTTACTACAGCTCTGCACATCACCCTTATTCTTAAAAATCGGTACCAAAACACTTTTTCTCCACTCCTCAGGCATCCTCTCATTTTCCAAGATTTCATTAAACAATCTAGTTAAAAACTCCACTGCCATTTCACCTAAACACCTCCATGCTTCCATAGGTATGTCATCTGGACCAACAGCCTTTCCGTTCTTCATCTTCTTCATAGCTATCCTTATTTCCTCCTTGCTAATCCACTGCACTTCATGATTCACCCTCCGCACATCATCCAACCTTCTCTCCCTCTCATTCTCTTCATTCATCAGCCCCTCAAAGTACTCTTTCCATCTGCTCAACGCACTCTCCTCGCTTGTGAGTACGTTTCCCTCATTATCCTTTATTACCCTTACCTGCTGCACATCTTTACTAGCTCAGTCCCTCTGTCTAGCCAATCGGTACATATAGTGGTCCTCCATTAAATTTACTGTCTCAATGAAAGAAAATCTCTTCTGAGAGAGAAAAAGAGAGCAACAAAGGACAGGGAATTCTCATCTCTATGATTAGCATCCAGACCAAGAAAGAATTTAAATCTGGTCTGTGTCACTGACTCAACATCCTTCTACCAACCTGAAAAAGGATGGGGGAAGTACAAGCCTTTGACCTAGTCTTCTTTTATTCGTCAGAGTCTTGAGGAGGTGAAGGGATCTGCTGAATCTTTAGTGGTCTCCTGCGGGAATGTAGAGCATTCCTGAGCAAGTTTGTTCATAATCAATGCAAGTCAAATGAATAACGGTGGCTGCCTAGGGGGTGATGTCCATTCCCTGGACACCCTAGCATTAGGTGTCCACTCCCACCATATTACAGTTAGCTGAGATACAGGCCTGTTTCACTAACATCCAGTCTCCTGATGCCCCTAGCCAATCCAAAAAAAAATCAGAAAAGGAACAGCAGGACCATGGTGATTTCCTGGACCTTAGACACTGTCCTAGTGCCTAACATCATGGGTGGAATTTTTTTATACTGTTAGAATGTTCCAGCATCAGGTACAACACTGACTGCCATAATAAGAATCAATTCAGCTTATTCCAGCACTGGCTTCTTCTTCTTTCAAAATTTCCTGCAAAGGCAGCAAGGTGGTGGTGAGAACAGGAAATGCAGGGCAGACTTCAATATGTGGAATCAGTGAATTAATTTTTAACTCCTGTAGCTAAAAGAAGAGTAGACAACAATCCCTGGTCTCTCAGACAGGTATGCCTGATTAATTAAACAGCCAGTAAAAGTACCCTAGTTTTTAATTTCTTAATATTATGCAAGACTCGATGTGCTTCTTTCCCTTACTTTTTTTTCTTGGTCACAAAATAAGACACTGAAACTCCCCAATATTACCAATATGTCAGAAACTAAACCAAATAATGTATAAAGAATGATGAGAAGTCTTACTATATGAGTTTTCAAACCCAACAACTGACAAACCCAAAACCTTTCTGGGCTTCAATAAATAAGCTTTTAACCCTGGTAAAACTCCTCAGCTAACACCTTCTACACCAGACCATGACACAAGCATTGCTATTCCGTTCAACATGCACTTCATCCAGTCACCTTTGTACTTAAAAACAACAGCTTTACAAACCTCCAAGTTCCACCTTCAACAGAAAATGTCAGAAATATATTCAGTGTTACTCCAGTTTCCACGTCAAGTATCAAAAAGTATCTAATCAAACTGAAACCAATTGTCAGCCCCAATCAATTATCAGCTGAATATCTTAAAATTGCCAGAGATGCTGTTGCCTGCCTTGTCTCTATATTAATAAAACACTCAGTCAAAGAAAATAATGCACCAGCATTCTGGAAGGAATCCTTCATAATACCTCTACACAAAGCTGGCCTATCTGTAGATATTCCTGACTACATAGCAGCAATATTTCCCCTATCAAAAACTTTAGAAAGGTGCATAGACTCACAACTCATTAATTACATATCCAAGGACAGTCTCTTCTGTCTAACACAACATGGTTTCCATCCTAACCACAGTACTAGTACTGCCCTTCTAAGCTTCACTGACATAGTGAATGACACAAATGCCAGTAATCTCATTTCCACAGTGTTTCACAACATATCTAAAGCTTTTGGCACAGTTTGCCACCAAAATCTCTTCTGTAAACTCTTCTTATTAGGTGTTACCAAATTCTCACTCCACAGGTTCTGCAGTTACCTTTCACACAGGTAACAGGCTGCCAAATGGCAAAATAATTTCTCTTCATTCTTACCTGATTCAGTCGGGGATCCTAAGGTTCAATACTTGGTACCCTACTGTTCAATATATTCATCAATGCACTAAAAGCTGCCTCCAAACATGTATCCACAGTACAATACATAGATGGCTCAGATCTTATTTGTGCAGCCAAGGCACTGCCAATACTTCAAAACCTTACTCAACAGTCCTTTCCATCCCTAGAATCCTGGCTGGATAAATTCAAACTAATAAACCTTATGAAGACCAAATGGATGCTCTTCACTCCCAGACACCTGTCCACCAAAATAATCTTTTCATAGTAACATCATACAACACACACACAACAAATATTTGCACAAAAAGATCAGGTATTTGTTTATATTTTCTTTTACATTAATCAACTATCAAACTTCAATTATAGCATCAATACTTAAACATTTATTTATTTATGTTATTGCATGCTACTCAAACTAATGAGTTAAAATCTTGTTTTGTGCTAGAATTTTCCTGAAGATCATTAGTCAGCGCTGAGTGCTGTAAAAAACGGTCCCCCTTCAAAACATCTAAATCTCATAACATCGAATCTCAAAACACTGAAACCATAACATCGAAAACCCAAAACATCTAAAACTCATAACATTGAATTTCATAACATTGAAAATGTACAGTATCGATTGGTGTATCATCAAACATGTAAATGTTATAGTTTAATCTGTTAATCTTGTTGTATCACTGTGAAGATTGGGGAAAGATGGGCGAAGGCTGCCAACCTAGTCAAATAGAATTTGATACATAGTTCTATCATTTGTAAATATAAATGTAAAATGCAGGCTTGTTTCTTAAATGAAAGAAAACACTGGAAAATGTGAACTTCAAGATTGTAGCAACATTGCCAACTGCTGTAAGGAAAACTAAGCCAAGCATTTCATCTGTTCTTTTGAAGTTAAAATTATGTCTTGTATACCCTTTTGATCTAAATAGTGGTGCCGAAGAGGCTAACTGGACACATTCTTTCTATTGTCTTAACTTAAGGAATAATTACTAGAGTGTACATGTGAAATGTCTTTTATTGTTGTAGTTTCCTGAGCAGGTGTTAGATTGTTAAATAATGTAGCCTTTTGGCCTGAGAACTTCAGACTAAGTGTCAAAATGATGTAATCTGGGAGGGTGCAGCGGAGATGTTTGTTAGTGAGTTTAAAAACTATTGTTCAGAGAGAGACTGTAAGCATTTTGATCTTGATATCCAACCTTCAGCACTGCCTTATACTCTCTTTATTTAAGCAGTATCTTAGAAGTATGTTTTCTTGTAGTAATAGCTAGGAACTTAGAAGAAAGTTAGGCTAAGTGTTTCTCTGTTATATCAGATCTTTCCTACTGTATTGTTTTAATTTTCTATGTGATTTCTGAACTCTTAGATATCACTGTGGTGTAGAAGTATTTTCTTGTGTTTTTAATTATTTATTATTAAATATTTTAAAAACCTTTTACCTGTGGCTGGTTTGTGTAGAGATAAGTATCTAGAGTAAATTGCATATTATAGAGCTTATTGTACAAGGCCACTCTAATAAGCCTTAGACTGATTAGTCACATTACCAATTGGATAATAATATTGCACAGTAATAATTGGACACCCTTTTAATGGCCTTTGGGTAGCTGATAAGTATTAGCCAGTGGTGGCAGAAATTACTACCATATAGTCTGGGTAAAGGGGCATAGATGGAGAATCTGTGTCAGCCTTTCCCATGAGTGTCTGTGAAGTTGTATAAATACTTATCTCAAAGTGTGTGTGGTGTGCAAGCTACCTGGGCAGGGACACGAAGCACTGGTGGGACAGAGAAGGTACTGGAGGTTAGCTTGCCAGCTAGGCTGAGATCTGGACATATAGCTGTGTCAGTGGGGAGTCTTATTGGGGACCTGAAGAGCAAGGGAGCAACCAGCCCCAGACTGACTGCGATCTCTGTGTGCACTTAAGGGAAATTGTACTTTAGTGTGTGTATTTATTATCCTTTCCTCTTATATGAGATGCCCTCCCTGGTGTTAGTGGTAAGGACTGAGGCTCCTTGATTGCTGGGCCAGGGCATGGCCATCACATAGTGGTTGGCAGTGGTTGGGATAAGATATCCTCACTTGTGGTTTGCAGTGGTGTGGGTAGAGTGAATCCTGTAGCTTATGTACAGTGATCTCTGAAGGTGCTTTGTACTCTAAATCAACCATGCAGTGAATACTCAGAGTTCATATCACAATTGTTTTATTTCTTTTGTTAGCTTAGTTAGTCAGGGTGAGCAGGCAGCATATCAGCAGTGGAGTATGGAAAGCTGACAAGGAGCCAGCTGGTGGAGATGTGCCAGGCTAGGGGACTGGTGCATGGAAACCTGACTAAGGCAGACCTGATTGCAGTCTTGGTTACAGCTGCATCAAAAACAGCATCCAGGAGGACAATCAGACTGGCAGTGGAGATACAATATCCTCGGAAAATGGACAGCTCAACCTTTCTGGGAAGGACAATCAGACTGACAATGAAGATACAATATCCTCGGAGAATGGACAGCTCAATCTTTCTGCAGTGGACTTAAAAATCCAGCTGGAGCTAAAGAGATGAGTTGGAGGCCAGGCTTTTTGAGATAGAAGCTGAAGAAAAGGAGCGTCAGAGGAAGCATGAGAGGGAAATTCTGACTCTTCACCAGAGTCATGTAGGTAATGGGGAAGGGAGTAACTGGACCCCAGAAGCACAACAGGTCAGTAAATTTCTTCTGCAATTTAAAGAGGGGGATAATTTTGATAGTCTCATTTATATGTTTGAGCAGGTATGCAAACAGTATAGTGTTGACCAAAGGCTCTGGGTACGGTTCCTGACCCCCTTACTCCATGGGAAAGCTGTAACTTGTATATCACAAATGCCTGACTTTGTCTGTTTTGATTACACTGCTGTAAAAAATGTCTTTTAGAATGTTTTAAGCTAACACCTGAAATGTATAGGAAAAAGTTTTGTGAGCATAGACGCAAGGCAGATGAAAATGTATGTGAATATGTTGCTGAACTGAGCACTTATTTTCATAGCTGGGTGAGTGGATGTCAGGTCACCACTTTTGAAGGGCTGGCAGACCTTTTGGTGAGGGAACAAGCCCTTATCACTTTGCCTGAGGATATGAGAATCTGGTTAGCTGATAGACAATGTGCTACTTCAGATGAGTTGGGAAAGAAGGGAGACCTATACCTGGCAAGCAGGACAGCCCTACACAGGAAGGTGACCCCCAGTACTGCTCATGTGTCTAAAGGAACCCATGGTGGGCAGCACAGACTGCCCCAACAGAATCTGCCAGTAGCAGGGGAAGCCACTAGTCCAGGTACACATCCAGGACCTAGGGTGAAATGTTTTGAATGCAACCAGTGGGCTCATGTGGCATACAGTTGTCCATGGAGGCAAGGTGGGGAACCAAGGGTGAGGAAGCCAGTAAGTGGGAAAGACAAAATGTCAATCATAGGTTGTCTTGAGACAACAGGGGTATGGAACTACCATCCTGCAGATGTCCTGAGAGGAAAGGATTTGGATGAGGCAGTCCCATGTATTTATGCAATTACACACAGTGAGGCTTGGAGACAAGCATGTGGGTCTGGTAGCCTGGGGCAGACCCAGAAAGATTGCATACTTGCAGCCAGGACTGGTGAGGTGGTTACTTCAGGGAGTGAGCTATGCTGTAGCAGTGAAACTGAAGGTGAGCCACAGCTGCTTGTGGGTACTGATGATCCCTTGGACAGAGTGACGGCAAAGGTAGAGGTGAGTAGTAGTACCCAGGCTGACAGTGAGGCATCGCTGTCATAGGATGCCAGACTTCCTGTGGAAGAGGAGCTGGGAAGGGTTACAAGGAAATAGTTGAGACAGGCTCAGCTCTCAGACCCTACATTGCAAGGCCTGAGGCAGGTAGCTAGGGAGGCACCTGATTCTCAGGGGAAGGAGGAATCTGTATACTGGGACAAAGGGTTACTATACAGAGACTGGACCCCTGAGGGAGGGCTAGAAGGTGAGAGAGTACAGCAGTTGGTAGTGCCTAGAGCCTACCATCTGGCAATTCTAGCCATAGCCCATGTTATTCTCTTTGCAGGTCATATGGGCATAAAATGTACAAAGATGCATATTATGCAAAACTTCTATTGGCCTGGAATTTCCAGAGATGTAACAGGGTACTGCAGGACCTGTGAGCAGTGCCAAAAGGTAGGCAAGTCAGGAGACAAGGTGAGAGCTCCTTTGATGCCTTTGCCTGTGATTGAGGAGCCATTTCAGAGGGTAGCTATGGATATTGTGGGTCTTCTGAGTACCCCAAGTTCCACAGGGAACAAGTATATCCTAGTGGTAGTGGATTATGCTACACAATACCCTGAGACAGTGGCTTTGTCCAACAATGAGGTAGAGAAGGTGGAAAATGCTTTATTAGAGATTTTCAGAAGGGTGGGTTTCCCAAAAGAAATACTGACTGACCGAGGTGCCAATTTCATGTCAGACCTGATGGCTAGTCTGTGGAAGTCCTGTGGGGTGAAGCACATGAAGACCACCCCTACCATCCCCAGACTATTGGTCTTGTTGAGAGGTTAAACTCTACAACCAAGTCCATGCTACAGGCATTTGCAGATCAGTTTAAGAGGGAGTGGGACAAATATTTTCCCCATCTGTTGTTTGCTTACAGAGAGGTTCCCCAGGAATCCACAGTTTTTTCACCTTTTGAGTTGCTGTATGGGAGTAGGGTGAGGGGGAATTCTAGATTTAATTCGAGATGAGTGGGAAGATGAGTGTGAGTCTCACAAGGAATCTGTTGTGCCATACGTCCTAAACCTCAGGACAAGGCTCAGGGAACTCATGGGCTTGGCCCAGAGGAACCTGGCAGAAGCCCAACAACAGAAAAAGGTGTAGTATGACAGGAATGCTCGCACTAGAGAGTATGCTGTGGGGCAGCAGGTAATGGTTCTCATTCCTGTCAAACACAACAAGCTGCAAGCAGCTTAGGAGGGACCCTACAAAGTGGTAAGAAAGGTAAGTGATATTAACTACATGGTGGGAGTGCTAGGCAGATGGCAAGGGCACAAATTGTACCATGTTAAAATGATGAAACCTTACCATGATAGGGAGGCCCTTGTGCTGAGTATTTGCAGTGGATTGCAGGAGGAGTCTGAGGGAGAGCTGGGGACTGATCTCCTCAGTGAGGCTCGGGCTAACACCTCAGTGGAAGGGGTAGCAATGTCCCAGCAGATATCTCCTACCCAGGTTTGAGAAATCCAGGCAGTGTTGCAGGAATTTGAGGACATGTTCATTGGGAAACCAGGATGCACCCACCTGGTGCAGCACCAGGTGGATACAGGACCCCAAAAGCCTATTAGGCAGGCCCCTTATAGGGTGCCTGAGAGAGTCAGACAGAGCCTGAGGGAGGAGGTACAGGAGATGTTGGAACTAGGGGTGATTCAAGAGTCCAACAGTCCCTGGGCCTCCCCAGTGGTGTTGGTGCCAAAGAAGGATGGCAGCACCAGGTTCTGTGTGGATTACAGGAAATTAAATAGTCACACAGAGTCAGATGTGTACCCCATGCCTAGGACAGATGAGGCCCTAGAGCAGCTGGGTGGGGCTAAGTATCTTACAACCATTGATCTTACCAAGGGTTACTGGCAGGTGCCCTTGACTCCCAGTGCTAGAGAGAAGTCAGCCTTTGTGACTTCTTTTGGCTTGTATGAGTTCACAAAGATGCCCTTTGGGATGAAGAATGCCCCAGCGACTTTCCAGAGGCTGGTGGATAATATCCTAGCAAGAGCAGGAGGGTTTTTCCTTGCTTACCTAGATGATATTGCCATCTACAGCCATTCCTGGCCAGAGCACCTTCAGCATGTCAGGGAGGTGCTGGGCAGATTACAGAGGGCAGGGATGACCATTAAGCTGAGCAAATATCAGGTGGGTATGGCAGAGGTCTCCTACCTAGGACATAGAGTGGGGAGTGGTAAGATAAGGCCAGAACCTGCCAAAGTGGAAGCTATTTAGGCATGGCCTGCACCTTTTACCAAAAAGCAGGTGAGGGCATTCTTAGGGACAGGAGGGTACTACAGAAAGATTGTCCCTAGTTATAGTACCATAGCTGCTCCCCTCACAGACCTGACAAGGAAGAACAGGCCAGATAAGGTAGTGTGGACCCCAGCATATGAGCAGGCATTTCAGAAGCTTAAAGAAGCTTTGGAAGGGACTCCCTGTGTCAGCCAGTCTAGATTACAGCAAATAATTTGTTGTGCAGGTGGATGCTTCAAACCATGGGGTGGGGGCTGTTCTTAGCCAGATTTCTTCAGAGGGGGAAGAGCACCCAGTGGTTTACCTCAGTCGTAGGCTTAAACCCAGGGAGGAATGCTATGCAGCCATAGAAAAGGAATGTCTAGCCATAGTGTGGGCACTGCAAAAACTTCAGCATTATCTGTAAGGAAGAAAATTCACTGTAATGACAGATATCAACTCCCTAATATGGTTAAACAGAGCCAGCTAGCAAAATGCCAAGTTGCTAAGATGTAGCCTGGGGTTGCAAGCATATGATATGTCAGTGCAGCACTGCAGTGGGATTAGCAATGCCAATGCAGATGGGCTCTCAAGACAGGGAATGGGATGAGGTACCCTCAGATAGACCTAACCCTTTCAAGCGGTGTTTCTCAAGGGTCACTTGAAAAACTAGCTTGAGTTCTCGGGGGGGGTGAAGATTGGGGAAAGATGGGCAAAGGCTGCCAGCCTAGTCAAATAGAATTTGATACATAATTCTATCATTTGTAAATATAAATGTAAAATACAGGCTTGTTTCTTAAATGAAAGAAAATGCTGCAAAATGTGAATTTCAAGATTGTAGCAACATTGCCACCTGCTGTAAGGAAAACTAAGCCAAGCATTTCATCTGTTCTTTTGAAGTTAAAATTATGTCTTGTAAAATCATTTTTGATACAGTACATGCTATGGAGGAAATACAAAAGTTTGTCCAGCAAAGGGTGAGCTGTGTAACAGGAGTTCTGCTTCTTGTTGTTCTGGTAATAAAGACCACATAGAGACCATGCCAGTGAAACCTATTCCAATGTTTCAAAGGGAAATGCTTGAGAAAAGGACAAAAGCACAAGAGTTGACTGGAAGAATTGACGGTGCATTGGAAATGAAGCAGAGACAGACTTTGGGAGATGGAGATGAACAGAAATAAAACCAGTAACTTGAAAAATGACAAATATGGGATTACAAAGCCATAATTATATTTGTGAAACATGAAAGAACAAGAAAATCTGAAAATATTGGACTTTTATGACTTTGGTAAACTTGTAGGGGACTCTAAAGTACATGCCCTAGTTTGTGTCATTAATGTTCTGAAAAATACTTAGAAGAGGGGAAGAGGAGGAATAGTAATATTTTTATAGTGCATAATTTTCTTTGCATGCTATCAAAGTTATTTTATGTGCAATGGGGATACTAATGTAAACAGGTGGTCTTGTTTTTTTTTCTCCCTTCTTCTCAATTTCTCCTTGTTCAGTTTTAAGGAATGTATGCACTGCACTATAAGATAAGAAGAAATGTCTGGTCAAAAGAGCATAACAAAATAAAAGCTGATGTACTTTTTCTCATTCCTGAATAGGAGAATGACTGGATTAAGGCCCTTAGCTTGATCTAGTAGTAAGTTTTAAGAGAAAGCAAGTAAATGAAAAAGAACACTGTATATTATAAAGCTTTTTTCTAGCAAATAAATGTATGCTTTTGGTAGCAACTTTGTATCTGGTCCTCATGTCTCCATGGAGACAATCTGATAAAGAGAAATAGCTAGGGGATAATGATTTCTGAAATCATTCAAGTGTTTTCGCAGCTGGGAGGACTATAAAGATAAGGCAAAACCACTCAGCACTTAGTAAAAGCACAGGCTGTACCATGTGTCTTAGCATGGATAATTTGTCTTTTAGGTTAACCCAAGTCTGAGAGTGTGGCTGTCAATTTGGGACACTTGATCCTATTAGGAGGGTAAAATTCCAATATTTGAAGATGCACACAACATTGTTTGTTAGTAGTGAGTTAATAGGTTTTAGGAGGTATTGGGGGCATGTTTGCTTTTTGTTTGACAGATTTCAATAAAACAAAAAGTTTTGTAAGATGTGACATAGGCTGAAATGGATATGGCAAGAAAAACTGTATAAGAGATCTACCTCCTAAACAGTGTATGCATGTAACACAAAAGCTGGAACTAGACACTTAACAAAAAAGCTGTTACACATAAAAGGTGGAAATAATAGCTTTTTAACACAATGATGTTTTTTGCAATGTCTTTAAATGTCAGTGGTCTCATAGATAAATACAAAAAAGAGTAGTGAACTATATTAAAATGTAGAGTGAATTTGTTAAAGAAATTGTTTTCAGGATGGTTATTCATTGGAATACCTGGGACAAAGGAATAGAGGAGTTCTTATATTAATTGCAAGAGGAGCTCCAATAGTAATAGAAGAAGATAAAATATAATAATGCTAGATTTGTAGTACTAAGGGGCTACTGGCAAGGTATGAGTATTACACAGGCATGTAATTATATTCCACCTAAAACTGCAATAATGGAGCTTAAGAAAATTCTAGGAGAAATAATCAGGTTTCAGGAGGGAATATTAGTTATAGGTAAGGAATTTAATTTGATTTGCAACAGTGAAGATGTGTCTCCAGGGCCTGGAAGGAAAAATATAACAAAGGCATGTAGATTTCTGAAGAAATTTATGAAAATATTTGGCATAGAAAATGTGAATTCAGTACTATAAGTTTGGAGTGAATTTACATATTATTCTCCAAGATACAAAAACTATGTGAGGCTAGACAGAATTTATGTTTTACAGGAGCATATGCATTTAATTGAAAGTCTTGATATGCCCCCAATAACCATTTCAGATGACTTGCCAATAATATCTAAAAAAAACATAGGATAATGAAATAAAAATGAGATACTGGCACTTTCCTACCTATCTGTTGAAAAGAGAGGAATTTAAGTAATTGGTAGTGGAAATTATCCAGTAGCTATTTGAGAAGATATAATTTTTTTCTTAAAATATAGCTAGGGAGTGGGATAAAATTAAAGTGGAGTTTAAAAATAGAGGGGAAATAAAAGAAAGACAGATATGGTTAAGAAGTAATAAGAATTAATTAGAGGGACTGACAAATGTTAAAGTATTGCAGAATAGGGGGAATCTCACAGAACAAGAAGAGAAGCAACTGCAGAATGTTAAACAGAAAATAAGGGATTACCTCATAATATGCGCAAGTTTAGAAAGATTGCTGTTAAGCAACTGCTTTTGATAATAACTTCAGAGCACAAAAACTTTTGGCACAATGACTCAAGCAACAGAAAGTAGAAAGGGCTTTCGCCAAGCTTAGGGACCTTATAACAAGGAAGATGACAAGAGATCCTGTAGCGGTACTAGAAATATTTTGGAAATTCTATGAAAGTCTGTATAAAGAAGAGAGATATAGAAATCAAGAAAAGGTGCTAATGGAAATGTTGATGGGAGAATTAAATATGCCAAGGTTAGAGTTAGATGAGGCTCAATTACTAATAGGATAAGAGAAGCTCAGATAAAAATGGTGATGTATAAGCAATCTACAGGAAAGTCCCCAGGAACAGATGGTGTTCCTGTGGAAGTTTGGAAGCTAGGAGGGAAAACTGGTAATGATTTGTAAGGTTTAATTTAACAGTATTATAAGAGGAGAAGTATCAACATCCTGGAAGAAAGTGGTGGTGGCTGTAATACCTAAAGAGTGTAAAGACCCATCAGATCTAGCTTCATACAGGCCCATTTCAATACTAAACCATGATTATATAGTGTTTATGTTTATAATGACTAAAAGAATGGTGAAAGTGGTGAAAAAATTGATAGATACGGATTGATGTGGCTTTGTGGAGGGAGGCAAACATTTGACAACTTTAAAAGAACATCGATGATCCAGAAGGAAGTAGAATGTAAGAAAATACCACTGTTGTTGGTGGGTCGTAATGCAGAGAAAGCATTTGACAGAGTATGCTGGGACTTTATGGGCAGGGCAATGGAAGCATTTGCATTCCCTGATAAAATTATAAAACTGATTAGGAGAATACATGAGGGATTGGAGGCAAAAATTAAAGTGGGTGGGTTCCTCTCTGATAATTTCTGCATGAGCAGAGAAATCAGACAGGGGTGTCCTCTTTCCCCTTTGTTATTGGCATTATATTTAGAATCATTGGCAAAGAAAATAGGGACTCAGAAATTCAAGGATATAATTGGTATGGCAGTCAAAAAAAAACTGACTCTATTTGCAGATATTATTTTATACCTGACAAAACCAGAAAATGACATTTCAATATTGTGAAACATTTTTGAGACCGTTACAAATCTTTTTGGGATACAAAATTAATGAAGCTAAAACAAAGGCAATAGCTGTAAATTATGTACCCGCACACAGATTGGTTCAGCAATATCCATATTTATGGTGACATGATAAACTGAAGTACTTAGGAATATGGATTAAAAATTATTCCGGTATGGCAGCTAAGGATATGTGGGAAGAGACTAAACAAAAGATAATACAAAAAGTGAGAAATTGGAAGCTCTGTTATATGGATAGGGATAGTAAGATACAAGCAGTTAAAATGTTTTTAGTCCTCTAGTCTTATACACATCAGGCATATTTTTATCAACCAGAGGAGGAGTTATGGATAGTAATTAATAAGGAGCAGAAGGATTTTATCAGAGAGGGTAAGATGGCGAGAGTCAAGTGGGATAAGATGATTCTTCCAATAGTACAGGGGAGATTGGGATTACCTGATTTGAAAGGGTATTTCAGAGCTACACAGCTAAGTTTCCTATACATAGCACAAACAGAAACATTTAATTCAAAGTGGAAAGAGTTGATGATGAAACAGGAGGGATGCTCAAGAAACAAGGAGAGTCTGGGATTTTGGATGCAGATCTTTAAGGATAATAACAATAATCATACCGAATATTGTATTCATAAAGTAGAGGAAAGTAGTCTAAGAACTAAGCCAATACAGGAATGCAGAAAGGAGATTCTGCCAATAGGGATGACTGCAATTAGGGATGCGGACAATAGCCTAGAGGGAGCTGGAATTTAATGGAGAAAACTGGCAAAGGAACCAAGGTACTGAGAACAAATAACTAGAGAGGGAAATATAATAGAATGGGAAAATGGCAAGGATTTATTTGGACTACAGGTTAGAGATTGCCTTTCCTGCCAAGGATTGATATCAAAGTATATGCAAAGAGAAAGATATAGGGGGTCCTAAATTAATCAGAAGATAAACTGTTGTTAAAAAAAGAATAATTAGTAGAGCATATAAAATATTGCATGATAACTATAAGAATCAATCAAAAGAGGTTAGAAAGGATTGGGAAGAGAGACTGGATACGTGATTCACAAAGAAACAATAAGGGGATATATGTATGTCTCCCAGATATGCAACAAAATCTAGAGGATTTAGGATTTTTGCTTGGAAATGTTTACATGGGGATTTTTGGGTTTATGTCAGATGAGCAACTTTTTGGAAACTCAAAAAAATATCGAAGAGAAGATATGATCAAGTTTCCAAAAACTAAAACATCAAAAAAACAAAAAACAAAAAAAAAACACCCCCACGCCCCCTGCAAATTAAATATCCCAACTCCAAGATCACATTACGGTGAGGAAAAGGATACATTTCACGATCCTTGCTATACCGTGATTTCCACTCAAAAGCTTTGAGTTTTCAAAGACTCTATCATAGGATCTCAACCATATGGAGTTCAAGTTTCTGGAAACTCGATCAACTGATAGGAAACCAGATATTTTTATAGCCCAAGTAAACTCCAGAGAATTTTTCCTCAGGTAAGCAGAAAATGTTGGAGTTGTGATGGGGAAGAAAGAGATAATTTGGCACATATTTTCTGGGAGTGTAATGAGTTGGCAGACTTTAAGGTTTCCCTGCAGACTAATCTGTCAGAGATACTTGGTGAGAAAAGTGGTGCATCTAGGGAAATTATTTGTCTGAGTTATCATACAGAATCAGAATTGCCTAGACATAGTAAGGCTTTGTTGAGTCGAATAATGGTGGCTGCCAAAAAGCAATTACTAGAAAATGAAAATCAAATTCTAAACCAACTGTACTAGAAGTAGTTAATATAGTGGGTCTATATTAGAACATCAAAGTTTCAGAACTTCGAATGTTCTAATATCGACACCTAGTAACCAAAAGCTGAAAATAGCGAAATTTTAGATAACTGAATTCTTTCCTAGAGAAAGAATTTCGTTGCCCGTTCCTGTCGCTTTGCTATTTTCAGCTCTGCGGTGGAAAGTTATGGTCAGGTTCAGGTAAGTGTGTGATTGTGTGGACGTGAGGATTGGGGTGGGATAGGTGAGTTAGGGTTAGGGCGAGGGTCAAGTAAGTGTGCAAATGTGTGGATGTGAGGGTTAGGGTGGGATAGGTGAGTTAGGGTTAGGGCGCGGGTGAGGTGTGTGTACGATAGTGGCGGACCTTAGGGTTAGGGTTTGGGTTAAGGTAAGTGGGTAGATAGTGGTGTATGTACAGTTTAGTGTAGGTTTAGATGTAAGATTTTAGGTGTATGTGCGTGGATAGCTGTTTATTTGGTGTTTTGTGTTGTGTGTATATGTTTTGGAACAGCAAATTTTTTCCCTAGGAAAAAAAAAATCGCTGTTCTAAATTTTCGGTCTGATCGGTTTTCAGTTACTAGGTGTCGATATTAGAACATTCGAAGTTCTGAAACTTCGATGTTCTAATATAGACCCTATATAGTAACAGAGATAAAACAACTGGAACTGGGATCTTTAGAAAAGGATAGGAGCAAATTATGTAGAAAAATGGAAATTGTGGGAACATTACATACATGGGAGGAATGAGGTTTAAACGAAGCCAGGATATGAATGAGCTATGCAATGTTTAACTGGCAATGATTGGGTAGATTATAAGTGATGTATAATGTTTGCAGCTAAAATTATGTCAATAGGATTTGTAATGTATAATACTTGCAACTAAGATTATGCCAATATAATTTGTTTTCATTTGTATAAATGTATGATTGCCTATGTCTTAAGTGATAACTTAATAAAGATGTTTCTTGTTTAAAAATATGTATCTATTTCTTCTTTTTTGGTGGTGTTTCTATTTCTTTTGCCTTGTTTCCCAGTTCACTATAATACTTTTTTGGGTCATCAATAACTTGTTTATTTTGTACATTTCCTTTATATTTATCTGCGTATCTTCTACGTTTTTCCTGCTTGTGCTGATATCTTTAGTTTATTATTTGCAATAGTGTACGATAGGTTCATAGGTTGGTACTAGGCTACTGGCCCTAGGGCCTATACAAGCCTAGCCATAACAATTCCCTGGATATTTCTTCACACACTATTTACTTCCCTGGACCCCTGTCTAGCAGGGTGACTGACGTGATCCCCGGGGTGAATTTCCTATCTCCCATCCAATCATCAAGGTTCCTTTTGAAGAGGGCCAAAGAGGCACACTGCTTGACATGTATGGGCAGTCTATTCCAGAGTCTGGGGAGTCTCTGGGTCAGGAACCTATTCCTCCAGCATGTTTTGTTTATTGTGATGACAAGGTTTAGATCACTGGAGTGTGTGGCTGTAAATGCCTGCAAGAAACGGAGAACAAAGAATATGCCCTTAGGTCTATTCTGATACTGTGCCTTTCTTTTATCACTTCTATCTTTTTGACTATTGTTGTTCATCTGTTTCCTCTTCTATACTCTTCGAACAGTGACACTTCTTCTCTTAATTATGTTATAGTTTTCTCTATTTGGTAATCCCATGATGGCATTTGATTTCTCCCCTTCATTTCCCTTACTGCCCTGTGTTTTTGTGGTAAGAATTGAATTTATTTGCACAGTAATATATCCTATTTACTGTTGTTATATCGCATAAATATCTGTGAACAGTCTTGATTACTGTGTTCATTTGTTTTATCAGACTTCTAACATTTAGGGTTTTATTGAAGTTCTGTAGTCTATTTCATTCATTGATCTTAATATGTCTATCTGTCTAAAGTTTGCAACTGAGACTATGTCTCTATGGTTTATTGTCATTTATATAAATATAACATGGCCTATGTCATACACGATAAATTAATAAAGATGTTTCTTATTTAAAAAATATGTCTATTCATCTCTTATTAAATTAAGCAACTCTTCCCTTAGATACTAAACGCATATTCTTTGTTCTCTGTTTCTTGCAGGCATTCTACAGAAAGTTCCAGAACATCTTCCTGTGTCATATTCTCTTCAGAATTTCATGTGGGAACTCACTGGCCTATCACTCCGTAACATTCACTGCATCAGAATCTGTCTAATGTACCTAGTTTCTGATGATTTTTTAACAGCGCCTAATACATGTTGGTTGAATTTCAGTTTGGCAAGTATAGTGACAGTAATTTTTTGTGGTTTACTTGTTTTATCATGGTGTTTTTGGTAGAGATTATAGTGAATAGTATTGTTTTGGCAGCGATGTGTTTTGGGGATAAATAGCAGTAATTTAGTTTTTTTAGAGTTTAGGAGTAGTTCTGAATTATTTAACCATGTTTCAATTGACAAGAAGGATTGCTGTGTAAGTTTTTGGAGTTTAGAGAGAGACAGCGAGATTTGGCAAAGTAGATTAGTGTTGTGTCATCAGAATATTGAACTAGGGTAACATTTTTGCAGCAGTGTAGAAGTGATTGATGAATATGCTGAAGCATATTTCAATTATATAAAGATTTATTACTCAGAATCTCCCTCACTTATGGAATAGATCCCCCTGCTGATAAAGCAGTGTGATACACTATCTTCTTTCAAACAAGACTTGGATAATGGGATGGCTATTCAGAAATTCATCCTGGACTTGTCTGGTTTTGCCTTCCTTGAGAAGGAAGGTACAGTTTAGGGTGAGAACTGGCAAGGCATAATGGTTGCAGGACTCAGCAGCTTTGATCTTCTTATGATTCCTC